>NC_055659.1:16422936-16751547 GCF_017976325.1 Chelmon rostratus | reverse complement strand
TAACCATTGTCCCAGCCCTCCCCTTCATCCAGGGGCCTGCCTCTCCCTCCCAGCTCTGAGGGCTTTAAAGCTCCGTTTTCGGTGGGAGTCCTGAACCGGAGCTCAGAGACAGCAGCTACCACCACTTCTGCTTCAGTGCTGTCGAGAATGCCTTGCCTTCCCAGACATGCAGCTATGTTCCCTGTTTGAAAAGTTGTTTGTTCAATGTTTTTTTTTTCTTTAAAGGAGAAAAACAGCACCAAAGCAGGCGAGCCAAGAGAAATGCCCCAGGAAAATGTGACACCGATTTGCATGAGTGACAGGCAGCACTTTTGAAAACAGCCTTTGACAAAACGGGAACTCTGAACCAGCTGCAGCTCTGCAAATTGACAGAAGAGTTTGGAAAAATAGGTCACGCACACCAGAAGTGTGCCCTTCCTTCTGAGAAACCATGAGCAATTGGAGAATTATTCCCTAAGTATTCCCAGCTCTTTGACTGGCTTCACTGGTTGTAGTTTATTTAAAGTAAAGGACCCCTCTGTGGTTCTTTTCAATCTGCGAGGAGAGAGTATGCTGTGAATGTAGGCCTGTCATAAAAGTGGAGATGTTTACTTGTTTAAACACCACAAAAAACAAGTCCTGTGCACGATTATTACCCTGCTGGGATCAAGAAATTCTTCTAATATCCGTAATTGTCTGTGATCTGATTCACGGTCAGGTGCAGAAATAAAGAAGACCAGTGTTTATAGCGCAGATAAAACACTCAGTGAGTAGTCTGACACACAAGAAGCCTTTACTGCTTTCAAGAATGATTACAGCTTCAAACCACCAACAAATCAAGTCCTTTTAAAGCTTTTGAAAGCTCCTCTTCTATAATAATTCTATAAAACGTTAGCGTAGTACAAATGTCTTCAACTACACCACCACCTCACATCTCCCCACCTTTCTGGCATGTATGTTACCAACATGTGTGAACGTGCTAAACATGGGTGCCCCACTTTCAGCTTGGCTGCTCTGGTTTTCTTGGGTTGAAAACAAAACAAATTGCTTTCTAACCAGAATATGATAAATCCCATACAAAGCACTGTGTCCCAGATGGGCCTCTTAATAAAATTATACATCCAATGTTTAACCATTTGACTATCAGCATGGTCAACAGCAGTTTAAGAGCAAAGCAAGTCGCGGTATTAAAGCGTGGGCTCACTGAAGACATTCACTGTAACTGAATTTAGGGACAGTGCCGGTGCAGGTGCAGGTGGGATTGTTTTGGGCGATGTACCAAAAACACAACTCCTCTGATTCAACGTGAGCAACTTTTACTTTAATGTGGCTGCTTGATTAAGCATGCAGCTATCATCTGTGGCAGACCTCCTGTGTGTTGCCTCTGTGTCTTTCTATTTAGAGAAGGAGCCATCTGCTTTTTTTTTCTTCTTTTTTGTTTGGGAGAAGGGAGGTGGGGGTTATCTTCTGACAAAAAGGCTGATGGAGGAAGGGGGGGTGAGAGTGGAGCAGCTGAAATATGGTCAAATTCTAGTGGGATCACATGAGGCCAAGATTCTTTGTTTGAAGTATGATTTTATCCTTTAAAGCTTTATAACAGCCTATAATTGGAGGACCATGTGACAGACAGTACAATTAAGTTTGATTGTTGCTTGCGTAATTGAGCTTAACGTGGACCTTTTGTACTAGCTCAGTTCTATGCATTGAAAAATAGCCTTTCTGTGTCATGCAAACATTGTTGTTCTTTGCTTCTTCCACATAGTTGTTTCCCTTTAACAAACACTGCTTCTGAGCCGCTTGATATATCAACTATAATTATAAATACATTTCCCTCTAACCCTCCAAATAATGCTGAGCAAAAGCAGAAATAAAGCTGCAGGAATCCAATAACACCTCTAATCAGAGGCTTTCTGTAACACTAAACTAATGATGGAGTAGTATTTTTACTCTTCTTAGATCTGCAGCTTTTTGCTTTTGAACCGGAGTCGTCTGCAGACAAGTGGGGTCCACACATAATAAAACAGTTCCCCAAGTTGAAAATGTGTGTGAAAGTGCACATATGTTCATGCACAGTGTGAGCAAAATGCACAGCACTTTAAGTCTCCAGCAAGTTTGATTATCTGTCTAAGGTCAACAGTCATGTTTTAATGTTCTGCAGGCAGGCTCATTACTGCTGCTCTGCAAGTTACTGTGCAGTTTAATGATGATATATACTGTGTGCCTTCACATTCCTGACCTCAGGTCCATACATCATCGTTATAAGAGCCCTACCGCTTCCTCTGGACACCTGCTCCACAATATCATTCCTCCTACTGCATTTAGAGACAGGAACTGAAAGCGCATTGGACACTTGTCTCCTCACAGCACAGGAAAACCTCTGAAAACAATAGTAGGATGTTGGAGATCCCTGAACTTTGACCCACACAGGCCGAACTCTGTTGGCAGCTGTGTTACAGCACAGCATGATGGTGTTTCTAGCAATGACTGGTGCAGAAAAATGAAATGCATTTTGGGCCAAGGTTTAAGTTGAATGAAGTGAAAACGGTCTACTGGAGGTTCACTCCACCCAAACCCGCTGATCAATTGCCTGTAAAATGTTTGGTTCACTGAGCATGAAAACAATGCATCAAATGACAGCCTCCATCTTAATTCTCATGCGCGCTACCATCAAGCTCGTTATTAGACATTATGTGCATTGGCTTGCACTACAGATGAATTCAGAGAACCGGATACAGGACGAATACGCCCAAGTCGTTTTCAGGTTTCCACAGACTTTTGAGTTTTTGGGCCCACAGAGCATGAACAGTACAGCTGGCTGAGAGTGTCCACGTTAGAGACTTCCTCTGACTTCCTGTTGGCCCCTGCACACACGAATGGCATGAAATGACTTAATAATACCTTACGTTTCAAATCATTATTGGATCCATATGGATAAAATTTTGATTTCAGGTGTTTGTGATGCTCAGAAAAATCTAATTGTCATTTTACCTTCTGTTTATAACAGTGTGTGAAGAAGTCAGAGTGCATCACATGACCTGCAGTAGTGAATGTGGACAAACTTGCCTGTGGCTCTGTTCCTGCAGGCTCATTTGCAGTGTGCCATATTTTGTTGAAAATATGACTGTTTGGAGGATACAGATGGACATCAGAGCAATGAATAAGGTGGCAGGTGCTGTCTGAGAGGTTTCTATGGATGTTATGATACTTTTTTCCCCCACTGTTAAAATCAGCTGTTACTCAAGCTGAATAAAGCCTCTGTTCTTAGCGAAGGACAAAACTGCGAACATTTTATAGCCACATCTATAATCTACATGGGTTGAGTGTTTATTGCGCAAACACTGTGTGCAAAGTTCCTCTCACAATAGCTGTAATGTTTTACTTTTTGGCTCCCTCAGGCTCAGTGCAAAACATTGTCAACAACCCCCCAATGAGGGAGATGCAAAAGTTCAAACTGACGCACCTTAAAAAGGACATTTCTTCTGCACTTAAGTTGTCATTGCCTCTCATGTACTCCGAACAGATATGGACACATTTAAGGGCCGGGAACAAGACGTTACTTACTATCTTATAAAAAAATTAAACCCGCTCCGCCTCCTGAAGTCATCTCAGGACACCAGGGGTGATGCACTGGTGCAGCGTTTTGCTGCAAGCCTGCTGTTTAAGAGGGCCACGTGACGTCTTGACGCAATGAAGTCGAGATAAAAGTGGAGCGCGGTGAATGAAAGGGATTTTCTGCAGAGCATCCTGGGGGCAGCAAGGAAAGCCGGGCAACACGGGGCAGCAGGCAGCCCGAGGAGGAGCGGGAGAGACGGATTGTTTCACTGCAGGATAAAAAGGCTAACTTATGAGCTCACACACTGTGGGGTTTGCCAGTATACATGACTTCTTTACAGCCGTGCTGAGCATAGATTTAGATGTTTCAATGAATCAATAAGAGCACAGATTCGACCTTTTTTGTTTTTGCTAAACTGTATATTGGTGCAGTGTATGTGGAGGGAAGAACCACATGTCTCTGTGTAATAGGGCCAAATTATAAATCATAACCAGCCTCAGGAAGTGCTAAACACTTTGAAAATGATGTCCTCAGGCGTGCACATCACCGTGCAGTAAGACCCACACAGTAGGCACACACACACACACACACACACACACACACACACACACACACACACACACACACACACACACACACACACACACACACACACACACTCCAGACAAAAGCCACTCCGAGCCAAATTTCACTAACCTAATCCCCAACTCAGCTCTGCAGTATCTGGGCTCTACAGTACACCGCAGAGCCAAATTCACATGAAAAACAGACACACAGACAACCCTTATCCAGACCCTAATTCACTCTCTCTGTCCGTCGCACATAATACAAGTTCCAGTCATTGAACTAATCCCCCATTTCTCTGTTCTTTTTTTTCTCCTTTAAATCCCCTAATGATTAATGCAATTTTGGATTCATGAGGACGTGCTCCTGATGTCAGCGCAGGTTCTTCTCTGTCTGCCTCTATCCCGCCTGTTCCCTCATTAGCCCAGACTGCTGCAGCACATGTACTCAAAGATAAGGCAACAGGAGCTGAGACCAATCAATGGCTGGAGCAGAGGTGAGCCGACGGAGCGTCCGACAGCAAGATGTCAGCTGTCAGTCTCCAGCTCGTCCCTCACTCTTAATCCTCCCTCCTAATTATCTGCTGTCTTATCCAATTTTCCACTGAATGTTCTGTCAAACTAAAAATCAATCCAGAAATGTTCATCCAATGAGCTTGTCTTGTGCCTTATTACCACTAACTTGCAGCTTTCTGTGGTCCCAATGATCCCTATTTATGCTACTGCCTCTTGTTATGTCAAACAATCTGAGACAGGCTGCTCATTTAAGCCTCCCAAACTGTGATAAACTGCTGATGACGATAAAATAAATATTAACAATCAATTGTCTCAAATCATCCCAGCCTTCCTCGTCGCTCTCCGACACCGATTTCCTCTCTGGAGCGCGGATCGTCATCACGTCAGCGCGTCACATGAGTCTGATGCTTGAGGGAAGCCTGAGCATGAGCTACAACCAGAAACACGCCCTTTCAGAGTCAAGCTGTCCATCACTGATGTATCCAGGATCCAGCTCCGCAGGACCGGGCTGAGAGGTGTCTCCATGGCAACACGGGCGTGCACCAGTCCCCGAGGAGCAGCTTATTGGAGGAGAGGCGGAGCCTGGTGGATGTGAATAGGTGTAGAAGCGAGCGAGGAGGCACATGCGGATGTATGCACAGAGACGTGGTGTAAATTTGTGTGCGAAGCCGACAAGGTGCAGCAGCATCTGATCAGAGCAGCTTCCTTCTGAACACTGCATTAAAAATGAAATAATCCCACCACACATGCTCAGAAATGCACTGGAAGCTTTTCTTTGTCTTATATGACAGGTGACTGGCCATGTTTGGAGCACCACCTTGGGCCTTAAGAAAACTGTGTCTTTTCTGCCATTTTACAGACCACATGATCAATTATTGAAGAAGATTATCAATACATTCAAATTAATGGAGAATGAAAATTATTAGCTGCAGGTCCGCAGTGAACAGTTGAAAAAGAAAATGCCACACTTCTGTGACACAGTGACTGGTGAACCTGTGCCACATGTGCTTCTATTTCTACCATCAGTGGTGGCTGAGAGGGATTTGTGGGCTGCAAATAGGTGCACTCTTTAATCATCTAAAGTCTGAAGTGGGACGCGCGCTTCACTGGTACATAATAAAGTTAATCTAACAGGTCCCAAGCCTACACTACAATAACTTAACTAATTACTTCCTCAAATGGTGACTCTTTCAAACTCTCACTGTGGAGTTATTTTTGTACAGCTGCCCTCTTTCCTCTGTTACTAAGGTTACCGTCTCTTGGCAGGAAGTTTGTTTATTAATTTTTTTCTCGTATCAACCATTGCTGCATCTGTTGGGTAATAAAACAGAAGAATGGCATAACTTCCTGTCATTTTTGATTTCTCAATTTTTTAACAGTAAAATTTGCGACATTTTTTTCTCCACTTGGATTTTCTACGGTTATAAAAAGGGGTGGGGGCTGAGCTGACAGTCACTCATCTCTGTTAGACTGTCAGGTTTTTCTTTTTACCGCCGTCAACTCTCAGAGAATGTTTTGAGACAGAAGACGCTCCATAAAACTTCTGTTGAATCCTTGCAGACTGAACAACAGGTTTAAATGGTGACATTTTCAAAAATGAATCCACTGAAACTCATGTCAAAGTTTCGGTCCACAGGGAGCACACTGACACTGTTTGCTCACATAATGCCAGGTTATCAGTTGAACCCAAACACTCTTCATCTCAGGGTTGACATCCTTATCACATGGGACCTGAGCTTGTAGAGTTTTTCCTGACATTAGTGGAATCTGCTTTAAAAATAGAAAATTCTATGTGTACCTTCACAGCTCAAACCGACGTGCATCTTTGGAAGAACTTTCAAATTAGTTGGAACTTCTCTTAAGTAGTATTTTTGTAAAATATGGTTTGCATATCAAAAAGCATCCATTTGTTCCACTATTTTTCATCCCTGAAACTTTTCCAAAGAAGCATTTAATGCACTTGGTGTGTCAGATCAATCATTCTTGATTTGAGTTAAATTCAAGTGTAACAGCTCTCCAACTAGACTTTAGTTCTGCAGCAAAAGGCATTACTGGTGTTGAAAACTGCACTTCCTCACACAGTGCTGATTAAAATTCTTTCAACACAGATAACTGAATGAAAAGAGAAGTGAAATCATGTGCTGACTAGCACCAAATAACCAAGAAACTGGGTTTCTATTTAATGGACCTTTGTCTTCTTCATCAATGCCAGCACACAAACAAACAAATAAACAAAAAAAACCTTATTCTGAGACTGTGTTAAATGATAATCTACGCCTGGCAGATCACCCGTTTCATGAAAGGCTGATTATCTCTTGACTCCTTGTGAGACGGACAGAACAAACTCTCAGTTTATCAAGCAGCTGCATTCATCACACTGCGTTTATGAAGACCAGAGCCGAGCTGAGAGAAGTCTGGTGCAAAACTGGATGATTTAGCATGGCAGAGGGCCTGATGATGGCTCAGTATGGCGTGAATGTATTGTTTTTTAAAGGGTTACAGCCACAAGTGGATCTCTTGCCACAGTCTTCACACTTGCGCAATATCTTGTACTGCTTTGACGGACTCAAATCAAGAGTGAGAAGTCTCAGATCTCAAACATGTTGGCTACAAATTCACCGACTTCTTATATCGCAATGAGAAATACACGTCGAACTTCTACAATATTAATTTTCTTCAGTGTGTCATAAGGTACAAATACGGTTAAAGGAATAAATTGAATAGTAAGTCTCTTGAGAGTTAGATGAAAGGATCTATGCCACTGTTATGTCTGTCCGTTAAGTATGAAACTATTGTAAGCAGCTGGCTAACTTAGCTTAGCATAAATACTGAAGAATGGCAGAAACAGCTAGCAAGACATAGTCACACAAGCCCTGTAAAAAGAAACAAATAAAAGTTTTTAACATTTCGACTTCTGTGTGGATTAAAAGAGATACAATGTGCTGATTAATGAGCTTTTGCTGGCAGGTGGAATCTGCTAGTGTTGGGCAGAGCAAGGCTAGCTGCTTCCCTCTGTTTCCAGTCTTTATTCTAAGCTAAGCTAACCAGCTGCTGGAGGTAACTTCATACTTAGCGCACACACGGGAGTTACAAAGTGAATAAGCGCATTGTCCAAAATGTCAAACTTTTCCTTTAAGACTGTATATTAATAGAATGAAATCATGCAATCTGAGTCAGCAGCAGAGCATCCTGAGCTTCCCGTTTGTTTGGCTACTCACTGCCACACCACACAAACAAACCGACCCTGAATGAAGCCCAAAATTTATTGGACGGCAAGAACAAACAAGCTGTCCCGCTGAAGATTATTCTGCCTAAATAGCTTGTAAATGATTTCTCTTTGCAAATGTTCTCTCAGTCAGCAGCGGGTTTGCCAAACTGGCTGGCAGCTGGAGCATCCTGAGCCGCTGAGTCAGTGCAACCATTTCTTAAACTCCCAGCCTGTCGGCTTCTGCACAGCCAGCTTCATGCCGCCCAGCGGGGTGTTAATAGCCAACTAACCACGATGGTAACAAGCTCTGATCTTGAGAGACATTTCCAGCATCAGCACACTCAGTACCAGTAATAAACCTGAGTTGACATCGCTCGTCGCAGGTATTTGAGAGTGCAAAGAGACTACAGGCTGTATTCAGTAGTAATCATTGTTGCTTTGCTAAAAAAAAAACCCTACAACACTGTGAACCACTTTCAGTTAATCTCCTTCAGCAGAGACACGCCTAGTGCCACGCATGATTCTTTTACCAAACCAGCAACACTCTACAGGGTCGTTAGAGGAATCATCACATCACGTAAGACACAGTGCAGTTTTATTTTCCTATGCGAGGGTGGTACACTGGGCATTTGTTGAGATCAGACTGCTGTTACCTAAACACCGAGGCTGAGGACAGACATGTGCGGAGAGTTTAAATGGTATCAATCATTTCGCATAAACAGGTGGGTGTGATCACATATTACACCCTGTGATGGCAGAAAACTCTCTTGAATTTCTGAAGAAGGCACCCAGCAAGAAACCGAAATAGAAACGCTTCACGCAGAGCCCTGCGGCAGAAATTTATGTTGATCAAATTACTTTGAGGTTTTTATCAGATCTGCTGGGGAGCTTCCTTTTTACTATCAGCGAGAGAGTGTGTGTGTGTGTGTGTGTGTGTGTGTGTGTGTGTGTGTGGTTGGTACGGGTGGACAATAATTTGCACGTCTGGAGGACACTGAACAATTTCCACGAGCAGTTGCCTGCATTCATTTCCCTGATCACAGCAGTTGCTGGCAGCCGGGAGGAAAAACAAGGACAAACAAATGAAGTCTTGTGACGTTTTCATCACACCGAGCCTGCGCCTCCTCTCAAACACAATTCTCGGTCGGTGTAGCTACATATCGATGTTCTTCAAGCTAAGCTTCACTATTTTCAAAACAATTGCAGAGCCTCGAAAACTTATACTGAAGCCCAACGAACTACCATCCATTCATCCTGGAGACCCAGCCAGTGCGAGCCAGTGTGCGGGGTAATGTTAGCCAACGATTAGCGAATAAAGTTAGTTAGCTAGTAAAATGCTGATGAGGTCTTTTGTGTTTGACGAGCAGAGTCGAAGCTACAGGCGAGCGGTGAAGCGGTGGGTGGGGATAGAGGTCAGGACTACTTAGATCTGTGTATACTAAATGAAGGGAAAGGTACAGAGGTAAATCTAGGCCAATTTAAAGGCATAAAGGGATTTTTTTTATGGAAAAACCTTCTAAACATGTAATTTAGATAAGTTTTTAGGGGTTTAATCAATGCCTGGAGAGGAACTTTAAAGAACTGATCGTGATGACTTTTATTTGAAAAATGCTATCATTAAGGGTACAGTTTGGCAGAAAACGAGAGTGGGGCAA
Source organism: Chelmon rostratus (assembly GCF_017976325.1). Lineage (NCBI taxonomy): Eukaryota > Metazoa > Chordata > Actinopteri > Chaetodontiformes > Chaetodontidae > Chelmon > Chelmon rostratus. Next base: position 16,742,073 of record NC_055659.1, on the reverse strand, counting down.
AACTGTGCTGCACTCCAAACACAATGAATCAGAAATTCATTGCAGAGGGGAACTCAGGGAACACAGCCAACCAGAACAGGCAACCTGCTGTCCCTCAAGTCAAGATGTAAACACAAGACTGGTTTAATAAAACCGAGCTGTGCTGAATGGAGTCCTGCCTGGGTACACCCATGGCTTGACATTTACTAATGTCATTTAAGAGCTCAGGTTTGGTTTCAGAGTTTTATCCTGTGCATGTACTGTATCATCAGCAGCTCTGGAAATAAGTACTGTTGTGTTTTTGTTACCTTAGAATGAGCTCTTTATATCTACAGAGAGCTTGAGTCTACAGTAGCCCAGAAGGGACGAACCACTGCAGGAGATGGTGTGGAAAGGGGTATTCAGCTGGTTGCAATCTGCAACCTCACCACTTGATGCCACTAAATCCCTCACGCTGGTCCTCGAAGCCAGCTGGTTAACTTATGATCACTGGACTTTGAAAGCACCCAGACTGAAGGATCAGTTCATCCTGATGTGGAAGTACGAGTTTATACTGAAGCCATATTTCAGTCTCAGAACCTCAAGGGTGAATGTCAAACAGCTGCTGACAACAACACTTAACAAGCTGTCTGTGAAACAGGAACAAACAGGAGGAGGCAGAGCTGCCATCCAGCAACAACAACACGGTGCTAAGCTACAAAACAGAGCTGGTCTCTCTGTGTTCAGTGTACAGCCCCTCTCTGTTGACATGCTAATGCAGGATCTGAAGGCTGAGCAGCTTGAATGAAGTGAACACCATCTCCCAAGGTCCTTCAGAGATGTGGGCTTTGGCAGTCCACCTCGAGGGTCGTCAAAAATTCATTAATGGCCGTGGGTTCAGATTTTAGCAGAGTGGTGCGCTACACTGGAACAGAGGAATTAAATGTTATGTTATGATCTGCTGTCCCACATGCAGCACTTGCATCTAAGCAATATTTGGCCATTGTCTGCTGCGTTTCTTCTTTGTTGTTAAACCACTGCTGAAACCAAGTGATTTTTCTATTAGCCCTCATACATAATAAAGCAACCCCTGTGATCTTGTTATGACCCAACCAACGATCCACTGATGATTTGGTCCCTTCTGCCGTGTACACATTAACCATAAAGCAATAACTCAGAGCAAGACAGGTGCAATTTCCAATCTGAATTTCATTACGGTTTGCTCACTGCCTGCCCCTTCAACGCATAACACTGCCATTGTTGTGAGGTGGTGGATTGTGAGGAGCGCAGCCCTCTGTGTCTGTAGGCAATGCAACACACCAGCTGTGAATGAGAAACAAGCAGCGTTCTCCATAAATTAAAATTCTTCCTCCTCGCACAGTTCAAGGGCCCTGGCTAATGGGAAGAGGAGCAGACAGGGCCTGGCTCTGTGAAAACAAGAGCAATTCTCCCATGACACCTTTGGATCTAAGCTGAATAATTGATGGCAGAATAAGCAAAAAAACGGCCTGGGGTAAAGTGGAAAGCAGCCGAATACAATGGGCATCGATATGGCAAAGATAAAACACGTTGACATGATAGAGTTGTGAATGACCAGCACATGCCACAAGACAGAACCGAGGTTACAGAGGCAGAGGGAACGGGTGTGTAGTTCAACCCTACAAATCCAGCTGCTCACACACTGAACATCCAAAGGTCTGGTCTGGTGCAATACTCCAGGGATGATGAGCTGAAGCCCCTGAGGCGGAACAGTCGTGAAACCACTGGGAGTGCTAGTAATGGGTCCAGGGCCTTGAAACTGAACCTCAGAGCCACTTAGGGAAGTATCTACTCAAAGCTATTCCACTCTGTCTGCATGCACATTACACCCCTTCATTTTTACACTGCACGGCAGAAGAAACTGTTTATGTGGGTGGCCTGTATTTCCTGTCTGCATGGACTATTATCAATTCTGGCTCCACTGTTCTTCATATGCAGGCAAGCACTGGTATGATTGGAGAATTAAAGCACAAGCCTGAATCTATAACCAATACACGACTCCGGGAGTAACACAACAACGAAAAAATCCAGTTTCAGAAATTAACTGATAAAATGTTTTTAGACCCACCAGTCTGCAACCCTTCCTCAGATTTTAGGTAATTAGGATTCTGAAACACTCAGTTAGCAAAATCATGTTACAGGTAAGGAGGCTGCAGAGTGTGAAAAAGAGCCAATGGTGACGTTAAAGCCACAGCGTTTAATCCACGTTGCCAGGTGAGAGCAGTGTCAGAAATCAGCCAATGACTGACAACGAACCAAAAGGCAGAAACGTGAGCAATGTGTGATCAGGTTTGAGGATTAAAGCTGAAGCCACCTTGACGTGCCAAGCCAATAAGAGACAAGCGCACGGGAAATGAATGTGTGTTTGACGCCTTAAATCTGTTCCCAGACATCTGACCAACATCTCGGACCACACACACCAAATACAGGCCCCAGAACATGTGAAAGAATGAGGTTCAACACGACAGCCAGTCCTCCATCCATCCTGCGCTGGTTATAACAGGGGGACCGTTTCACCCAGCAACAAAGCTGCAGAAAACCACATCAAGACAAATCACAAATATCCCTCCGGTAGTTGTTGAGTCGAAGAAACCTTTGCACACGCGACCGACAGAGAAATCCCTGAAATTAACAGCGGGGCTCGCTCTGGTGCTCACTGTCACAGGTTACCTGTCATGCAACGGGGCTCTCTGTTGCAACCCTGCACAAGAGGCGGACTGCATTACATTAGATGGATGAAAGAGGCAAAAAAACACACATGCATGCAGATCAAACGGGCTCTGGGTCAGAGTCGACGGACAGACAATGCACACGAAGCGGACGCACGCATCACACTCACACCGCACCTTTCACTTGGGTCTCATAATCCGCAATGATCTCCTTGTCCTTCTTGAATTTGGTAGATGACATCGTTCTTCTGGTTTTTAGGGTGAGACCCTGTCAGACGAGGACTCTCTTAGGTCTTAGGTGATGATCCCCGACTTGTAACGCTGCAGCGCTTTCCTCCGTTTTTCCCCCGTCTTTCTTTCCCTTCTAGTGGCCGCGCATTCAGGAGCAGAAATGCTTCAACGTGCGATATCCCTGAAGCCCGACACTTTAAATCACCTTATCGTGGACATGGGTGCAGAAATCACAGCACTGTTGCATTCTCGTCTCTTTCTCTGCAAGGGTTTTCTCTCTGTGGCAGTGGAGCCTCCTCCTGCCTGGCACCAGTCAACTCAAAACGGCTTCGGCAGGGAAAAAAAAACCCACAGAAGACAGAAGCGAGCTCCAAACTACGCGAACAACATGATGAAGGAGAGGGAAGCGACGCTCGAAGGCTTCAGGCTGCCGAGTCCTTGTACCTTCTGTGGCCGAAAATGAGCAGACATGCGTACGAAGAGCGAGGCGGGCAGACACCATCCGTGCTCTGACAAATTGCGCTGCAGGGAAACAGGAATTTAAAAGATCGTCACGTGAGCCTCCTCATATTGTCAGCCAGCAGTCACCCCGCCCTCTCTCTCTCTCACTCACACACACACACACACACACACACACACACATGCACACAGTCGTGTTTGCATCACTTCAGAGGACATTACATTAACAACCATAAAGCACTACTTGCACAACCTTTAACCTCCCTAAGTCTTCTAAAACTGAAAAATGTGCATTATGGGGACATGCGCTCTGTCCCCATAAGGACAGCCAGTCCCCACAATGTGAGTGAGAAGTCAGGTTTATGTCCCCACAACATGACTAGCACATCTCCACACATATAATTGTAATTTATGCATATAGCCACCCTTTCTGATCACATTTTACACACATCAGCAGCATATTACCACGTGTCGGTCTCCTGCTCACGTCCTCATAACAACCATGTTCATTTTTTCAGCGGTAAAAATAGACCCATCACTGAAAATTTGCCCCTCTTTAGACCCCGTCTCCATGGAAACCTCACACTTTTGTCTCTGGTGTGACTTTCGCCGTGGCTACTGTTCAGGAGACGTGGCACATCTCAGCAGAGGTTGTGAGGGGGATAATCTGTGACACGCTGCAGCCGCATCACACGCCCAGAGCAGAGGCCTGGTGGTTAAATGGTTTAGGCATGACACACCAGCGGCAACACCACTGCTGATGCTTTGATGTGTAATCATGAGGGCACGGCAGGTCGTAGCTGCAAGTGTACGTAAAGCCATTATCTTTTATATATCCTTTTAATAGGCAAACTGGCCTTTACACCAAGCTCCTTTGTTCCAGCACTCAGGTGTACCGGCAGGCCCTTGTTGCGTCCATTGTTCACTCATCCTCTTCTTCTCTGCTAGCAGAGCTGATGCTGGTAATTAAAGATGACTGTGATAGCAAGAAAGTCATCAGTGATAGAAGTGGCTTCAGCTGTTAAAAGATAAGAAAAGCCTATAGAGGCAAGAATACATGAAACAAAGGGGATAAGAACTCCACATCGCACCAACTTTTCAAAATACTGAAGGTGGAATATGGCTGAGCATGTAATGTCCTGTCCGTAATTTGGTTTAAATTAGTTCAGCTTTTGTCTTTAAAGGAATTACACTCGTACACCTGTGCCTGTGTGACAGGAATCAGGTTTCTCACATGGGAAAAGTAAGTATTTGAACTCAGATCATGACGAAAAGCAGCTTTTTAAAGCATTGTAGCGACGAGGACTGACTGTGTTCCCTGACAGATACTGTCATCTGTGCTTCGCTGTGTTTTTCAGCAGTCTGTGGGACTCAGTTTGTTGTCTGTCACCTTCGCTATTCCCAGTTCAGGAGGGAACAGGCTGTTGACTCACCGTGGGGTGACTCAAACCTGCAAACTGCCACACTTTCGAAGCTCTCTGCTTTTCATTTCCACCTGCAGCACCCGGCCTTCAATGTATATTTCAAGATGACAAAAACGATAAAACGATAAAACACAGAATCAGACCACTTACACTACTCTTACTAACGTTTGTAACTGCAGTCCTGCTGGCTTAATTTGTGTGATCAACCAATCAGTATTTTTTAATGGATTACCAACATATATGTGCAATCTTAAACACCTTCCAAATGAATTTTCCACAACCTGGCAACCCAAAAGCATGTTTGTATAAATGGTTTATAATTCATCCATAATAAAGCATTAGTAACACCATTATAAGCCTGTTATATTATTTTGACATTTGCAATCAGTCTATTCAACAAGTATGTGAGTTTTACATGTTTTTTTGGACACGCTGTCAGAATGACGTCCATGTTTCTCTAATTACATATCAATGTAATGCACATTGCTGTAAGCTACAGCCTCATGTTAGCCTGCAGCCAGCAACACCAACTTAACAGGCACTGTAATATGAAATGTGAAGATATTACACTGGACACAAATGAGGTGGAACAATTAGCCACCCAAGAGAGTCTAATTGAACAATTACAGAGACAAGGAGGACTTCTGCTGTGTTCCTCTCACTTCATGAATATCCATTTAAGCTAATGCAGCCGTGCTCCCGTCCTCATGCTTTCCCACCACTTAAGAAACCAGGTTTGATCTCTTTGCTGGCCTTGTGATGTCCAAACATATTTTCTGGCTGTTGAACAAAGCATCCAGCCCTCTTTACAGGAGTAAAAGCCCCTGAGGAATTTTAAATGGTCTCTGGAAGTGTGTATCTGTGTCTGTGCATGTGTTCAGAGAGTCAGGATATGATATATATATATATATATATATATCCTGTGTCTCACTGCATCTCGCCATCTTTTGTGCCTTTGCAGCTCCGAGTTAAAGTTGCGTGTTGGGGCCTTATGTATCACCTTCACATCTGAGGAGTGAAGCCACGAGAGAGCTGACGCTTCGCTTGAAACACAGCAGCTGTGGCAGGGAGGCCTGGCGGAGGCTCAGAGGGACAGCAGGGCGGATTCTGCTTTTGTTTGTGTTTACCACTGAGGAGCCAGCAGAGGTAACCTTTCTGTGCAGGCCCTTCATCCCCTCCCACCATCCCTCTGCTCCTCACCCTTGCCTCTCTCATCAGGCATCTCAGGGGGGAAGCCTGGGAAACTATGACTTCACTGTTTTTATGGCACAAAGATCCATTGTGAGATCCTTTTACTATAGAACAAGAGTGGGAACTGTGAAGAAATGCCACCCTGGGCCTGAATGCTCTGCTGGATAATAACTAATAAGTGTTAAGGCACACAAATAGGTTTTGGCAGCTAAAAGTCTCTCAGTGAATCTATAAATGCATACAAATAATTGTTTTTCTGCACAGCAACAAATGGAAGAAAGGTTGTCACTGGGAGGTAACGTTTTTGATTACAATGAATTTAATTTGTCAGAGATTTCACTGGCAAGTGAAAGAAAACTTGGAGGTGACTTGCAACAGAAGTTGCCAAGTGACCCAGGCATCAGTAGGACATACTGTAAATCACCTCCTGTGACTTCAGGTTATTTATGTGTACTTCATGAAATTTAAAAGAAAGTGAGAATGTAGGCCGACGAATTAACTGATGAACACTTTTTGCACAGTATGTTGAGAAAATACTGCATTAGTAAGAAAGGTGCTCAAGTTAAGAGTCAGGGTGATCATCCAAACTCTGGGAAAGAAGATAGCAGATGAGAATTTAAGGCTGATTCTTCCTAATATTTTCCTTTTTCTTCATCTAGACAAAGCTTTGCACAGACATGTGTGGGTTCTCTCTCACAAATGTACATCTTTTAATCTAAAAGATCTTTGCCCTGTGGTAATCTTCGAATCGGCAGCACATCACGTAACCGGTTTCTCTGCTCTGAAGCTACAGGATGGCTGGACATGCAGCAATGATCCTTCAGTGGGTAATCTGCAGTAAATGTGTGGAGAATGTGAAGGTGGGTATCTATTTATTCATTCATTTATTTATTGCACTGCACTGCCTTCAACATGCACTGTGCATTTTGGAATCAGTACACAAACTGACACACACACCCCTTTAACAAATTGACAAATTGCATTCGATTTGTCACAGTAATAATAAATAATAATAATAATTTCCTAATCACCGCAGATTAAGAATGCGTTTTCATCCTATTTTCGGTGTTTCAAGTGACTTTAAGTATTAGCAATTCAAGCTTAATCAATGAATACAGAAGCCACGGCAAATGTCTAGAATTTCCAGAATAAACCTCTGCAGTATACTTTGTGTACATGCATAAATGTGCCATATATTTGTGTAAAAGGGGTAAATTTTTGTCAGTTGCAGACAGCTCTGGCCCTCTTAAAGCTTATAAAATAATAATATAATAGCCACTGTGGGACGCCCCTCTGTGCATTTATCCTGCACTACCTCTAAAAGAAGAAAGAGGAGGAAAGGAAGGATAATATGACATGTTTCTGAAGTTAGAAGTGCAATTACTCCCATTTTCTGATATAATTTTGACATTATTGTAATGAACTGGGCAGAAATACAATAAATGAGTGATCTGAGTGATGACTCTGGATTAAAGGTGAAATCATGTGTCCTGCTGCTGCTGCTGTCCGTCGACTGTACTGTTAAATGTATTTGCAGCATTATAAAGTGATCCATGTTTTTAATGGCACATTTCTCCAGGCGTACATGATGCTGATTTCACATTGTGTTCACTGTTATATTTTCTTTCCAATTAGTTAAAGGCTGCAGAGGTTCTGACTTACGACAGTCACACGCAAACCACTGACAACCTCTATCGACGCCTTTGATACATTTTCCTTGATGCTGATTTACGCTGTCATCAATCAATCATCAAGCGCTCACGCTGAGAGAGAGATGTCTCCTTGATATGCCTTGCATTTTCTTCCCTGAGAGGTCGGCTCATATCTCTGTAACTGTCACTTTTATTGTAATAAGTAATACCACACAGAGAGAAGGATCTGAGGAATAATCCCAGTGAGGGGCTGCTCAGCCCTGGCAGAAAATCCCAGTGTAAAATCCCACAGGGTTTGTCAAGCCTGCTTTGAGGATATTCCCTCTTTCGTGCATGCTTGTCTTTTCTCCTCATTGCACGTTTGTGCAGCTGAGCTTACATGTGAGGATAGAAGCGGGTCTACCTGCATGGATTGCACCTGAGTGACACACAGATCAAACAGGACTGTGTCTGTTTGATCTTCTTTTGCACTCTGAGTTTCTTTGCCCTGTCCGCCATACTGCACGTTCTCTTTGCAGAGCGGATTAATTGATGCATTATGTCAAAACCTGCCTTTGCCAATGTGTTTATAAGATAATTAAGCTGGTAAAAGTTGCTTGCAGTGCCTGACTGTACTCCGTGCAGCACTTGCCATCTGTTGTGCAGGACTTTTCGTTCCCTGTCATAAACACACGCCCACTTGTCTCTCAGACTTCACAGAATGGAACAGAACATTCGAAAAACAAGAAAACATTTTCAATCAACATACTAAACATATGACTTGCTCTTTATTTTCCTCCACAGGTGTTTTCTAAAAGATAGAGAATTGTCAAATGGAGTTAAAGCTGCTCCTTCTGCTGCCCAGAGGATCAACTAATCACACGAGGAAATGTGACACTGAGGAGAAGACAGTTACTCTTATCACTTCTCCCTACATAAACTAAATGAATCACAAATGATAAATTAGGAGATTATGGGCCAAAATGTATTTTGTCACCATGAGTAACTGGTGTGATATGTGTTTGACTAAACTGAATGTTCATCTTATTTATCTCACTGCTGGTGAATGCATACTTAATCACAATTATAAAGAAACTATTTTATCTCTGTCAACCCAACATCCATACAACGAATTATAGCCACAGTTCAAAGAGAAAACAAAAGCCATAATTACAGATAAAAATGCACGGAAAAGATTATTTTAATCCTGCCTTCCTCATTTCATATTGGTGGGGTGTTGACAGGCGTTTGACAGATCCTGCACACTGCCTCTGCCTTTCATGCACTGCCACGTGAGGTCAAGGTTATCAGTGTGCTCCCACCCAGATCAAAAAGAAATATTATGGCGCCCTCTGCCGGTCGCTTGTGGAAAGGTGTACCCGGAAGTAGTAGACAGTGAACATGAAAAAAAAACACATGATAAAGATGAGTGCACCTGGCTCCAACTAGATTTTCTGTTTGGGCCAGTGGATTTCAAAATAAAAAAAAAGTTTTTAAGCTTTAAAATAGTCTTAATAATGTAAATTTGATTACCCACTATATGAAGGTCATGTAATCAATGATGTAAGAAGGTCAAGCAAAAAGCGGACAAACAAAAACATAGAATGCATTCCTGTCTTAATTATAAATGTAATTTATTTATTTTACTTATCATGCAACATGTTTTTTAATACTAATTTTAAGATTTTGTATCACTTGAAGCATTTGAGCATATTTTGTGAAGTTCATGTATTTTCTTGAGTCTTACATTTTTTTAGTTGTATCTGTATGGTCGTATACACTTTGGATAAAAGCACCAGCTACATAAATGTAATTTATTGCAATTTTTTTGTACTTTTTCATGTTGAATAATTCACAGATGTTTAGAAAGAATATGTTAATGTGTGTGAACGTGAATATTCTGACATGGTGACTTTGCATAAAACCTTCAGAGTAACTGAGAACATGCCAGTGGTAATAATTGGAAAGTGGAGAGTAATGGAGGGGACACAGTACACTTCATTCAGTGTATGGTTGATTTTGAGAAGTATTTTGACGTTATATTTTTACAGTTTTTTGTCAGTGTCCACGGAGATGATGCTTTTATTTTGAAGGATTTGGGCCGGAAGTGTTGCTGCTAAGCGGAAACAACATGTCGCCTCGTGTTTGACAGCTTGGTTTGACTCCAGTTAGCAAGTTTAATACAGCAGACCCTTGCAAGGCTGTTACCAACTTCTGCGGTTCAACCGGTGGGCTCATTGCTTAAACACATATCATGACTTGGCAGAAATCTAATATAAAAGCAGTATCAGTGGCTAACGTTACATTGTTTTTTATTCGTAACAACTTTTTAGCTCATCAAAGCTAACGATAGCCGGCTCAGTTAACTGGTAATGTTAACTTACTTCTCCATTAATAACGTTGCACGTGTTTTTACGTGGTTCAAATAAACGGACGCTAACATACTAACTTACGACTATATGATAGCACTAAATAGTTCTCTGGAATACGCTGTTTCCTTGAAATTACTCTTTATGTCTGAATATGGCACAAAATGCAGCATTGTTAATTTGAATCTCTCTCTCTCTCTCTCTCTCTCTCTCTCTCTCGCCCTCTCCCTCTCTCCCTCCCTCCAGGTGTTACACCTGAGCCACTCATCTTGGCCCCACCTGTGATCATCTCACTTACACCTCTGTGTCTGCAGTACACAAATACAGCATGTCCACCCAGGAAGATGGGGCTGCAGAGCAGGGCCCCAACGCAGAGGGGCCATCCACCTCTTCCTCCACTGAGGATGATGCCACCTCTAGGGACATCATCACCGTCACTGTCGGAGCAACTGTGCCCACAGGTTTCGAGCACACTGCTGCAGAGGAGGTCAAGGAGAAGATTGGGGCCGACGCACGCATCAGCAAAGATCGTGGTCGCATATACTTCCCAATAACCACTGACAAGCTTTTCCAGGTGTGACATGTTAACATCCATGTCTTGTTTTTGTACAGTGTTTCTCGCTGTCAGATTGCACTATAAGCATAGAAAAATCTGCTCTGATGATCTATGGTAATAGCTGTTTATATGGAGGTGATGATATGTTGAAACTCCCAGTTTAAAGTGCAAAAGGAAGTGTACAGTCTGTCTTTCTTTTTTATCTATTCATTGAATTCCCCACTGTAGGTCCATCTTCTGAGGTCTGTGGACAACCTGTTTGTTGTGGTTGAGGAGTATGATCATTACCAGTTCAAAGAATCAAAGGTAACTTGCAGCCAACTGTTTTCTGTTGCATCCGATGTTAAGTGCATTATCATCAGGGTCCTAAACACTGTATTTTGTACAGGAGGAGACTTTGATGGAGTTGCAGCAGCTTGCTTCCAAACTGCCCTGGACTAATGCGTTAGAGGTTTGGGAACTAAATCGTACGCTAAAAAAGAAGAAAGGCTACAGGAAAGGAGGAAATGGCAACAAAGTTAAAGCTAATAGTGAGGCCACTGATGCAACCATGGCTGACACAGAGCAGCAAGAGCAACCTCAAGCAGCCTCTGCTGCAGAGAGCCAGACCAAGGCAGAGACCACGCCAGACATGGAGTCCAGCATGCCGGACTCAGGGGAGGTAGCACCCGAGGCCAAACTCATCAAGTTTCGCGTGACGTGCAACAGAGCTGGTGACAAACACAGCTTTTCCTCTAACGAGGCAGCCAGAGACTTTGGTGGAGCCGTGCAAGAATTCTTCCAGTGGAAAGCCGACATGACAAAGTTTGACATAGAGGTAGGCGTTCTTGTTCAGACCCGACTGACGCACAGTGAATGCCATGGCATCAGCCAAAAAAAACTTCAGATACATATACAAGGCAAGGCGTAACCTATTATTGTTTTAATGAGCGACAAAAGAAGAAATAACAGCTCATTTAATTAAGATTTTCCAGGCTGATAAGCTGTTCACATGTGACAAGTTGAAAAGTGTTTCAGTGTTGTGTCACGTGATGGGATGATGTGTTTGTTTCTTAAATGAACATAACAAGGGCTTCACATAGTGATGACGATCTGTGACCAAATCGCTTGAAGTATTTTACTGGTCGGTGCAGTTGCTGCAGGTTTGTGTAATTTAACTCCTAAAACTGTAGTTTTCCCCCAGACTGAATTCAGTTAAAGTGCCTGTTCTTGGTTAGCTGACATTTAGATGCATATTTGGGTGCATTTTGAAATATTTTGTAAACTGCCCTAAATGTGTTCACTTTGTGCTTGCATGCTTCAGTTTGCTGAAGATGATACACTAGAATATTAGGCTTGCAACTAACTATTATTTCCATTATTGATTATTCTGCAGATTCGTTTTTCAATTAATCAGTTGCTGATTTCTGAAATGTCATAAAAATAGTGAAAAATAGTGATAACAAGTTTTCAGAGCCCAAGCTGATGTTATCAAACTGATTGTTTTGCCGTAGCAACAGTACAAAGCTAAAAAGATATTCAATTTGCAATCATATATGACTAAAAGCAGCAAATCCTCACATTTCCCAAGCAGGACTACAAGCTGTTTGGCATTGTTGCTTAAAAATTACTGAAACAGTTAACCCAAATCAAAAAAGTTTGCATTAGAATTTATTTTTCAGCTCCATAGAATATAAAAAAGTTGGGTTACACTGATGATTGATTTGTAATCATGTGCTGTATGTCGCTGCACTGTAGGTGTTACTAAACATACACAATCAAGAGGTGGTGATCGGCATTGCTCTCACCGAAGAGAGTCTTCACAGGAGAAACATCAGTCACTTTGGACCCACCACTCTGCGGTCGACCTTGTGCTATGGCATGCTCAGGTAATTCTTTAACACTGGTTTCACCTGGTGCACCATGTGATCCTGATGACCCACGAGATCACGCAAATCTATCTTACCAGGTATCTAGCTATGCATATTTGACCAAATCACAGTGGTTCAGACCCATCAGTGTCCTGTGTGGAACTACTGGCCGCTACAGGTGTTCGTGGTTAAGGTGGGATGGCAGCAAATGAATCTACTGTTTGTTCTAAAACAACAATGACGGTTAGCGCAGGTTTAGACTTTTCTCCATGGAAAAGATGTTGTTAATCTGCTACCCACCAGCTTTGGCAAGACCCCATGTTGTCCGTTGATCTGACTGGTTGAAGTTAGCCTATGATAGCCCATAATAGACAGATGGTTGATCCAATCACCTGCCAAGTATGTTTTGAAAGTACCAGCCCTTTACCAAGCAGTTCCCAAGGACGACTTCCCAGATGGTTCTGTGTACTAAACCATCTAGCGCGTCAGGTTAGAACAATCACTCATCTGAAAGCGCACATGACTAAGTTGACAGTGAGGTAGGCATGCGCGCAGGCACGCACAATACCGTCACACTAGCCAAGAAAAACTCGTCTCTGTTGAGATATATTTGCAAGTCACACCTCAGTGTTTATTCTTAGGCGTAACAAAATGCACAAATAACAGCTCTGCTGAGTAACATTTTCCATGAAGATAAACATAAATTGACAGAATGCAACAAAGCTTACACAGGTGAGCCTCATTTGTGTACTTTACAAATGAGCGCAACGACACTTGCGCAAAAGAAATACATCATAACAATGTAATTCATCACTAACAGCACTATAAATATGGCTTGGATGAAATTCAAGTATTTGGCATTTAGTGATTCTACCCTTTGCAGCTTTAAGTGTATTATCTTAATTAAGTGACTGGCGCACAGTGATGTTAGAAACAACAGAAACATCAGATACAAAGTGTTGTTGAGGGAGGAAAGGCGTAGTTAGGTGTATGTAAAATGCAGTAGGGCAGTACTGTTCAGTTACTGAATCATGATGGGCTTATGAGCTTTCTGGCATGTGTGGCAGATTTGGGATGCTGTTAAAGATGTAAAATGCACCATACTAAAATCTATAATGTTGCATCTTGGTGTTATATTGATCCTCTTTTGTCTGTTGACAGGCTGTGTAAACCTCAGGCATCAGATATAATACTTGATCCAATGTGCGGGACTGGAGCTATACCTTTGGAGGTGAGATTTAACTTCTGTACCTGGACTGCAGTGTTCTTACAGTGTGTTTGCAAATATTACTCAAAAAGGAGAAAACATGAAGTTAAAGAATATGTATGAACACCCTCTCAGATAACCTCATGATTGAACACAACACAGCTATGATCTGCACGTCATTACACTGCACCACATCGGAGTGGAGGAGAAACTCAGTTCTTAGATGCATCGTGATTATCTCTTAAAAGATCGTCCCTGCAGAAAAGTCAATAATCGGAAATTTAAAATCCAATTCTTGACATCATGATCGCCTCTAACGGTTTTGTAAGACCTGGCTGGGTGGTGACACGTAACGGCCAGCTAGGCTACTTATTGTGTTTTGGTGAGCATGATATTGAAAGTAAAATCATTGAATCAGTTTATTTTAGTTACGGATCATTACAAATATGCTACTGTATGTTTTAAAAGTAGCAAGGAGTCAGACACAGTGAAAAAATAAATCATGTACAGAAGTCAAACGTTTTGATGCATCAAGATGCGTCGATAATTGTTTTATAACGGCAGCGTAGCCCTGAACTGAATCAGAACTGAATCATGAGGTGAAGAAGAAATTCCCGCCACACCTGCACAAGTCTTCTGAAGGCCCACATCAAATTCACCTCATGAGCAAACGACAGACTGAAGACTTCAGATTGATCTTGGATGCATTTTCATTTGTGCAGAAGCAGTCTGACCCATGTCCTGTCTCCGAACCTGAACTGCGATTGCTGGACATCATCAAATGTGATTCACTGAGTGCTGTGAGGAAGCAGGCTTATTCAGTGTTGGGAGGGCTATCAAGAACGAAAGGCCACAGACTGCTAATTGCCTAATGTCTTTCTTCTCCAGGGGGCCATTGAATTTAACAGTTCATTCTACATTGCCGGTGACAACTACGACATGGCGGTTAACCGCACGGTCAATAATATTTGTCACATCCAGAAGCGGAGGGCAGACAAGGGCAGGTGAGAGGGCAGACGGCTCAGCATCTCATATCAGGTCGTTTTTATGTGCTATTTTATGGAGTTGATTGTCACGATGATTTCAAATCCTCCTTGGATCCTTTCAAACAGTGCCTCTGGATTGCCCATTGACACGGTGCGTTGGGATCTGTGCAATTTACCCATAAGGACCAGCTCTGTTGACATAATCATCACTGACATGCCCTTTGGAAAGAGGTACCTTAATAACAGTGCTGCACCGTACAGTACGCAGTTGATTGAATAGCATGTAGAAATTATACTAAATAAGTTGATGTTTTGAATTCTGTGTGTTTATATTTCACTCAACCGTGCGGTAAAGCCTTTCGTTTGTTTTCTTGAAGGATGGGCTCGAAGAAGAAGAACTGGGACCTTTACCCCTCCTGTCTGAGAGAAATGGCCCGTGTGTGCAGACCAGGCTCAGGAAAGGCTGTCTTGTTGACACAGGACAAGAAATGCTTTTCCAAGGTAACCGTGGATAAAGAGGAAATTCAGCTATCACAGAATCTTTCCAAGAAAATTAGACACCGTTACGTGAGAACTTTCAAATAAGTCACAGTGCAAGTCCTTTCCTGCCACCCACTTTCCTAATAATGATTCTCACTAGCTGTTGTTTGCGTAATCCAATTTTAATCCGGACACTTGGCACCATATGCACACGACCGACTGCCTGTTAGGGATACAATAACTGCCTTCCTCTGTGCCCATATTGTTCAGAAAGCAGCACCTAACCCACACCCATGAACAAAAAGGAGAGTAACCAATGATCCTTAAAGCTATGCAAGACAACACAGAGATGTGTACATAGGTGCATCAGCGAACACAGTGACAACGCACTTAATGCTGTCACTGCACTGTTGGGCCTTAGTGACAGTGATACAGAAACAGAAAAGAATCCAGTTTCTTGAGTTTGGGAACTTGATGCCTCTTTGGAGCCCTCAGACAGTTTTGGCAGCATGTTTGTTACGTTATAGCACCTAACACTCCTGACAGGTGCTGCTTTTAATCAGTGACGGATAAAGTTAAAAGAGATGGAGCCTTTTTACGTACACATATGTAATGATAGTAACTGTTGTGCTACAAAACTTGTATTCATTAATGCTGGGGCGGGAACAGTTGTACCTGCTCAATAAATCATTGTAATTATCATTAACTGCTGATGGGTGCAGCTGCAGTAGACTGTTCCTCTCACAGCAGGACAATACACAGTGTAAGTACCATGTTCCATCCGAGGACAGTTGTATTGGTTTGTAACCCCACCCTCTTATAATCAGTGGCTCTAATTTTTCCACAACTCAGTCAGCTGAGCAAAAGTAAGCAGGTCAAGATTAAATTAATTGGTGCACAGTGTGTATAAGTATACAACCTGTTGCCATGGAAGTCATTCTCCAAATAGTGCATTTAAATGAGCTTCACCTGCTGACTGACTACTATCTACAATCACTTTTAACTAGCTTGACTTTCAGGGTTTTGCGTAGTGTTTCCCTTAAAACTGAAGCCAAAAGGGATTTTTTTTGTGTGTGTGTATGCGTGTGTGTATTTGTGTATGCATGTATGTATGCATGTTTGTGTGTGTGTGTGTGTGTGTGTGTGTGTGTGTGTATGTGGCAATACATGAAAGGCATTTAATTGCAGATGCAAACCACCACAGCCTAAATAGAATGGAATAGCGTTAGGCAAAGTGCTTACCATGTTTTGCTATGAGCACAGCAGAAATAAATGGCAGTCTGAGGCCACATCCCAAAGTGAAGGAAACAAAAGCCAAATTCCTCAGTCATTCCTTAAAGTGCGCACGCTCCCCGAGAAAACACACAGTGACTGCACTGTGTGACGTGCTGCCTTTTCACAGTAGAAAAGAATTGCCAAACCAGGGAGTGGAGGTGAAAAGCTGACACCACATGTGTGATTGTACTTAAACCATATTCACTTTGCAAAGAGGAAAATGCTGGCTGTGTTCAAAATAACATCAGTGTTTTTGGTTTATTGTAGTCAGTTAAACCAGCAGTTAACAAGCTCAGGTCTTGATAATGAAGCATGAACCACTACTGTTGCTATGGTGACCTGCAGTTTTAACATGCTGCACTTTTCACCCTGATTTGCACTGATGGTTACACCGTTGACTGGAACGATTCTTCAGGTGTGATTTTATCAGACTGTCGCCACAAAGAGTCTCTCGTCAAAGCAGTCCTCTCACATGTGCAGAAGTATTTCTCCACCTCATTCAAGATAAAATAATCCTTCATTAATCCCACAGTGGACACGTTTGCAGTGCGCTAGTAAGAAGCAACAGCACAGTATGATAAATAAGTGAACAGACTCAGTGGTTAAATTCACATAATTGCACATAGGAAGTATTGATATTGCACATGAGTGAATTCATCAGTTTAGGTGTGTGTGGTGTACTAGGAGTAGTGTTAATTGTGAAGTCTGATAGCAGCAGGAAGGAAGGACCTGTGTTTTTTTCTCCGTCACACGCCACAGATGAAGTAGCCCTTAACCTGTAATGTAGCAGTCAGGCGGTTAGTCTGAAAAATAATTAAAATGACATGTATTGAGATCACTCTGCCTGTCAACAATATGAGAACACCTCTTGAGGTGGTGCTTTGAGCTTAATGCAAATGTCAGCTGCTAAGTATTCTGCAAGTTTTAATTTTGAACTAATGGTGGCGCTAGAAGAAAAGTCATATGATCACTCAAGTCATTAGGATTCATCCTGTTTTGGACCAAATCATTGGCAATACATCTAACACAATAGTTGTTTAGATATTTCAGTCTGGACCAAAGTGGTGGATTGACTGTCACACCAACATTGCCATCTAAAAAGATAAAACTATGAAGTCGGTGAGGTGACGGGTTGTGTTTGTTTCCACAATTAAAAGTAATAACAGCTTTTGAAAACACGTTGCAAAGTGAGTGACACAGTAAAACCAGAAAGAAGTACAAGTTAAAGTATAACTACCATATTCTAACATTAACAGAATCCTGAGTTTTAATGAACTGCTTAGATTTTGGTCGTCAACGGTCGACGTGACCTCACAAAACGTTTTTTTGGCTGTAGCTCAAGAATTCACAGGATGGTCCTGACAAAATTTCACACAAATATCTTGTTGGATAAAAGAAGGAAGTGGTGACAAAAAGTCAAAGGTCAAATTCACTGTGACATCATAACATTCTTAACATGATTCAGCACCACAAGTTAGGAACAGAAGGGGAGGCTGTGACCATATTTCACATTTGGTCAGATACTGAATTGGTGACACTAATCTGAAGCATTGTAGTTCACCACAAGCTCATTGGTTCTGTGTTCATGTGATTGTAGTTGCACCATGTGATGAAGTTCTCTATCAGTCCTCTGGAAAAACAGTCTAAATGAAGACAGCGTATTTCTCACTGGAAATTATTCACTGCAGTCATACATGTCATTATAGTGAACTTCCATTTCACAAAAAAAAAAAATACACATAATGCCTTTTATTAAATCCCTTCAAAGTCTTTGCTGCATGTATTATACGAGTCTGGAAAGACGTGGATGAACTGCATCTTGACTGGCTGGTGAAGGCAAACAAGCACAAGGTGGTAATTCTAGTTTAGACTGAAGTATATCGTTTCTTAAAATACCAGAATGATTTACAGAAGTGTGCCGTTCTCCCCCCTCCCTTCAGCTCAAAGTGCTGCGTTTAAAAGCTTGCGTGCAGAATCAGTTTATCCTGAAATAATCTATAAATAACCCCTCTGCAGTTTGAGTGATGCAGGTCTAACTCAGCTCAGCCACTTTATCACGGAACACGTCTTGAAGCAGCTGCATTTGTCTAAGCAGAGGTCTCGTTTTACGCAAAACATACTGTCTCATTTGTTAGTTTTCCCTGACGTGATTTATGTCGTCTCCAGGCTATCTCGAGGATGGGAGGACTGTGGAGGAAGCTGCACACTGTTTGGGTCAATGTCGGGGGTTTACATGCTGGAGTCTACCTCCTCAAGCGGACCGGGGCCGTGTTTGGCCAAACGCCGGAGGACGTCTATGAATCACGAGGAACGCAGGGGGAGGAGAAGGATGACAAGAAGCTCTCCTAGTTCACATCCTGCGTTCAAGTTCTGAATTTACATTTGAGGCCATGTAGGATCAACATTATTTATATTCTCTTAATTCAGGTTCTCTGGTCAAGGGTGCCAAGCAGTTTTGCTGTATCACTTTTTTTTTGTACATTTCTCATTTGGTTCAATTTGATAAATGCTGAACTGGAAAGAGAAAAAGCTGCTGTCACGTTCAGCATTCTGTCTGACTGACAGGAACCTGCTGATGGCTGTCTCACTGCACACCTCAAACCTGCCATTTGTTCTGATCAATAAAGAGTCAAACCAAGTGTCAGCTGATGTATGTGTTCATCCCATAATACATTATATGCAGCCAATATTAAGAAGATTGCCCTGAGCGGAATGGGCGGCTGCACTTTCAAATATATTTTTGTGTATTTGCTGGAAAATGTTTTGATTGGACCTCCTGACAAGAAAGTAAGAGTGTGTGCCCTCCCCACCTTTGATAGGCATCAGGGCCAGCACACCTCAAGTGGGCACACTAGAGGCTGATCAGCTGTTATGATGCAGAGAAGGAAGTGTGTCTGCGTGTGTGAGTGTGTGACTCAGAGCAAGTGACTGTAATGTTTGTGTGCGTGAACGTTTGCAGGCAGGCAGGATTACACTTCAGCCTGTCTATCAAGTCATGTCTGATCAAAGGGTTTTTCCCGAACAGGAAAAATACAACGGGAGTTTTTGAGCAGTTCGCCATAACTACTGTACGAAAAGGAAACGTAATTGTCAGGAAACAGGAAAAGACGTACACTGTAGGTTCTGCAGGTAATTTGATAACATATATTGCAGTTTTGTTCAATTTCACAACCTTAAACTAATACTAACTAACAATAATAATAATAATTCATGTTCCCCTGGGTAGGTGCCTGTAAAACGATCGCTTTGTGTCATTAATCTGATTTCCTGTGCTTTCTGTCAGCACTGGGTCAAATGAGCTGCGGTCATACCAGATTTACACAAACAATGCGGTGACGTAGCGCTGGGTGAGGAGGGCTCGCGCATAAAAAGCCACGTGCGGCCCGAGCTTGCCTACATTGATCCCGCGGAGCGGAGGAGTAACCACGCGAGATGTTCTGGACCGTTTTTCTGCTCGTCCAAGCTGTCCTGCTTTATTTTCTTCTCACGCACAGGTCGAGGTGAGTTTCCCCGCTGCTCGCTCGTGTTGCTCCACACAGATATCAACACTGTGAGAAAACTTATGCTTGACACTGATTTCATCGCAGTGTCACTGTTTCAGCTGTCAGCCCTCGCACGGATTCGTGCCTGGTTTAAATCAACGTGTGGCTACTTCTGAGTAATCAGTAATAACACTGGTGATAATAATAATAATGATAAAGGAGTCAGTACGCGGTTTTATCACCGCAAGCAAACAGATTTATTTTGTTAGTGTAGTGAGTTGTTCTCACTGCAATCTGAGGAATGTTGTTGAACTACTACAGTGTTAAATTTAGAAGTGTCCAGAGGAGGTTTTTCTTTTGTTTTCCTTTCAGGCAATTAAAAATGGCACAAAAAGTTCGTGATGTAATGATATTTTCTGTGACTAATCCCTGTTATTGTTCTGTTGACCTTTACCTCTACAAGCATAATCTTATAAAAGGTTGAACACACAAACACAGACTGCACTGTTTGTGCTCTGATACATGATGGAAGAGAAAATGTCATGTCAGTAGGATGAAGTGTCAGACAGACAGATAACTCTCTTCAAAGTGTTTAAAATCTGTTTCACCTTTTTGTTTGTATTTTTTTATTTCCTGTAGATCCAAGAGTGATCCCCCCCTCGACAAAGGAGTGATCCCGTGGCTAGGCCATGCACTCGAATTTGGAAAAGATGCTTCCAAGTTCTTGAATCGAATGAAGCTGAAGCATGGCGACATTTTCACAGTGAGTGGAAGAAACCTAAACATGGTGGTACAGGGATGTCACATCTGTGGACGCTCAAATGTCAGTTTTCTGAACACTTTTAGTGTCACAAACAAAAAGCAAATTTAAACATTTACAATTCCTCAATAGCCTTGAAATGTGATAGCTTAGAGTCAAAATCTTCAGAGCAGCAGCTGAACTGTCAACTGCAGTTTCCAAAGCCAAGAGTGAACTTTATTATGCAATGCAGTTTTACAATAGACAATACTGAGTGCTTAGTAGCTAGTGCTGATGCTCACTTTCGAGGGATTGCAGCAGGAGAGAAGTCCTGTTTGTTCAGTGTGATGAAGGGTTGTGAATTTCAACATCACATCTCCTCAAGTCTAACCCGGAGGAGGCCAACAGCACGACTACCCCTCCAAATGTTACTGTAGCGTACAGCTGAGAGATTTAAGGATGTGTTCATGTTCACGTAGCGTGGCTTTACATCAGGATCTGCTATGACAGTCAGTTATCCTGAGACGAAATGCAAATGAGTTTCAGATTTGAGGGAAAAGCAAATGATCCAGGAAATGTGATCTTGTGTTTTAAAGATGATTGAAAGGACCCAGCACTTCAACAGAAATCTAATAAACCGGGGTGAATCTGATTTGTCAAGATACAAAGTTTTCTGATTTAAGATATTATGCACATTGAATAGTTATTACTGTGTTCACTGCACTCTATGAAACACTTAAATGCTGATGAATGCATGAAAAACGAATGTACTTCTTCATACCTGTACGTATGTCACACATTTTTACGCTGTGGCTTGGATGCTGTCCAGGTGCGTGCTGCCGGCCGCTACGTGACGGTGCTGCTGGACCCGCACTCATACGACACAGTCATCAACGACTCGGACAACCTGGACTTCACTCGCTACGCGCAGGTGCTCATGGAGAGGATCTTCAACCTGCGGCTGCCGCACCACCAGCCGGCGAGAGCGAAGGCGATGATGAAAAAGTAAAGACCTCATTACCTCCTACTCCCCGCTGAAAGCTTGTGCTGTGTCTTTTTTCAATTTTCATTTTCATTTCATGTGAATGTAGAAGCGAAATTTGTTCATGGAAATCCACCCATTCAAGTCTCATGAATAGTCTCACTGTGGGTATTTCTGTACAACTGTCTTCCTGTTTTGGGAAACCTATTTATAGGGCTTCTTGTTTTGTTATTGCTCAGTTATCATCTATGGAGTTTTTGTTTGTGGAGCAGAAATGAAAGAAAACATCGCTGCTGTCGAGAGATACAGGCTGTCAGGCAGACATCTAAGAAAGGAGGGGGAACACTAGATGCAATATTTAAGATGATCGGCATTTGTGCATGCTGCCTTCGTCTGCATCTGATTTATACGAGCATATACACCTTCCCAAATTTGTTAAACATAAAACCTAAGTTATATTACCTCAGTGAAAACAGGGCGGGCGACTAAGTCAACAGTTGACTTTCATAATGTGTGTCACTGAGTGATTGCACTGTTTTCACAACACCAGCAATCAGTGTGACATGATTTACAGGACTCCCTTTGATGGCACAGGAGTTAACCTTTTCCTCCCTTGTCTGGCGCAACGCTTCGTACCCACAGGCACTTCATGGGAATGAATTTGAACGCCCTCAACAGCGCCACGAGCAGACACCTGCAGGCCTTGCTGAAAGCTGAGATGCCTCAGAACCAGAAAGACTGGAAAGAAGAGGGACTTTTCAACCTTTCTTACAGCTTACTCTTCAAGTAAGAGAGCCTCCCACACACACACACACACACACAGACACACACACACATGCTCTTTGCTGTGTCAAAAGAAGCATGCATTCAGGTCAAAGGCATTCAGCTAAACAGTTTACCCTCAAGTCACTCCTGTGGTCTTCAGTTTGTAAACACAGCTCGAAAAATGTAGGAGGGCTGCACTCTTTCACGTAAATGTTGGAGGTCACATTTCCGTTTCGAACATATTCTGGCTTTCATGGCAGGAAGCGTCAGATGTTATCCAGGAGCTGTCTGGAATGTGAGACAGTATGTAATGCTTGATGTGACAAGGTGACATGCTACATGTTGTGTGGCCCGGAAAATCTCAAAAGGGGCTCGCTATCTTTCCATCTGCAGATTTATCTGCCATAAAGCGCCGCACATTCCCACACTTTGTGTCTCCTTTCTCTGCAGGGCGGGCTACCTGACGCTGTTCGGCGGAGAGCAGAACAACAACAGCACCGATCCCTCAAGCGTCTATGAGGAGTACAAGAGGTTTGATGATCTCCTTACCAAAATGGCAAGAGGCACCCTAAAGCCAGGTAAACCTCTCCCTGTAAACTGCTTTAAGAATCTGACGCTCTTCATCAGCTTATCAGCAGCTTCAGCCAGAGATGAACAGTTACGATGTAAATCAGCTTTAGATCGCTGACATCACCGGCCATGAGTCATGCGAAGGTGTCTTCACTTTTTGCATTTGTCACTGTCTCTCGCTAACGTGCTATGACATCACCGGTGGGCATTCTCTCAGATTTGTTTTGAGGGTTGCCACGGCGACTTCCGCTTACTCAGTTGCTTACATAGTGTCTAGGAGCCTTCTTGTGTTGTTGTTGACTTTCACGATTCACCTTCATCATCACAGTCCTCTGCAGACTGTGACCTCACTCATACAGGTAGCTGACTTCACTGTCACTGGATACAGCACATCTTATTTCCCCAGGCCTTGTCTTTCTTTGCGTACTGTATCATTGTTTGTAATTGCACTTGGTCCACCCTTCCCACACAAGGAAGTCAGCCAGTTGTAATATTATTTTGTTCCTCCTGCAGTCGTGCCTGTCATTCCTGAAATAATGTTCCCCTCCCGCCTCTTGTGCACAATAATATATGTTTATTGGCATGTAATTCACTTACATTCAGACTCAGGTGAGCTGTTTATGTTTTGCCTGTGACTCACTCGCTCTCTTCCTGTACGATGTTTATCTGACAGAGGAGAAGAGGACAGCCCAGAGTGTTCGGCAGAGACTGTGGGAGCTTTTGGCCCCAGCGGGTCTGACCGAGGACTCGGGGTCGAGCCCTTGGCTTCACGCCTACAGGCGGCTGCTGCAGGAGGAGGGGGCCGACGAGGAGACGCAGAGGAAGGCCGTGCTGATGCAACTCTGGGCCACACAGGTGAGTCAGGCGTCGGGACAGCAAAGACATTCTGCATCTGCAAAACGACAACTTCGGTTGTTGATCACCTCCAGAGATTCTGTCAGATGAACTTGATCCGCCTCTCAAAGCAGACCTGAAGTCAAACGGACCTGAGATAGAGACATAGAGGTGCGGTAGCAGCAGCAGCAGTACTCCTGTTTGGCACATGAGTGTGCTGTTCACCGCTGCTGTCACAGCAGCTACTCTGCCTCAGAGCGGGAAAGCCATGAAAGAGCTTCAGGAATATAAGACAGAGGGTTGTAGTTGAGGATTGGCAACATTTGGATAATAGTAATAATAATAATTGGTTTGTATAGCACTTCTCATGCAAGAAATGCACCTCAAAAGGCTGCTTAAAAATAAAACAAATTGCAGCTCCATTGACATTGTTCTCTGACTGCACGGTTTAAAGTGTTTCTCCTGAACAATCTCTGTATGGAATCGGCCTGCAAATAGTTTGTATAATAAGTCCAAAACCTTTAGATGAGTGTGGTGGACTCTATGTTTAAAGCTCTAGTAATGAAGCAGCGTATACATATCTGCATCTCTCATGTTAAAGAAAGTGATTGTTATTTCTACATTTATAAGACGATGGTTTTAGTCTTGAATGGGATTTGAGTTGACTTGGTATTGACTCATACGGTCTTGCCTACAGCCCTGCTGAGGGGTTCATTGCATCAGATACGTTAATCAGATATTTACTTCAACATTGGTCTTACCCTGCAGGCTGCTTACTCATCTTTTTTTTTTTTTTTGCACTTGTCACCGTGGTTTATTTCCATTCTATTACAAGTCTTGAGTCATAATTTTGTCAGTTGTCTCTGAGTCACATTTTAGTCAGAGAAATTAACGTATTTTCATGATGCATTCGGACGTGCAGATTGTCAGACAGCTGATGTCAGTAAATTTTAAGTTCAAGCATACAATAAAAAAAGGTTTCCCCCACTCAGATCTGCCAAAAGTTTGGATAATGTCATTAATTACACTTAATATTGTATTTGTGGTGACTTAAGAGGTAATTTTGTGGAAGTTTACTCACTTATGTTTCCACAGTGCTCACTATTTTATGCATGACTCCTGGCAGACAATGCTGCAGTTTGCTGTAAAACTAAATCGCTTCAGTGTCCTGCCCTTGGATGCAGGCAGATGGCAGGGGACCTCAGGTTTCCAGTGGCTTTCCTTTTTAAGTAAACCATCACCGCTCTGCGCCTTGCTAGTAGTGACACTATCCAGAGCATGGCTCCTCTCATCCCAGACACATGAAAGGAAGCCGTCCTTTTTTTAATCTCGGCGTGAGGCTGTTTTTATTTAATTGACCTTTACTTTAATTGAAATGTGTGCTTTGTGTGACTCTCACGCCGCATAGACATGAGTAGTATGGATGTCTTACGTGCTGTTACCAAATTACTCCCTGCGTCAGCCCTGTGCAACAGCAGGGTGAGAGAGACAGCCATATCATCGTCGTCATGCGAGTGTTTGTTTGTTTCCAGGGTAATGTCGGTCCTGCTGCATTTTGGATGTTGGGCTACTTGTTGACAAATCCCGAGGCTCTGACAGCGGTGAAGAGCGAGATGGAAACCTCAGAGACCTCAGTGCTGGACAGACCTGTGAACACCCCAGTGTTTGGTGAGGGCTTAATCCCAGACTGTGTAAACACAACGATATTTATGAGTAGGAGGTTGTTGCTGTTGTCAGCAGGATGAGGGTGAAACAAAAGTGTTTTTCAGAATGCAAAAAATACTGTAGAATTAAATCTGGAATGATTGACAATATGTATGTATATAATGCACAAAATGGTGCTCAAGGATTTATGGAAAAAAGAAAACGTACTAAATCAAAAAAATTTGGAGTTTAGAAATCTGAATTTTCACGATGTGCAGAATGAAACAGAGCAGATTAGTTACAAATTCATAAAAAGTATAAGAAACATGACAGAAATGCTCTTGCTCTTTTGCTGTTAACGTTTTCTTTCTGTCCCTTCACAGAGAGCGCCTTGGATGAGACACTTAGACTCACTGCTGCCCCCTTCATCACCAGAGAGGTAGTGCAGGATAAGACCCTCCACATGGCTGACGGCCAAGAGTACCTGCTAAGGAAAGGAGACAGGGTGTGTTTGTTCCCCTTCAACAGCCCTCAAATGGACCCAGAGATACACCAAGAGCCACAGGTTTGTTGTTCTGTCTTGTTACACCTTTGCTGTATGCCATCCTCTTCACTCTATCAAAACCTACCTGTGCTGCCAACAGGAACAGTAGTAATTGTCTTTGGGAGGAGTTGGAGGCAGACTTAAGTGTAATTAGTGTAGTTGTTTATGTAAGGTGGAATCACCGCCTACACAAAGCTGACCCTGTACAACCCAGTGAGAGGTCAAACCCAGAGCTGCGGACCACTGAGGGATTAGCCGAGCACGAGAACAGGACCACAGCTAATAGGCGTGGGAAGGACATGGCAGTTTAGTATTAGAAAAACTCTGCCCGGCAGAAACAGACATTAAACTGTGCGATCAAGCTAAATTTCATAAATAAATGTGTCCTCTGTAATTGCTAGAATCTAACATCTGCTCTTGAAAAAAATCCTTTCCAGAAATACAAGTACGATCGCTTCCTGAATAAAGATGGATCCGTGAAGAGGGACTTTTATAAAGGAGGGAGGCGGCTGAAATATTACACCATGCCATGGGGCGCAGGGACCAATGGCTGTGTGGGAAAGCAGTTTGCCATCAATACCATCAGACAGTGAGTGTCCTCGAATCACTCCACCATCAATCTTTACGACTGGTTAAGAGCTAAAACGTCCCACGCTGTGAGAGTTTGTTATCTCCAAGTTCTGCTTGGGTTGTTCTAATTCCATCTGTTTATCTGTGTTTGCTCTGCAGGTTTGTTTACGTGGTGTTGACTAACTATGATTTGGAGCTGTGTGACCCAAATGCTCAGATGCCAGAGGTAAATGCCAGTCGATATGGATTTGGAATGCTACAACCAGAGGGGGACTTGCTTGTCCGATACAGACCCAGGAATACACTCTAGACAAGCAAAACACATATCTTTTAAGCACATTTCAACACATGCACATTGTTTATAGTGTCAATATGCCCTTTGTACTTTTGTATTTTATATTTATGGTGTGTATTTATGTCATACTGTATGTAATATATATTTTATTATTTATCAATAAATGTAAATAATGCTTTGTATGTAATCTTGTGTTGTCAAATTTCTTTAAGTTTTTGGGTAAAATGATTCAATGGTTCAAGTCAGTTATGTTCCTGCACATAATTACATTTTATACTCGCTTATATTACAATTTGAGCAGTGTTCACAAAGTGTCGCTTTTAGGAGCTGTTACAAGTTAAGCTTTGGAGCATTTGGCTCTGTATGTGAAATCGAGAGCACGAGCATGATGAGGGGACTGGCTGTACTGTAAACAGAGCCGGCCACACATCTGTCACACCAGCACATCCCTGCTGTTTGCAGAGTGAAGCTGAGTGGAAAGTTTGGATTTGCATGTTGTTCGGAAAGCGACCGATCACTTGCTAGCAGGTGCGGCTCCACCGTAGACCCCAGGTTAGTGCAGGTCTGTGAGGGATGTCATGTCATCATGTTGAAGCCGTGATGTTTAAATGAGACGATGCATACGAAGTTAGGGCACCATCATGGACAGAATTAGCCCTTAGCTCCAATAAGTTTGGCCTCAGTTTAACTGTGTGTCCTAAGTGCTTGAGTGCCTTTGTGTGTGGATTCATGAGTGACTTTTCCACTGGACCTGAGTGTGTCATGGTCCCAGTCCTGTTAGGTTGTCTCTGCCAAGACTGAACTATGCTACTAATTTCAGACATTTTTCACCATTTTCCACTTTTGTAAGGACTCGCAGACAACCATCCAGAGAGAGGATCCCTTTTGTATCCGTGTAAGGCCTTACATTATTATTAATAGTAGGCTCTCTATGGAGAAATGTGGTGTGTTTAGTGGTCTTAGTTTAAAATGTTTAAATGAATCCTCACAGAATTGCACTAAATTCCCACAGCAGTGTTTGCTGGCCTGTGAGGCTGCAGCACAGACACAGTGTAGATGCACTGAGCTGGTCCTCGCTGGCTCTGTGAGGGTTAAACTCGCACAGGCTGCAGCCGCTGGAGGAGCCTGAGTGAAATCAGCCCCTGCTGATCACAGTCACAGGCGCCGGCCAGCGCGCACTCACTCACTCACACTGCGAGCAGGTGGAGGAGAGGACGCACCGAGTACTCCGCCTACTCTCAGGAGTCCCCCCACCACCGCCCCCCCCAGGAGGGCTGCACAGGGCAGACTGGACGCGCTGATGGTCTGTGTACAACTGTTACGTTTGTCAACATGTCGCTACGTAGTTAATGATGCCTCCATCAGCTGCCAGCAGAGCGCCGAAGCCCTGGACGGACATCAGAAGTTTTAACGCGTCGACTCCTGAAATGTTGCTGCTGTCCGTCCTTGAGGTGAATCGGGATATAAGGAAGATATGTATGTATATTTATTTTACTGTGTTATTTATTTTTTTGCTTTCGTTTTTATAGCCAGGAAGCTTTTACAGGCCGCTTGGTTGACTTTGAAATTTTCTGTCCTGCCTTTTTTTTTTTTTTTTGGCGTAGCTGTCTATCATCGCAATATTTACTAGTTACACTGCCAGCTCATGTTCATGTCCCCAAAATGCAGCTGTGTTGCATAACTCTGATATGCGCAAAACAGAGTAGTAATGTTTGCCTCGGATAAAATTAACTTTGTGCGTTAGTCTAATAGTTGCGAACACGCTTCGTTCACCTTGTGAACGCAGGCTGGTGTTGGGGGGCGATGTAATGTGTTGTGGGCTCCCGATCAAAGTTGATGTCGGTGTTAGTCCGGCTGAATGTAACTCCAGAGAGCGCTTCAGAACCGGCGCTGGTCGCTGTCCCGCCCGGGCTGAGGCGCTTCAGCACCGGAGTCTGCGGACAGCAACGGACGCGCGTCTGCAGGGTGACAGACAGGCGCTTCAGCACCGGACAGCGCTCACAAGTGGAGTCCGGTTTATCATTGGCCCCGGCTCTCCAACCCCCACCCCGCCGCCACCCGTGTCAGCAAGAAAAGCGGCTGTGCCCGTTAAAGCTGATTAAAATATCTATTTGGTTCTCTGATGAGTGGATAAACCACCTGACATTGCTGCTGTAGGACACCGCCACTGGCTGCTCACCCGCGCTCAAATCTTTTTCTTTTCTTTTATTACAGCCACAAGAAGAAGCGAGGGGCGACCCTGATGCGGTCATCTACAGGACCATGTCTTCTTAATCTACCGGACTGCATCTTCCAGTCTTTCACAGCGACCGAGTGACTTGAGTGAAGATGATCAAAGCGGGGTCCCGGCCGGCCACCTCGCTGCCGCCGGACACGATGGACATCATCCGCAGCAAGACCCACACCCGCCGGGTGAGACTCAACGTCGGGGGCCTACTCCACGAAGTCCTGTGGAGGACTCTGGACAGGCTGCCCCGCACAAGACTGGGCAAGCTGAGAGACTGCAACACTCACGACTCCATCATGGAGATATGCGACGACTACAGCTTGGCCAACAACGAGTACTTCTTCGACAGGCACCCCGGCGCCTTCACCTCCATCCTGAACTTCTACCGCACCGGAAAGTTGCACATGATGGAGGAGATGTGCGCCCTCTCCTTCAGCCAAGAGCTGGATTTCTGGGGCATCGACGAGATCTACCTGGAGTCCTGCTGCCAGGCCAGGTACCACCAGAAGAAGGAGCAGATGAACGAGGAGCTCAAAAGAGAGGCAGAGAACATGAGGGAGAGGGAGGGAGAGGAGTTTACCACCACATGCTGCTCCGAGAAGAGGAAGAAGCTGTGGGACCTCTTGGAGAAGCCAAGCTCATCATTTGCTGCTAAGGTACAGTGTCCACCTGGGCTCTTCTTATCACCACACTATCAGGGCAGGTAGAGTGAAAGCTGTAGAGAGAATAGCATTGGCCCACAGCCAGCAGACCATCATCACTTGAAGTTTGCTGAGTTTTGGGTGATGATTGGGGTTTAAATTTAGAAAACAGTTAGAAAAAGGGGGAAAAATTCAGTTCCGCATCCAGAGGCAAGCTGAAGCTTCTCTTTGAGTCTGGCTTGATCTGCTGTCTGACTCTCTTTTAACCTGAACCAGTGCTTTTAATCTGTCACTTTCAGCAGCTGGAGAGAGAGCGAGAGACAGACAGAGAGAGAGAGATGTTGTGCATCAAAGCTGTCTGCAAAGTTTTGCTTATTCATCTGAGCGCCGTGACTTTGGAAACTCATTTTGCTACTCCACTTAAATCAATAATCTTAACTAGGTGTACTCTCCCGAGAAGAAAAGACTCGGGTGCTGTTTTTCTGGCGAGTCAATTAAAACCCCTTTTTGTTTGTGCATGACAGCCTTCATTGTCTCCCTTTATTGGTTTCAGTCAGATACGTGTTCCCAGGCCTGTATTGTCTGGAAGCTGGTCTCTTGGTAATTATGGATGTTTGTTTTTCATTGAAAAACGGCAGACAGGATGGAGGGAGTGACACTTATTGTTAGAGTTTAATCCATGTCAGGACGGCAAGAAACTCCACTGCACGAAATCGATATTTTTAGCCCATCGCATAACACCCCCACCCCACCCCCCCTCTCAACAGTCACCCCCTCTTGGCTTCATTAGCAACCCCTGCCTCATTTCCAGTCCAGTATTCAATCATCCTGCTCATTAACAGGCTCATAGCTCACACTCCAGGAACAAGAGGCCTTCACTTTTCCTAGATCAATGGATAGATGTCATGTTAGTGAACTTACTTTGTGAAAGAGCTGACTGGATCAATATTCATTTAAAAGTGTGATCACCCAGTTGCATGTTACCGCCACAACAGGGAATTTGCACATGAAGAGACGTTGCCCTTCTCAGTCATCCTGCATTTACACGAGAGGGTGAAAAATAAAAAAAAAGTTCATCTTATTTTGCACTACACTCAGTGACTGTGTCAGTCTTTTGTTATCAGATGCAGTTTCAAATATTTCACCATGTGTCATCAAACGGCTTCAAGATGTCACGTTTGTGTGCACAGAAATGTGTCAGGAAGGCATGAGACCTCCAGTGGCATGCCTGGCTGAGAGGATATCATGGTTGAATCATTACCCAAAGAAATTTCAAACACCTCCTTGAACAGGGCGTCCTGCATAATTTATTCAGCTCATCTACTGAAAGAACCTGCTCCATCTCTAACCTTGAGTTACTGAAGCTAAATTATTCAATCACGTTGCTTAAAGACATGCTCATTTTGAGACACCCAGTGGCCCTCGGTCCCCCCTGGAGCTCTCTGAAGCCATTATTCACACAGACAAAGCCTCATCCAACACCAGGTCCTCTGGTCGGCCTTTACCTGCTGACTGACACACCTGAGAAATCAGTGTGTTAGATTATTAACAAGGAAAGGAAATCTGAGTTTTACTGGTCCTCTCTTCTACACTGTATCTATGAAACAACTCCTGTCTGTAAGAACAAGACCGCAGCTGAAGCTGTTACTCATCATGTTTGCAGGGCCACATATTTGAGATTTTGAAACAATAAACATCTTGTAGATCAGCAGAGGGAGCTCTACCTGATCCGCCTCCCACGAGGAGTGGCAAATATTAAGTTTGAGATAATGGAACCTGTGGTGGTTTTATACCAATCAGACCAAATATCAGCCACTGCTCCTTTAAAACAATAATAAAGTATTTTTTAAAAACTTTTTTAATAAGCAAAAAGCTTACCATACTCTAATTTTTAAAAGGCTTTCAATATTTTTAATCTAATGCGTTACATTGTTTTGGATTTGTTAATTTTGAGAAAAGATGTTTTGCTGCGTTTACTAACTCAGGCTATTATTGCTAATGTTAAATCAGTCTTCCTTCAAATTGACGATGGAGTTCCTCAAGGGTCTAATCTCGGCCCTCTCTTATTGTCAGTATATATAAATAATACAATTGTCCAGACTTATTTTCATGTTCACATTATCATGTGTACACCAGCAGACAATGTTCTTTTGATGTTCTTCATGCATTTCTCATTAATCTTTTGTTTTAAGTCTTTTAAATCCTTAATGCATTTTGTTAACACAAACACATACTGCTGCAACTCTTCTTCTTGCTCCAAACATATAACAGTGGTAAAATTTAACTTACAAAACCAGCCAGTAATGTGGCTGAGTGGAAACTTTCACCTTTAAATCCATCTGAAAAATGAGTTGAAATGTAAAAATAAAAATATATGCATAAAGTATGCTTTATATTGTTAATTCTACTCTAAAATAACTTCATATGGTCTGCAGATGTGATACAGAGAGCGACACAGACACACCAGTCATTAATGTGAGAGGCATAACAATGATGAAGACTGGCCTCTTTAGCAGACATAAGAAAATACATTTCTACCATTTTACCTTATTTTTCCTTATCAGGCTTTTCTCTGAAAACGTCACACTAACTCCTACTTCTCTTTGCTTTTAAAAGCAATTAAACCCTGCAGCACCTCACAGAGCCGGCTAGCCTTCGATATTACATTTGTGAATACTGGACACAGAGAAGCCACTTTGCTGTATTATGCACCTTATGAATGGACGTAATTACACCATCTTTAGGTGTTATTATATGACATTATAGCTTGTTGGATGATTTAACATTTTGAATTTATCTAATAATAGTTCTGATTGATCCTGAATAGCATCTTTCATTTTGTCATTGACTTTTTGAACCTGATTTCAGTGAGAATAAAAGAACAAATATATGTTTGATTCTGAATTTTTGCCCGCTGCTGTTCACAGAGCTCGTAAAGGGTGAGGGTCAAATAAACAACAGATTTTTTAAATGTACAAATTCAGAATTGGCTCCACATGGTCCATGGCACAGTCATTAATGACTAATCAGCTCCATTTTGCATTTATGCACTCTTTTGTAAATGTATTACACATCAGTTTAAAAAACAATCTTAACAAGCAGAATTTCCACCTCATGGAGCGCCTCCAGGTTCGTTACATACATTAATGCACACTTTAGCATTAGCTCATGTTCCTCCTCCACTGTGGCTGCGTCAGCTTCAGTTTCTGCACACAGTCAAACAGAGAAATGTGAACACAATTTATGCTCATACTAACATGTCAGCTCTTGTCCTCAGCTAAACACACAAGTGCATGCTGCACAGTGTGTACAATGATGGGGCCCAGGAACTTCTGAATGAGACAGAAAGGGTAGGGAAGGGGGCGTTGTTTGACAAATGGGGCCATTTTCTCATTGTTTAGTTCTCCATATGTGACAGAGAACAGTAAAAATGTCTAACTGAGGTTAAATGGCAGCCATTAAATACAGCCTTGTTTCAGAGGCTTAATTGAGGAGTTGCATCGGTGAAACGGCTTGTTCCCAAACATATATCCTGCCTCATTTATTTTTCAGTGCTGATGAAACTTTAATTGCACATTAATAACGCTTGACTTAATGCCAGAGAGAGAAGGTGTGATCCGAAATGTCTATAGCTCAGACGACACCTCATCCTAGACCTTTTGGAGTTATAACCTCCCCAAAAATACACATAGGCACCAGCGCTTGCTCTCGACGAGCCATTTTTCATGTCAGAGCAGTAGTAAAGGGCACTATGTGTGCAGCCAGTCTGTCTTTCTTCTTGGAAGTGTTGAGGTGTTAATGAGTAGTTGTAGACCCACTTCAGTTTACATTTCCACCACAGGTCTGCCCCCCAAATTATTAAGCATGACAATACGCACCCCTGAAAACAAAGCAAAAATGTGCAGGTGATCATTTCATCAATGAAAGATAAGCTCTTGTTGATGCAGAACAGTATGTGCTGAATGCCCATGTCGTCATTTTTAGCGTGGCCCAGTGGGAGGAAAGGGTTTAGTGGGTTAGGAACGAAACCAGCCTATGTAATGCAGCATGTCTCAGCATGCCGCTGTTGCTCAATCTCTCTAAGGCGCAGTTCAGTCTCAGAGGGATCATAGTCGCCCTATAAATTACACTCCCAGGGGTTTGGCATTAGAACTATCATTGCTGTAAACTCTAAGATTGACCTTATTTGAATGCCCTGAAAACCTGTTTCCTTGACCACTTTACAGTCAGACATGAACAAACAAATTTCTGCCAAAGTCAGAACAGTTTAAGTCATTTCACAATTTGCTCCTCATTATTTCTCTGTATTTTTGGTTTTGTCCGTGCTCTGCTTACGGGTTTTGAGAAGGGCGGGGCGCAATTGAAAAAAGGTGATGTCACGCACTTCCATGCACCAATCAGGATTTAGCAAAATCTGAATCACGGGATGACAGTTGTGAAGCTTTTAGCTTTTGTTGTCAGGCCACTATTAATCCAATCTGATGAAATACTGATTATTATTTCACAAATATTTTATGTTATAGAAAAATACTGAAGAGTTCAAACCAAGTTTCAGGTAAACATGTAAGTGAACTTTAGGCAGTTTGAAAGAAAGTTAATTTAATATATATATAATATAATAGAAATAGTATTTTTTAGTTGCGTCAGTATGAATTAGTTAGAAAATAGATGATAAATCTTTTAATTCCTTGTGTTGTTTTAAAATCGTAGGTATAAGCAACCTGCCAGAGCTTAGAAAGATGAGAAAACTAACATTTATGTTAGGGTTAGGGTTAGGGTTAGGGTTTGATGGTTGTATATAGATTTAATTT
This sequence comes from Chelmon rostratus, assembly GCF_017976325.1. NCBI lineage: Eukaryota > Metazoa > Chordata > Actinopteri > Chaetodontiformes > Chaetodontidae > Chelmon > Chelmon rostratus. Next base: position 16,707,644 of record NC_055659.1, on the reverse strand, counting down.
ACACCATATAACGGACAACACAACAAAGAGTTATTCAGTTAGAAAGCTTGTGAACATGCAGTACAGTACAACTGATTGGACAGAATAATAACCTATAAACTTAATACGTGCAGCTTCTGATTGTTAACTCCCTGTTACATTTTGAAGAGCCGAAGAAATAATGTTGACACATACAGCTTTCACTTGACAGACTCTTTTGACACCTCTACACTCTGGGAATTTGAATCGCCATCTCCTAAAAGCCTTTCAGTGATCTCTCAACCCACTGAAGCTTTGGTCCAGAACAGGATACTGAGCTATAAAAACTGACACTTAGCTCTTTTGCCTTGGCAGAGGCTGTTTCAAATAATTGCGTGGAAACTTCTCCTCTCAGCGAGCCAGAGACAGCCATGACTGGAGGCGACTTAACTGCACTTTTTACCGCACATCAGATATGCCCGATCGACTTCACTGTAAGCACTTTGCTTTGTTGTTTGTGAAGTCTGAGATTACTCCGTGCATCAAGGCTAAGGCTCTGTGCCGTGTCGGGGTGGAGATATCCACTGTGTCCTGTTACCTGCTGCACGTTCACCCCATGCAGCCCGCCAGGCCACTTTTTGTTGGAATGGGAGGAAATCGATCGCAAAGACATTAAGATGTAAGGCAAGCCGGGGTGAGTGAGGACACACCCTTTAGAGCCATTAGAGAGGGACTAAGACGTGTGACGTCCCATGGCCCACTGCCTGCTGAGAGTCCTGCATGAGGGAGCGCAGTCACTCATGCTAACCTCCAGCACTGTGTCACAGGGAGTGCAGCGGGACCAGAGGACATGCAGTCACTATGATTTTATGGCGTGTGCTGTTATTCTCCGCCGTGGCTCTGAGTGAAGGAGCTGAGAGTTTCCTCTGTCTCTTGTGTTTCTCCCCCTCCCTCCCCACCTGTCTCTTGCTGTATTTGTGTGCGTATGCATGCTAATAGCCAGGCACGGGGCTATCCGACAGAGTGTGTTTTATGATTTGTTTTCAAGGGTTGTTGCTGGGTGACAACAACTCTTCCGCTGGGCTGAGGTGAGCTTTGAATAGCCATAAATCAATGTCACACAGTTTCCCAGCTGGCTGACTGATTGCAGTGCCATATATATCTCCAAGTGGGCTCACACAGAGTCCGATTGAGCCAAAGTCTCTCTGTCTCTTTCTCACGCTCTTATCATCACATCCCCCGTTTCTGTTTTCTTCTCGTTATTTAAGTCCACGCAACCTAATGAGCATGTAAGCACTCATTGCACAAACTGTATTTAAAGATAGAATGAGCTCTATAAATATATTTGTCTTATTCACCTAAATGCACAGAAACAATAGCTGCCCTCATATTCCATAACAGCCACTGAGAAGTCCTTCTCCAGCTTTTAATATTCGGCTCTCAGCTCCCTCTGCACCCATGGATGGATCTAAAATTAATATTTACTGGCCATATTAAAGAAGAAAGAAACAGATGATTTATAGGTTTAATCTACACGAACTACACACAGAGCATCCATATACTGACATGTACAACCTTTTCCTGATGCCACCAGCTGTTTTTAAAGCCTGCAGACATTACATAGTCTTTTCTTACACTTTGGAGTCTGTTGGGACCAGTTACAGCCACACATGTAAAGGTTGCCACGTTGAAAGGCTTTGGCTGAAATAGCAAAGTGCAACCACGCATTTCTGTCTTGTTTTCTTCTGAGCTTTATTTCATGCATCTATCTTTACAGCTTCATCTTTATTTTTGGGCTGCACATGAGGATCGTCTTTACGCAGTCACAACACTCTGCTGAAGCTCTGCTCTAAACTGAGAGACACATTAGCATTATTGATTTAAAACATGCCTTTGATGTCATTTGATCGGTGTGTGTGAATGGAAATTCACCTAAGGAAGTAACGCATCCCATCAGAGCGGCTGCTGGTCGATAGACAAACTCTGCCCGTCGGCTGTGAACTGCAGAGGTGAGGATTAAATTGTTTGTGTGTTGGCCAGAGTGTGTTCCACATGCATCTTATTCGCTAAGCCGAAATGATCTCTCCAAGACTTCAAAGCCATAAGTTGGTTCCCCATTGCATTGAAGCCAGCTTCCTACACATTTGACTACTCGACCTTTAAATGCTTCATGCTTATTCATTAAGCTACGACTGAAAGCTATGTTACGACTCTCCAATGTATTGAGATCTTGAAGAAATGTCCTCTCTATGTCCTCTCCAATCACTGTTTTGGAGAACAGGATTCTGTTCCTGCGGTTTTTAAATGGCTTCCTTCATTGGTGGATGTGCTGTATTAACATCAGTGTTGTGATTCGGCGTTCACATGTTTTTGGTGAACTGAACGTGTCACTTTGCAACTGATGAACATTAATTCCTAAGAGTGTTAACAATGCATAAAAAGTGCGATGCAGACTTGCAACAGAGAGAGGAGTGTTGATGTGTGATAGAAAAACCTCTTTTGATCCTGACGCCTGATGTTACTCTACAGTTCTGTGGTTTGTCAGTGAGGTGCATGAAGCACACTGCAGACTGGAGTCTCTGTTAACTGTGACAAACAGACAGACAGATGCGTGTTTAGGCTTCGCTCGTCTCCTCTATGAAACGTCTGTATCCTCACTGCGCTGCATTGTTACAAACTATGACGAACTGGTCAGGGGTCACATCTCCAGCCCCGCGTCCAGGCGCAGTCTCTCCCTCTTCATCTCCTCGTTGTTCTCATGCATTAGTTCCGTGTTGTTGGCTCTGTGGTTGCTTTGCTGTGTGCTGTAGTGGAAAATGCTGTGAAACGCTGTTAATAGCTATTTGATATAAGTTATCCCGGCCTTCAAATCAATGCAAACACATGAATATTGTGACTTTCTCTCAGCAACCCCAACTGTGACTGACTTCCAGCATCTGTGCCAACACCAGCAAAGCTTCTCCACCCAGTTCAAACTCACAGCATTTTGTAAAGGCCCGTTTACCTTTATGTCCCAACAAAAAGCATTGCAGTGGTGTAAGAAGTATTCAGACCCTTTACTTAAGTACTAATACCACACACCACTCCAGGTAAAACCCCTGCATTCAAAACCTTACTTAATTAAAAGTATGTAAGTATCATCAGCTAAATTTACTTAGAGTATAATATAATAATAGTAGTAAACTAAGACTGCCCCTGTCAGTGTTTTATTATTATGTCTGATGCTTTCGGAATAATATACTGCATCATTGTGGATGTTTTATAAACAAATGTAGTGGAGTAGAAAGTACAATATTTGACATTGAGGTGAAGTGGTGTGGAAGCATAAAGTTGCATGAAATGGAAATACTTATGCTAGACTACACTGTAGAAGATCTGCAGCCTTTGCAACTCTTGAATGTGAACTAGTTTACTTGAATCTGTACGAGCTGAACTTTGAGCAGGCTCCTGTAGGTGTGAACTTGCACAACACTAGTTACCAGCATGCTGGTGTTGTTGCAGCATGTATGTTTAAACAACCTTAATTTCAGTTAGACTACGATGCATGGGGAGGAGGTTATATAGGATTTAGGTTTATACAAGAGCATGAAATTCTCCATCTGAGGTTTGAATACATAAACCACCAAATTTGGAGTTATGAGGTTTTCACAGGAAAAAAGCAATATGGTTTTGCACATATTACTGTGCTAAATTAGAAGCTCTCTTTAATTAAAAAACATTTGCATACATGCAGTGTCTCTCTTAAAGTGACTCCAATCAATACTTTTATATTAACGATGGATCAAATGACTAACTGTATGTGAAAGGGGGTCACTTATAATGATGAACGATGAAGAATATCACCTAACTCAACAGTGGCCCTCAGCTGTGGTGTTTTAGCATCTTTCAGCACACTGTTTGGATTCCTGAACCACAACTTTTGGTTCAGTCTCACCGCTGTCACCAGCTTGGTTTTCAGGCCACAGCAGGAAGCTGTTTTCAGTGAGAAACTAAATAAATTAACTGCAAACCAACTGCTAGGCACCAAGCTGTTCAACATGGTGGAGCATTTAACTGCTAAAGAGCTAGACATGTCCCTCAGGAGTCAATGGAGACCAAAAACAGAGCTAAAAAGAGGGTTAATATTGAACTTATATTCACCAGGTGGACAGAAACACAACTCCACATGAATACCAATTTGGCTCTGTGTCTGCTGCATGTGTATGTAGACAAGTATTTGTTATTTGCTAAAAAATGTATTTACATCAACTCAAAAGTTTTTTTTGTCTTTGTTTGGGAACACATTAATGTAATTGAACTGAAATTAACTGAATTATTAGGCATGTCTCATTATTAGCGATGGTGCAGCTCAGAACAAGGAAGTTTTCAGAGTATTTGAGATGTCACTGTTTGACTGTGTGTTTGACAAATATTGGCACTGAGAGGGTAGAAATAACAACTGACAAATCATTCATAATAATAATATCAGTCAATTGTACCAGATTCCGGATGGCTGCTCTTAACTAGCTGCAGTTTTGAACATATGGTTTGAGGAAGAGGTTCTTCACTATAGATCCTCTTTTGCCCTGCAGTTTCCATGGAGAGAGGTGATCTAATACGCTACATTAGCTTATCGCACAAGCCAGCTGGGGCAACACTGTATGCTACACATGCACACACAGACACAAGCAGACTCCCACTGCATAGTATCTCTGTTTGACAGGCCTACAAAATCCATGCTGTATTTTTAGTACAATGCTTTATCTGACTTTCCTTACATTACTCACACATTGGTGCAACTGGGTTTATGGCTGTGGAGGTGCTCACCCACACCGACATTTGAAAAGGTGAGATGTCAATCAGGAGGGGACGGAGACACGACTACTTTGCCGGAGACCTTCATTCATTATTCAGACGGGCCTGTCAGCGAGAGAGCATCGCTCAAGTAGATGTACTGTCGAGTGGTGTGGGGCCAGGTGGTCACCCGCAGACTAAAAGAGAAGTTTCCAGAGAGTTAGACATTAGAACCCAAAGCCATTGCGTGCTAAAAGCTGCTTCTTAAGCTGCAGTTGCACAACACACCAAGGTTTTCATCGCTCACTCGGCAGGCTGAGACTGAAAAGGTCAGTTTTCAGCCACCCATACAGGAATGACAAGCATGACTGAATAATGCAATGAAATTTTGTAGTCAGTCCAATACTTTTCTGACAGCAGATATATTTTCTGTGCAGCCGGTAATCCATCTCTGAGCTTTCCCAGATTCTCCCTTTACATGACATCGCTCTGTTACGCCGCTCTTTTAGCTTCTTCTCGCCCAAACTCAAGTGCTACACGTGCTTTACCCTATTCGTTATCAATGGGCTGCAGCAGAACAAAAAGACGGCTCTTGCATTTTTAAACAGCTGCCTTCGTCATGTACACCTCATCCACGGCCACTAAGCTGTCAAGCAGTGGTACAGAAGCACAATGCAATGCCACAGTAGCTGACGAAGTTTAGAGCTTTGCCCTTTTGTTTGGCTACAGCGCCTGAGCTCAGCCGATTTTACGAACTTGCATCCACTTCCAGTCTTTGCTCCTCAACCTGCGGTATCCTCTGCTGAAGTGAGATGGTTGCAGGAGAAAGCTCAGTGGGATTTAGAGGTAGCTCATCCTGGGAGAAAAGGTTGCAAGTGCTATAATGGTTAACTGATGAGCAGAGAGCATCTTTTGAATAATGGTTGTATCTTGCAGGCTTCCTGTTTGAGATGGGACTAGTCACATGATACTCAAGGGAAAATAAGGCTCAGCACTAATATTCAGATCAGCCTGTGTCTTCTTTCCAGGCCCTTTAGTTCACTGTGGTGAGTGAAAAAGAAGGTGTTCTTGCCATAAATGATGGCCGCCTCTGAGCTGCACAGATGTTTTCATAACAATACAAAATCTACAATACCAAACTGAGCACTATAAGACAGCATGTCGAGATCCAAACATGAGCTCATATCAGACAGACTGTGGAACAGTAATTAACTGAACTTGATACAGAACCCAACACCTGACAGCGCAATGGATGAACAGTCAACAACAGGGTTCAATTAACACAAGATCACCTCCAGTCTCTCACAGTGGAGCATTATGTCTGCCATGCTAGACAGGCTGGGTTAAATAAAGCGTCGGGTTACTGTTGTGGTGAACGTATCAGCTTGCATCATTTTGATAGATGCTGGTTTAGGCACGTTTAGGCTCGTCAGTAAATAAATTAGACTTCTTCGCATCCAGTGGGTTTATCTACCTGACACAAATGCAGTTTCCAAATGAGCTGATCTGCATGAGAAAAGTAAAACAGAGGCTGCACACGTTATGCGGCCGGCGGAGAGTGTGAGCAGGAAAAGAGGCAGATGGGCGAGGGAGATGCCCATTGTTCTCCAGACACGTCTCACTCGATAGCTTCTGCTCTTCAGCAAACAGAGTGAGAGACGAAAAGCAAACACAGGAGCTTTGTCTAAATCCTGTCGTCTGCACTTACAGCTCGCATTCAGGGCGAGATGTGTGCGTTCAGAGAAGACAGCTTTGAATCCAGCTGTGTGGCTGGTGCACATTTCCAAATATACTTTGCACCCGATCCTCTGCAGCGTGAGGAGGTTGGTTTCATCCAGCCCTCACACAGAGCATGTGATGCTGGGTTTCTGAGCAAAGTCCCGCTGGGGTTTGCGGAGAGGTCAGGAAGGTTGGTGTGGGAGCAAGGTTAGAGGTTTTTCTGGTGTCCCCACCTTTAATGATTAAGCCAGCACAGGGAGATCACGCCTTCGCTTTGTTGTGACCTTCTCACCTCTCTGCTCACCTGTGTGGACCCAAAAAGAGCAGCTATTGCATTAGAGATCAGCCCCCGTGTTACCTGATCTGAGGCAGCTCGACCATCCGCTGAGAGATAAGCAGTCACGGGGAGGTCAGTTCGATTTCTGGATCAATTAGTCCGCCTACTCTCTTTCATTCTTATGAAACTAATTCAAACAAAGGCAATCAATAATGACAGCTAGCACTGCAAACCCCTTTACTATTTAATATGTTCCGTATGAAAACACTCAGAATCAGAATCAGAACCAGAAGTTATCTATTCAAAAACTGCTCCTCCCAGAGAGACTGCGGTGTTTGTTTTTAGTGGTGTTTGCACAAAGACATGGAGAAGGACAATGCAGAACAAGTGTGAGCTGTTAATATTATACAGGGTGGTGCTCATCCTAATGAGGCGCAGCCTGCGAGGAGTGATGAAGCCACCTTAGTGTGACATCTAGCACAGCCCCACCACATTTTCTACCTAAGCACAGTAATGGCACTCCTCTCCCAGGGGGCTTCTATAAATAAATATGCTGTCACACACATGTATACACACAGAAACACACATGCGCGCACCAACGTGCACATTTTCCCGTCCTTTCTACGGCTTTCTTTCAAATGCATTATTCCCCCACCCACTCATTCTACCCATGAAACACACACATCTACATCCTGAAATAGACACATTGATGTAATTTAGCTGATTGTTTGGAGCCTTTTCATAGGGCTACATCACACTGTTTGGAAGTCAACTAATTTCCCAACAGCAGACAAGTACGTTTCTTTCCCAAGTCATCAGAGTGTGAGGCGGAGCTCTTTCCGACAGAGGAATGAAACAGGGAGTGAGTGAGAAAGAGTGTGACTGGTGTGATAGCAGAGTGTCTGTGGTGATGGACAGTGGTCAGAGGGTTGTGGACTCAGTGCCCCTTAGTGTAGCCGGAAGTGCTGTCACAAGTTTTAGTATTTATTTGTTAGGGCGAGCACAGAAATCTGAACATTTTGTGAAAAATGTTTCTTGTTGAGAGTTAGATGAGGTGACTGATACCACGCTCATGTCTGTATGCTGGATATGAAGCTACAGCCAGCAGCTAGTTGGCTTAGTCTAGCATGAACATTGGACCTGGGGAAAAACCTAGCCTGGCTCTGTCCAAAGGTAACAAAATCCACCTATCGGCACCTCTTAAGCTCTGTGATTGACACATTTGTGTAATCGGCACTAGATGCAGATATATGAGGGGTTATGTGCCAGACTTTTTCTTGGCCGGGTTGTTGCCAGTCAACCTGCGAAGACTCAAGAGACTTGTGGTGCCAAGAAATAGTTTTTTTTTTTTTTTTGTACAAATAAAATATCACGTGTAAATTAATGAGCTACAGGTGTTGATAGGTGGATTTTGAAATCGTTGGAAAGAGTCAGGCTAGTTGTTTCGCCCTGTCTTCAGTGTTAATGCTAAGCTAAGCTAACCAAGTGCTGGCACTAGCTTCGTTGACTGGACAAGTTGTGAGTGGTCTTGATCTTCTCATCTAACTGGCTGCATGAAAGCAAATACCCATATTCCCCAAAGTGTCAAGCTACTTCTTTAAAAAAGTATTAGTTGATGGTGTCCTGTGTGCACTTTCTCCAAAAGCACAGCTTGTTTGTACTTGTTGCATAATGGCTGCTGTAATTGGTACCAAATGGGTGTTTCATTTGCACTTGATGGCACAGAACAAATAGACCCCTGACGAATCTCAGACGCCCAGAAACAATTTTCCACAGAAGAACCCACTGAAGTACCAAAGAGCAGCAAGTAAGAGGACGTTATAGACCAACAGAAGCTGTACAAACTTCACAGCCGGTAGCTTCAGGTATTAGAATAAGAATAAAATGGATAATGGGTTCTTGTTCATGTGCAAAAATATTTCTCAAAACCATATATTCCCTATATACTTAAAATAGAAAGAGACAGATTACAACACCTGTCTGCATGATGCATTACACTGTATGAGTGTTTGTGTGTCCTGTATTTACAGTACCACATACTGTAGGTGGGTGTGTGTGTTTATCGTGCTCGTCTGAGGGTGTTCGAGTGAGAGAGAGAGACGTGATGTGGAAAAGAAAAGCTTTTCTAGGTCAACACAGCCAAAGAATTGCAGCTGATTTCGCTTCTATTTAAAACCCAATATGAGGACATACTCTCTGTTTGAAAATGTTTCTGTTGTCGAGGCGTCAGCAGAGCAAGTTTGGGTTCTTCTGCCGGTCAGCTGCCTATGTCATGTGTCAGGTCGCAAAGTTTAGAGCGAGCTGTCGTTGACGGATGCAAATGTGGCAACAGATGCACCGCCAGGCAGCCGGTACGGTGATGCAGAGACACTCAAGTGAGAGGAGCACAAGTCAGGTTAAAATATGGCAAATCCAGTGTAAACATATGGGGATGTGAGAGAGGAGCAGAGGCCACATCCTTGTGGTATTTGTACGCTAATATTGATGCTAATTACATGAGACTCCTGTGGCGTGCTGACTGAGGAGGAACCGGTGTTTTGTTGTAATTACATTCAGGAGTAGGGCTCTGGGTGCTGTGCATGAGCCATACGAGACTCGGGAGATCGCTTTAGCGGGACGTGACTCTGTGTTTGCCAGGATGACATCACAGAGGAAGTCCCTCAGGGGCAACTCAAAGCAGTACACCTCCTCAGGTAGCTCACCTGAAACCCTGTGGCCACTCAGCACATCGAATGACTGACACACGCAGGAGTTTCTCATTAAAAGGCTCACGGAAAGGTCCTACGCATGTATCTGAATTTAAATGCTTGTCCTTCGCATACTGTGCTACTTCACACTGAGAACGGGTGTAGCGGTTAGTCTGGCGGTGCAGAGTGGGAGGACTGTGTGAGTTTCAGTCACTATCCCACTAATCTCCAGGCAGGAGTCCCAGGAGTCTCTATTCTCCCCAGTCTGCTGCCAGAGGCTCAGCCTACTCGCTGCTCCCATTTCTCTCTGCTTCCTCCGCCTACCAGACACCAGCCACGAGCACATCACCTTACCGCTGTCTGGTGCGAGATATGGGCCACGGAGATGCATAGACATGTTGGTCTAAAGTGGGCCAAGCAGGAGAGGAGAGGAGAGGGTGTTGGTCACAGGTTGAAGGTTCGGAAATCAAAGAAAGTGAGTGGGTATCAAGACCAGAGGTGCAGCATAACATAGTCTGCTGTTCATGATCTGTTACTTTGTAGTAGTGCTATTAATACTATCAGCACAATGTATACCACCACTCTATTCTGTTCCTGTGTGATCTCCCTCTTCCTCGCTCTCTCTCCTGTCCACTTCAAGTTGCCACAGTCACGTGACACGCATCTACAGCTGCCGGTTTAAGCTCATAATTGTCGGAAATTCATCATCTGAACGCCTCGTGCCGCGTGTGACGTCGACCCCTCAAACCACCTCAGGCAGCTCCGTCTCCCGTGAGAGCAGAAGCCGAGAGTCGATGGATCCTGTGTAAACCGAGCAGCGTGATGTAAATTGAAAGGGTTAGTGATCTGTGGGAAACTCGACTCCCTTGTTGCTGCATTAACACATTTGTGGTCCCAGATGCAGCTCTTTGAGGACAGAAACACAGAGTTAGACAGAGAACTGTTCCATTCACAGTCGGCTGGATGGACGAATCGATTGATCAGTTCACTGTAAACGCGACTCATAATTAACATTGTCAGATATCATCAAGCGGGGATGAAGACAGCAGGTCCAAGTCATTTTTACTTGTTATGCCTTCATGTAATACACTTCCTGTTGTGGTCAGGACAGTGTGTTTGGAGCAGGACGGAGCTTTGAGAAAATGTGACGAGAAGGCTGCTCATCAGAGCCTCTTCATCAACCCTCTGCCCAGATCAAAATCAGCATTAAATGGAAATCCCAGGGGCTATCCCATGGAAACCCGGGCTCCGTGGATAATGCCAACAACAGCGTTGCCAAATCTCTAAGGATTTGCTTTCTAATCTTAGTGTGATCTCTCACTCTTAGAGTCTAATGCCAAAAAGTGATTACACGATTGATTGCAATTCTTTTTGTGAAACATCACGAGGATACGATGAAAAACATCCGCTGGGTAAAGGTGTATAAAATCATGGTGTTCAAATAGGAGAGCCCAGCCTAATAAAGATAAATTAATTAGATTACTTCAGCCCCAATGCAGGCACTAATTGTTTATGGTTTGAGGGCCTGGATGACTGTGAGGAGATGGTGCACTGAAAGATTGATGAGTGTTATAGCCTGTACAGTGCATACATTAGACTGAGAGGTTAAAAATGGTTTGGGAGTGGCCTTGGGAGGGAAAGAAAATAAACATTACTTGAATGATTTAAGAGTAACCACAAAATGAGAAGTAATGGCCCACAAATGGTTCGGAAGTTGCCATGGGAGAGAGAGGAAGAGGAATGAAGAGAGGAAGAGGGTGGCGGGGAATATGATCATGCTGAATCGTCTTCATTCGCAACCATCAGTGATATGGAAGATTGTAGTCACACGGTGCTGTGTCTTCAATACATGAACCAATCCAGTGGTTGGTGCACTAGCAGCAGAAGAGGCAGATCAGTTGTGGAAAGGATAACAGCTGCAAATTAAAATAGCTCTCTGATTGATTTCTTTCATAAAGGGAAGCGCTGTGATGGCCCACTGTGCAGCCAATCAAGTGCTGTTTACTCACCCTAAATTAAAGTTTGATCCGAAACGGGGACTGCGTGTGGGGAAGACTGGAAGAGGGGTTGGCTCAGATAAACTGAGGATTATCTTAAATGGGTGGCAGCGGAGGTACAACAGAGCGTAGCGACGGTCAGGAGAAGCAGACGGAGGACGGTTAATGTGTTTTAATCTGGGGTCAGCATCTCCATGTATGGCAGTGATTGGCTTGGGCCGGCGTGCTTGACTGTCGGCCAGTTTACAGCAGGCTGGATGGATATAGGTAGTGTGTGGAGCATCAACGACCAGCCTGACATGTGTTTAGCCTTTTTTTTTCCACTTGAGTTTCGTGTCTGGGAAACTAAAGCGAGAGCACAGAATCAGGAGACAAAAGTGTTTTTTTGTTTTTTTTTTTAATCATGATTTAGTCTGGCACAGTTTGATAGCATCTCTTTAATTCTGATCAGAGGATTGTTTCTTTCTCTCTGCCTCTTGTCTCAGCTTTGGGATCCTGGGGATGGCAGCAGCATTGAACACATCCCTCTGTAATTTAGGGTTTTGTTCCATTTGCAAATCATCGTCACTGTCACCGCCGCTGTAAACCACTGGGACGCTCGGCCATTCCAGACTGGAATTCAACGGTCTGCGATGGTCGGCACTGGCTCTGTGCCAGCCGCTAATGATCTGCAGATATTTCCTCTTCCGACGGTATTACGATGGCACATTTAGTCTGGACGCAGGCAGCAAATAATTACACAATTACAGCTTTTAAACCATATATGTAATATACAACCCATGTTCGATATCTTTACATTGGCCTCAGCCAGTCACCCCACTACATCAGAGGTGTCTGGCTCATTATCGTGGGTGTCATCTTTGAAACATTCTCCAGTTTGTCTGTTTTAAGGGTTGCACACACAGTCTGAGGCAATGCCATCGTTGTATTTGAAGTGGTACGCAGGTGCTATATTTACTGCTACTGTCCTGGGAGCTTGACTCTCTGTCAGGGGCTTTTCGAGGTTGATTCCTTTCTCTTTTTTTCAACCAGATTTTTGTTTCTCTTTACTGTAATTAAGGGTCTGAGCTTGACGTGAGTGTTTTGATCCTGCAGCACTTACATAACACGGCAAAGCCCTTTGACACTGTTAATGAGAAATCAAGGCTGTGCGAATAAACTTTGAGTGCCTGACCTTGAGTCGTAGTAAAAGCAGTAACTGTGGCTTATGCTGAAGAAGAACTTTAGTGGGTTTGTTCTTGATGACTGAAAAACGTCCTTTTCCTCAGGCATGTCTGGAAAATGTCAGAAAATATGCCACAACCTCTAATTTCCGCATAAGACAAAGAAAAGTCTCACATTCTCCCGTTTGAAATGCTGGAAATAGGTAACGTTTGCTTGAAAAGTGTAAGAGAGTGGCAGAGGCTTGAACTTTTCCCTTACCGGCTACTAAGCACTAAATTGTCCTTGAGTTGTCATGTTTTTTCTGTGTTGATGTGGGAGAGATTGAATGTGGGTTTCAGCGAAGCAGCAGGAAGCAGCCTGCCAAATAAACTGAGTGTTATTTAGATTCAGCTGATGCTACTCGTGCATTGATTCCTGCAAATCACAGAGCTGCATTGGCTCACTGAGGCCTGTTTACTGAGCTCTCACTGTTACCAGGAATCCTCAGTGTCAATTAGAGATCAACGCTGATGGGAATGAACGGTATTTCTTTCCACTGTGTGCTTCAGCACGACCACGTGTCCCCTCGCCGCCGTTTTCTCCGTCCTGTTTTTATGAATGCTTTGCAGCGTCTGTTATGCAAATGCTAAAAAGCCTCATGTCACCATGGAAACTATCAGCTGAGCTGTGTGCCAAATTGCCGCAGTCTCCCCGCGAAGAGATCGGCGTGCACTCTGTGCCGCTGTCTGCCACTTTGTGTGTGTGTTTGTGTACTTGCATGTGAATAGATTAATGCATGTGTGCGAAAGGGAAGAGAGAGGAGATGGTGTGAAAGAGAGGGGTAAGGCTTGCTTTCTTTCCTCCTGCATCATCACAACATGACAATTAATCCCTCTGCATTCTGCATTGATGAGACTAGTCCTGTTCTTGATCATCAGTGTGCAAATCCTGCCCCAGTCGTTCACACAGATCACAGGCAGCTGCCTGCCGTTGTTCGCACTCGCCATATGTTGTGACAGACACGCTTTTCTGTCCTATTACAATCACTGTCCACTCTTACTACAGCATGACCGAAAGGTCCGCATCTCCCATTTCACTGTACAAACTCTGTGATGTATAGTTCACTGTAAGTATAGTATGTTCCCATTCTGCCCTTTTGTTCTTTTTAGCTTGCAATGAAAGGCTCCATTTCAAAGTCATGTAATGAATGTTTCATTTTTGTATCTCGGGCCTCAGAGCTCAGAGTGAATGTTCATCTTTTAAAGGTTAGATCCCTCTAAACTGTTGTTGTTGTAAATGTCAGACCCTCAGTTTCTTTCTCTCGTACTCGGTGGAGTTGGAGGACGGAAAACTAATCGTGTTTTCCTGCTCTATTTCAGACGCTGATCATTACTGCACAACTTAATTTTAACATTTCATTGAGGTGTTTAAGAAAATAGGTCACTCCTAAAGTTTCTTCCTGTTGCCCGAGGGACCTTTGGCGCCTGTACATCTCTCCTGCATACATTATACACTATACTGTGCACTTCAAACAGCGCTTTTCTCTCGATCTCCTGCTACATTATGCATCTCTGACCTCGCTTCACCACTGGGGATGAGCGGGCGTCTCAGAGTGCTCTGTTCTCCAGAGCGCAGGGGAACTGGACAGAAATGAGCAGGCCAGAGAGACCTTTAATGGTCTGACACTGATGTAGGAGACATACTGTACGGGCAGATAGATAGACACACACACACACACACACACACACACACACACACAGAGCTGTGGTCATCAGTGGTCAGGCAGGAAGTTCCTTGGTCTGCCCTTCCTCTCCTACTGAATCATTTAAGAGGAGATTGTGGTTCACAGCAGGTGTTTCACTTCCACAGAATGAAAAATAGATGGTTTTAGGTTACACTTAGCATCTGTTTCAATGGGTGAGGAATATTCTTAGATTCGATTTGTCATGTGTTAAGTCTAACTCCAACATGGTGAAGAGAAGCGGTGCACATCAATGAATATTTTCATCTCATTCATCCCTTTTGGAAAATTTCATTTCGCCAGAAACAAAAATGAAATAGCTCTTGAGGGACTTGCCACACTGAGGCAGTGCACATCACACTGAGGTTGGTTATTTTCTGTTGCATCAATGTTTGAATGTTTATTTCTCCATGAGAGATGCTTTTAAAACAAGACTGTGGGCCATTTCAGTCTCTGTGCATCTGTTTCCTCGTCGAGATTTTTATTCAAAGCTGACAGTGTTGAATGGAGCGCAGTGCATGTGCCATCTGGTGTTACAACGAACCACTTGCTTTCATCCATCACTTAAACAGAAATATTTTACAATTCAGACAGAGGGGGACGTGACCAACACGCGCACTCGGCCAGACTTAAAGTAACAGCGAGCGTAAAGGAAACGGTACAGAAGCAGATGCTGTCAGGACTTTCTATAATTACAAACCTGTGAATTTGTTGTCATAGCTACACTGTGTGGCACACTGGGACCAGTTGAGATAATTATAGTTTCGATGCATTAGCAGTTTCACAGGTACACAGAGATACATGGAGAGAGGTGGCGCGTGACAGACCAGAGCTTCTCTGCCGCAATAACGGCTTTGTCAGAAACGAAATACGTTGAAGGCCGCCGCTGGAGTGTGGATCAACACCGCTTTCATCAGCGGACGGAAGTTCAGCTCTCGCATGATAATTCACCAAAGGACAGATGACACAGTAGTCAGCCAGCATGCTGAAGGATTAGTTTGACATTTTGGGAACTGTGTTTTGAGTGCTCAATGAGAAGTTTGGGTAGCACTTTATAAGAAGGGTACAAATCATATACTTAACTAGCGCATGACTCACGATGATTTAATTCATGAATTAATGAAGGATGGATCATGAATCCCTGTTGCTCACCGTGAACAAATGACCAAGTCACTATGACTTTATGTGACAAGTTCACACCTAATAGATCATCAGTTACTTCATGCATTAATTGATATGCGACTAAATTAGCTGGATTCCAGTTACATAAAACTTTATTTCATACCCGTGTATTTGCGCAGCCTCATTTTTGTTTTCCTTTAAATCAGACTGACCGTCAGAAACAAACATTACATTGATAAATAGTCATAAATAAGCTGATGTAAGAGACATCCAGCTAACTTTCAGGGATTCTACTCTTATTTCTGTTTGTCAAATATGAAGCAACATCCACAGCAGCTGGAAACAGCCTGTAGAACTGTACCGCACAGTGCCTTTTAATGTAATTACACCTGAGCATCAGACTTATCTTTCTTGAATGTCATCAAATGTCTAGCACTGAAACTGTAGTGTTGAAGTGATATGGCGTCATATAGGATTAGACAGGGGTCAGGCCTCTCCTGTTTCAGGTGGTGCTTACAGTAAGCAGCCCAGGTAACTCTCTCCACTCGGTGTTGACACCCAATCGTGTCACTGGACCCCAGTGACATCTGCTCTTTATGGTAAACACCGAACAGGGCTGCTGCACCGCTGAGGCAGGTCACCTGAAACGGGAAAATTAGTGAACGCTACTTAGCTGTCAGCAGACACCAGATCAGTAAAGGCATCTTATCGGGCCTCTGTGACTGCTGCTTGGCACGGCTCGTATCAAGCTTCAGGCCATTCTACCATGTGATAAGGCTTTATGCTTTGTAGCGTGGAGATGGCGGGTAAGTAAATAGCAGAGCTTGATGACAGAAAAGAGATATTCCTCTTCATCAGAATGGTGTAACAACATCTGGTCTAATATTACTGAACTTTCAAAGCTTTCACTGGAAGTGAATCAATCATTTCTTCATCCTTAGAAATCACTTTCTCTGGCAGAGGTCATGAACTTCTTTGTCTGATGTAATCTCCTGACCTCTGTTTGCATCCTGATCATAATCTGCATTAAAGCGAGTAGTGTTTAGGCACTGTTGGCTGGTCTGTCTGATAATTGCAATTAAACCTGGCTTGACTTGACTGATTGACATGCTGATTACGCCACAAAACCCTGTTAGCTGTCTCCACTGGTACTTATCCTCTTGTGTAATGAACGCGCTCATAATAAAAGAAGAAAAAGAAACAATGATCTTGTTATGCACTGTGCTGCCAAATGGTCCATTTTCACAGAGATGGTGGTGATTCAGCATCATATATTCTGTTTCTTTTTTTCCCCCATTCGCCTGCCAACACTGCTGCCAGTTTGAGACTGAGCAAAGACCATAGCAACAAGAGACAGCTGGAGCTCCAGCATGCAAAAAAACAAGTATCAAGAACAAAGCCAGATTCTGAGTACTTGTCATTTTCAGCTGGGTGTGATGTGTCTTCGCTGAGTGGAGATGTGACTGTGCTGTGAGCCATGAGTCTTGTCGGTGTGCTGTATTTTAAGACTACATAATAACGCCCACTGTATATCAGGACTGTACATCTCTGGATCACAGAGACCATGCTTATTTCATTAGTAGAGTTCAGCCATGCAGCCTGCGTTTTAACTTTTTCTACTGCCTGGAGGAGAACCTCCCCAGCCCACTGAGGGGTCCCACAGCAGGCATACAGACAGACAGGCACATGCTGTGAGAAAGGCCTGCCTGTCTCAGACTCAGCCGAGAGCGCAAAGACAGCTGGCACACAGTTCATTAAAGGTTCAGCTCATTTCACCGCAAATGATATACTTTTGGTAGAATGCAGACAAATTAGCTCTTTCGCATAAACAAAGGTAAATAGTATAAATTTGGCTTGATAGCATCTAATACTGCCCGCACATTAGGAGATGCACACTTTTTGAACAACACGTAGTGCTGAAATTAAGTCTAATAATGTTAGAGGTCAATAATATAACTTGACCTATTTGGAAAGTACTTTCATTCAACTATAAAAAAAAAACAGAGGCAATAATGGCATCTGCTGTCATTTATAGTCCTAGAAGGTTTTATTAATCAATTTAATTCTAAAATGATTTAAAAGCAATAAACAAGCAACATATTGGAATAATGTCTGTATTTCCACACTGGTCCCAAATAAACAATGCTGATAACTGGCCCACGGATGAAGCCTTGCTGCTGAGCCCCGCTGCGCTGTATAATACTGGAGAAATCACAATAAATACTGATAGAATAATCCATCTTTCCTTCTTTTCCAGGCTTTGAGACAACATCAGCAAGCTTAAACACATCAAATTGATATCCATTTTTGATGATCTGTGTATCAGAATATTTGAGGGTTTTGGAAGATGTGTCATGGAAAATTGACACTCTCAGATCATCATAGCGTGTTAAATGCAACAGAAAATGGGACTCACTGACTCCATATGTACCATGAATTATAAAATAAATAAGCGTAGAGTACATTTATTATTTTATTTTAAGATACATACTGTATGTATGGTGTGTGTGTATCGTGTGTATGCATGTGTGCGTACAACAGACAGTAATACCTTTCATTCTATACAGGACAGCAATAATAGTTGGGAAATATTTGTATCCACTGACATATTCTGCACATTTCACAGCATTAGATCTATATGGAACCATATTTCCACTGCAGAAGGACTCAAACACCCACATTACAGATAATTTTACAATACATGTAAGAAATGGTGACAGCAGCAGGACGCGGGATAATTTCTATGGATCAGGGAATAATTTATAGTTTGAACTCAATAGTCTTACATCATGCAAGTGATGTGGATCTATAGGCCTCCTTCGCTCTACCAGCGGAGAAGCTCCTGTCTCATATTTTATCACTTAATAATCTTGGATCAGTCTTTCATTTCATGCTTAAACTGATTTATATGCCTTACAAAATCACTCAGCTGGAGTAAGGGAGAAATGTGCAGCAGCCCAGTGCAGCACACATGAGATAGTTTTGCTATCAAATTCTCTGCAATGTTTTTTTTAAACATCTTGCACACAGAGGAGGAAATCTTTTAATCACAGCATGTATTCTTCTTCTCAGTGTGCACCTGATAACGCAGGTGTCCCAGGTGTTTCGGAGTTAAGGTATTCTGTCCCAGGCTGAAGGCCTGTGGCAAAAGCACAGATGTTTTATCGAGGGCCACTGACACTCTGGTTTGTACATCAGCCAGAGGGGAGTTTTCTCACTCTGTCACACTCTTATGTTGTCTTCATTTTTCACACATCTGTGTTGCTTTTCTCATTTTTTCACCTCTTCTCTGTCATTCGCCCGGCAAGAAAAAAAAACATGTCCTCCAAAAGTACAGTTGGTTGGCCTCAGTGGACACCCGCCAGCACCCGGCGATGAACGTGAGCGCAGTGAAAAGTCACATGAATACTTAAAGTTTGCACATTTATTTTGTTAGCTTCCAAAACATTTAGCATATGTGTTCTCTTTGACAAAAACAATAAAATCATTCTTTGCAGATGCCAAAAAAAGACTTGAATCATATATTGGTGCATACACATACACACACACACACACACACACGTCCTGCATCTGTGTGCCTCATCATTTTAGCACCACCTTCACACTTCTGAAAGGACACATCCTGTGTGTAGCCGCAAGCTCAGTAATCCATCTCCTTGTCTGCACCTTGGTGCACGGCACAGGATAGGCACAGGCTCCCTGCTATAGGCTCAAAGGTGGAACAGAAAAGGTTGCCAGGCAAGGTGAAACGAGGCAAATGAGGCGGAAGTCACATCTGTGCGGGACACAGGAGGTCTTGTCAAATTGGAAGATGTTTAATGTAGCTGCCTGTCTGGTTTAGAAAGAGATGGGGAAGTTGGACTGGGGGCACGTGTAGTTAACTGTTCATTGCTTTTAAACTGGATTTTGATGGTAAAGGTCCAGTCTGTAGGATTTAGTGGCATGGGAGGTTGCAGATTGCAACCAAATGAACACCCCTCTCCTCACCCCTCCCTTACCAAGCGTGCAGGAGAAGCTATGGTGACCATGAAACTCACAAAAACACGAAAGGCACTCTGTAGAGCCAGTGTTTTTTTTGTCCATTCTGGGCTTATACACTAATGAAAATATACTTATGAATATTAGATTCCATTTCTGCCAATAGATCGCCCTAAATCACACACACTGGTCCATTCAGTAATAGTCAGTAAAAAACTTGTTGCCATTAGTCCTATTTGTTGTGTAATCACAATCTTTTCACATTCATTTTGAGTATGACGTCTATGAACGATGTGTATTAGAAAAACACTAAATAATACAATACTAAAACTAAAACTGAATTGAACTAAAATTAACACTTGTCACCCAGCCAATACTGGCAAAATGGACTGAAATAAAACTGATACATTATAGTATTTAAAAAATATGCACTGTGTAAAAGAGGCATAAGTGAATGACAGCTGACCTCTCGATGATCTGCGTGGTGCCTTATGAGTCTATGTCCTTCTGCTTGCCTCCTAAAAATAGTCTTTACTCCTGCCATTCTCTCATGCCATCATTTTTCAGTGGTCATGTCAACGTCTAATATGAATGGAGGTTTAGGAGATTAAGATCCCTCAACAAGCAGCAGTCTGCAGGTGGACCAGTCATTACAAACTCCTCCAGTGATGCCAAAAGTTGTTAAAAACCACAGAAATGTGTTTTAAATTCTGGTGGAGAGTCAAAACTTTCCAAAGATATTTAAAATGTCAGGCTGAATTTGTGTATAAAGTGATTCACAAGACATTTAGAATATTTCCATTTGATGGAATAGTGCAGCCATGAAAAAAACTGTCTTTTTGGGTTTCTTCAGCAAAGAACAAACCAATACAGAATACATGATACTGTCAGTGTGGATTTTATAGGACAAGTCTGGTGATATTCTATATTTTTCTCATTGTCAACAAACCCATAAAAGGACTAAAACCAGCAATGAATTGATCCTGCTGGCGAGTATTGTCTGTGTAGCTGAAGCCTGATATAGCTTGTTTCTTTGTGCCATTGACGTCCATTGTTGTCCAGAAAGTACTGAGGGATGGACTAAAACAGAGCTGGTTCTAGCCTTTGTATGAGGTTTGTTGACAGCAGCAAAATATGGATCACCTTTAGCAATCTTAAAACTACAAGGGGGAATGGGAGTCTGTGTTTGTGTGTGTTGTGTAAGAGGGCAGCAGATGAGAGCAGCTTTGGTCTCCATGTGGAACTTTCCAGGAAGGTGACTGTATCCCTGGGGAGGAAGTGTTTACAGCTGCATGGGGCTTCTACCATTTTCTCCGGTGAGGAGAGGATTCTCCACTTTGTTTACTGGCTGTCTAATTTCATCCATCTTTTCCACTGAAGTCTCTGCAAAAAAAACAAAAACAAAAACAAAATCTGATACTGCATCCCACAAAGGGAAATACAGCAGAACCACAACAGACTGTGTAGGAGGAAGGTCGAGTGTCAGCGCACAGGGCCAGAAAACATTTATTGGCAAATCACAGAAGAAGTAGTAGATATAAGAGGATTAGAGATGCCACCTCGCATTCAACATGCCCACAAAAAAATAAAGTGAGTGAGTCACGGTGTGACATAATCCCTCCATTGATTCAGCTCATGTGGTGAAAAGGGCAAATCCAGTTACGATGAGGACGGACCAGAAGTGAATCAACATTTCACACAGCATGACGCCGGGGAAAGCCCTAAATACCAGACGAAGAGATTTCTTCTGACAAACACAATGCCACTTTGTTCATCACGTAATCTGTCCTCATACCTAAATGTCACTCGTGTGTCTTGTATTTCTGTTTTCATTAATTCCTCACACGCCTCCGGTCTTCATCCGACTCTCCTCCAGTTGTCCCGTCTGCTGTCTCACTTCTGTCTCCTTTGCCTGTTCTTCGTTGACTCCTCTGTCACAAAATTAACAAAACTAAGATAGTAAACACACCTGCTTAACGTCAGCCTGGTAGCGTCGCTGTAGGTACGCAAGCATGCTGCCGTTAGCATTTAGCTCAAAGCAGCACGGCGTGCAACCTCACAGACAGTTGAATATGATGCAAGTGTTTCAAAATTTTCCTGTTAACATTTTCAATGTTTTCCCCAGGGACAACATCCTCTTTAACTGCAATGATTTTGAGCTGACTATGGCCTCCATTCTCCATGATGGAGCAGCTCCAAACTTTTTACAGCAACTTACAATCAAGTGTATTTTTTTTGTCTTTTGTTACATTCAGTGTGAATGGAATGCAAGAGGAATAAGAGTCCAGGTAGCACAAAATAAGATGAGGTTGTCTGTGACCAGAGGAAGGCTGTTGATTAAACACAGCTGGAAAACCTGTCAAAAATCTTGAAATGCTTTGGTTTCCATTTCTGGGAAAACGAGCGCAACCTGGCTACGCACCAGGTAATCGTTGAACTCCCCAATCCTGATGGGACGCTCCCTCTCTGAGTAGCCTCCTGCTATGTATTCATAGAAACTCTCCCTCCCTGTCCATCCGTCCTTTGATCAAGCGTGAAGCAGAACTAACCTTGTGCGGTGAATGCGGTGTGAAAACTAGGCTAGCTCTCCGGCTCTGCGGTCCGTCATGGCCCAGCGAGCACCCACTCACACACACCTTTTCCAGGACAGGATGGCTTGCACTTCAGGAGGACATTAAATATTCAGTCTCCTGCCTCCTGGCCTGTGGGGAAGGCAGGCTTGGGGCTAATTACTGAGTGAATAAATATGATATGAATATGTGTGTGTGTGTGTGTGTGTGTGTGTGTGTGTGTGTGTGTGTGTGTGCAGGTGGTTTTTTGAGATGAGTGTGTGTCAGGGTTGGGCAGGAGTAGCAGCAGTCTTGATCAGATTCATCTTCCCTTTATGCAAACAGGAAGCGGGACAAGCTGTCCCCATGACCTCAGCGCTTGTCATTAAGAGCCAGTGAGGTAACAGAACACTGACTATAACCCTCTTTAACAGTGCATCTGTGTCTTAATGTCCCAACTGCATAGTAAAATATATTCACCCAATTGCATTTTCACTTTACTACCTTTAATGCGCTGTGAGAATACTCACTTCACTCTAATTGTCTGTTCTCTTCCTGCTCTGCTCTGTCTGGCAACTACATGAAGACATTCACGCTCAGTTTCCTCATTTGTGAAACAGTGTCACCCCCGCACGCACAAATCATACATAGGCGCTCATATCACATTGCCTAACCAAGGAAACTCACAAGTTCCGGCTGCAAAGTACAGTCTGGGTTTGCCTCATTGTGTCACAGATTTGTCACTGTGCTGAGTGTCCTCGGCAGACACGTCTTTCTCGCGCTCTATCTGTATCTCTGTGGTGAGATCACATCTCTATAATCTCCCCTCTGGCTGACCCCGGCAGGTGTACTGCCAGGGTGGCAGGGGAAAAGGTGAGTAAGAGGGAGAATTTGATGGGAGGTGGGGCCGGTCATGCTTCAGTTGTTCTTCGCGCGCAGCACACCTTGCTGTAGTGTCTTTTGTGTTCAGCATGATTCATTAGCAACGTCCAGGTCTGGTCAGTGCGTCAAGATAGATTAGTGTTGATCTGATGAGTGTGCTTTCCACTGGACGGTCGTTTTTAGAGCTGAGGCTCAGCAGCCAATGCCGCTCAGCTCTCGTCTCTGTCTTTTGAGATGTTGCTGCAGAATCGATGCGCATACAGTTTCCTCGTCCAAAGTCTCCAGACTCTCTGATAACCTATCTGACCCCCACATTCTCAGGGAACACTGAATATAGTGACTGTGACGTCTGTTCCTGTTCATGGTGATGCTTCATGTTGACGTTAGTTGTTTTATACTCTTGGGGGTGATCATTCAGTAACAGGAAATCTTCCTCTAATGGGTTGTATTTGAGAGTTTCCATCCATCACTTGGGTCTAGTGGGATCAAGACAGGCTATTTCAGAGAAAGCTCTGACAGAGTTAATTTTTTGTCTGCCCTTTAATTGACTCTCACAGTTCAACCATTTGGCTACTGAAGTTGAAATGCCTTTACTCTAGTCTTTCTCCTGCCCTCTCTTACGTCCACCCCAGCAGGGCCTCTCTGCTCTTAGTCCCTGTCTCCTCAAAGGCCGAGGTAGGTGTACAAGCAGTCACCTGTCGAGATTAATTAAAGCTTATGGCTGCTGATTGGTGCCAGGGAATAATCCTGCTCGGCACCGGCCTGGGACACAGCCTCCACAGTGACCTTGTGTTGGATTTCACTCTGACTCTGGGACAGGAATAATAGGTGTGGCACACCTACACACCCACAACTGTGCAGCCTTCTTAATCCCCGGCACTATGACCAAACCCTATTGTACTCAGCAGATTGTATCATTAGTAGGTGGCTCAGTGCTTCAGAGGTCTCCAGTAGTATGTCAGGCCGGCTCACTGACCACGCATGGTGTGCTTCGTAAAACGAGTAATACACTGTGGTTCTTGTAGCCTTGGGCATTGAGGGGTTGAAGGGGCAGACTGAACAGAAAGGGAGACAGTGAAGAACAAGTGTGGCAGGGGTTTTAAAAAATGTATAAATACAATCTCAAACTCCCTCTCTCGTCTCCCTCCTTCACTGTCTTTCTCTGTACTATCAAGACTTGAAGAGGAGAAAAAATAACATCCGCCCCAGAGATCACATTAGCTCTGACCCTATTTCTTTTGAAACGCTGACATGACATTTCATGAATGCTTTGGAGAGAGTAGCCAGAAAGTTAAATGGGCCGTGGAATAATATCATCAGAAAATTGCCTCACTAGTTGGGATATTTTAGCCAGTTCTGAAAAGCAATTTAGTGTCACAAATGGAACCGCACCAGTCTGACACATTGAAATGGAGTTTCTCATGGCACTGACCTTCTTCCTTTGACATCGGTGAAGCACTATTGCCCTTTGGTGGAGCGCTTTAACTTTCAGCATGCAGTTCAGGGGCTGCAACTGCTAACTTAAGCTCCACTGGTCGTCCACACTCACATTCAACCATTTATATACCGTATGTCTTTCAATATTGCAGCTGCAAAGGGCCAAAATGACTCTTTCAGATCTGTGATGCATGCTGGATGAATACTGTCTGGATCTACTTTTCTTGTTTTTTGTTTAGTATAATTGTAATCATTCTCAAAGTGTGTTGCCAACTACAGGTTCAAGGTAAAGAGAAGGACGCAAAACAGATGGCTTCAGAGTTATTGCATAATCAGTGCAGTCTTTTCATCTTTAAGTCTTTTAGTCGTTTCAATGTAGGCGACCATCATCAGTGCTGTTATGTACTGATGATCAAACGTCTGCAGCCTGTTCCACAAAGCTTAAAAGCCTGGACTGAACAGGCAATGGCTCTGAAACCATACATGTTTTGCTTGCATATTTGTGCTTTGGATTTGACCAGCACGCCCTCAAAACCTAATAAAAGGAGCTGTTTTTCAAAGTGACCCTCAAGGAAAGTTTATGAACTACCGATTACTATACAATAGTCTACAGAAATGCTAGCAGCTCACGAGGCTGGATTGCACAGCTGTGGTTTTGAGCTAGATGCCAACCAATCAGCATGCTAACATGGCTAACAAGGCTGATGAGAGAGAGAGAAGAATGAGAATTTCATTGCTTTTGCAGGTTTTTGGTCATGAACCAAAGTGTTGGACACATTAAATTTTGATCTAATTATGGTTCTAAACGAAAAATCAAGGGATTATCAAAGTCATTGTGATACATTCTGAGCAGCACATGGATATGTGCACCAAATTTCATTGCAATCCATATAATACTTGTTGAGGCATTTCACCTAAAACCATGCAAGTGAACTTCATGGTGGCACTAGAGGAGCTTGAAAGTCTGAATAAAATTTCATGATCATCCATCCAATAAGAGATTTCAGTGGTGGACTGATCGACATTACTACCCCTGGGAAATGGCACAAGATGGGTTTACAGCACTGGCGTATATTCCTCAAACATTAACATGTAGTCCTCAGTATTTTTCACTCTTGTTGTCTTCTGTGTTTTTCAGATCCTGGCAATTATCTCCATCCTCTTCATTGTGCTGTCTACCATTGCCTTGTCTCTGAACACCCTTCCAGAGCTACAGGACACAGATGAGTTTGGCCAGTCCTCAGACAACCCACAACTGGCCCATGTGGAAGCTGTGTGTATTGCCTGGTTTACCATGGAGTACCTGCTTCGCTTCCTCTCCTCCCCCAGCAAGTGGAAGTTCTTTAAGGGTCCTCTGAATATCATAGACCTGCTGGCCATCTTGCCCTACTATGTCACCATCTTCCTGACAGAATCCAACAAGAGTGTGCTGCAGTTTCAGAACGTCCGTCGAGTGGTTCAGATTTTTCGGATCATGCGGATCTTGCGTATTTTGAAGCTGGCTCGTCACTCCACAGGTCTTCAGTCTCTGGGCTTCACACTTAGGAGGAGCTATAATGAGTTGGGCCTGCTGATTCTTTTCTTGGCCATGGGCATCATGATATTCTCCAGTCTGGTCTTCTTTGCAGAAAAGGATGAAGAGGACACCAAGTTTAAAAGCATTCCAGCTTCCTTCTGGTGGGCTACGATTACTATGACAACGGTAGGCTATGGCGATATCTACCCAAAAACTTTGCTAGGAAAGATAGTTGGAGGCTTGTGCTGCATCGCTGGAGTACTGGTGATAGCCCTGCCTATTCCCATCATCGTGAATAACTTTTCCGAGTTCTACAAAGAGCAAAAGAGGCAGGAGAAGGCCATCAAAAGAAGGGAGGCTCTGGAGAGGGCTAAGAGAAATGGTAGCATTGTCTCTATGAACATTAAAGATGCATTTGGCCGCAGTGTAGAACTCATGGATGTAATGGTAGAAAATATTGATGAAAAGAAGGAGAAGGTGCATGATAATCATGTGTCTCCTTGTCAGCCGAAAGGGACACCCAAACTCAAGCCTGTGATGAGCCCCAGCAGCCCCACCAAGACCCTTGACCCAAACTACCAAGAGCAGGCCAAGCCCTCTGGCAGCCCTCAGCACCTCAGCGCACAAAAATTGGAGGAGATGTACAACAAGATGGCCAAGGCTCAGTCACAACCCAACCTTAACAGCAAGGAAAAAGGGCCGCTGTCCAAAGCAGTTGAGCAGAAAGCTGAATTTGAGATGGGAAGAATCCCTACTGAAGCTACCTCAAGCACAGCAGAGGCAGTAACAGACATGAGGAGCATGTCCAGCATTGACAGCTTCATCAGCTGTGCCACTGACTTTCCTGAGAGCTCTCGCTTTTCCCACAGCCCCATCGGCAACCTGCCGGGGAAGGTCAGCACCAACCCCGGCCTGGAGCCCACCTTGGAGAATGAACATGAAGGATCCCAGAGCACCACTACACCCCTATCACGACAAAGCACCAAGCCTGGACCGTATTCTGACAGCCCCACGGGTCTGCGCTTCAAAAACCCACTCAGAAGCCGCTCCCTCAAGGTCAACTTCAGGAGTGGGGAGGATTCAGGGACAGGGGCCCTCTCAGACAGCTCATCAGTCCAGAGCCCAGAGGTGTCCGTCTACACAACTGCCAGCAGCAGGACGCCCACCAAAAGCCCAGAGAATATACTGCCCACAATCTTCACATTCCACGATGCATCCATCAGCAAATTCATTGATGCTGACACAGATGAGGAGGAGCACATGCATGATGGTTCAGGCAACAACCCATCCCAAAGACTCCTGGACAAAGCCAGCCCCAAGTTTGGTCATCACTCCAGCTTCCAGCAGGGGTCCAACCACACAGAGAGCCTGCAGAGGAAGATGGGGAACAGCACACTGCCGCTGGAAGCACAGGAGAACCACATGGCTCAGGAACTACACCCACTTCAGGGCGAGACGAGTCACTCTAATGCTTAAAGATACGACAAGTGAGAGACCACAGAGGAAACATACAGGAGAGGAGGCAGCAGAGAGGGAAATAAGAAGCACAGTGAACTCAGCAAAACTGATCTTCCCAAAAATATGAAAGGCACTGAAAACACTTGCAGGAACATTTGAACAGCAGTAATACAAAATGATTCTCCCATGAAAATTATTTACAGCCTAGTTGTAATATAGATTTTTTTTATATACATAAGCAAAACCTTATTTTTCTGACCCTGGATACCACTTTAAAGCCACTATAGCAAAAGCTGTCCAATTAGTAGCAAAGCACAGAGGGCACTGAAACGTGACACTGCAAACTGGGAAACCCACTCAGCTGAGAGTTCAAATAACTACATTGTAGTGGGGGGGGGGCTTGCATTTATCTTTAAGTTACGGTTACAGAGCATATAATCATGGCATTACAAAGGCAATAGTGTGTTGGGGAAATGTATAGTTTGCTTCCTATAACTTCCTTCCTCAAAACTGGCCTTAGTTTATGTTGTCACCCATGTTTTACGTTTGTGTTTGTATGAGTGAGAGAGACAGACAGGTGGACCGCACACATATAAGAGTGTGCACAGATTGTCTTTCATATACAGTATATTTATTGTAATGTAGCGTCCTTGGTCTCTTGTCTTAAGTGTGAACTTGAGGAGAATCAAGTGTTTCAGTCTGTTTCTGTTGGACAGGAGTTGTGTCTTGCTCTGTGACATTTTTTTACTGCACAGAATGGACAACACAGAGAGACACTGTGAGGCTGCATCATTTCCTTCTTGTCCCCGTTGTGCCCGACTGCTGGCAAGAGAGAGCACCTTAATGTGATAATTATTTTTATCATGAACGCAGAGAAAAAAATCTTTACTCTTGTTTGTTTACTTATTTACATTGTTTCTAAATGTCTGTGTGTGTCCCTCAGATTGGTGTAATTCGAGTTCAAATCCGGAGAAAATCAAAAACAAACAAAAAAAGTGTTGTGTAAAAACGAAACTTTCTCAAAAGGTGTTTCGGGGAGTCATCGTTCCTATTGTAGCTGATAACCTGAACTTCATGTAAAATGGCAGTGCTTGCGAGCATCACTATAGCTGGAAAGACAGCACTGAAAATCAGAGATTTTCTATGTTGAGCCTCCAGTTTTGTAGGAGTGTGAATACTGTACATGTATGACTACAAAAGTAGAGTATGACAAGAAAACACATTTATTGTACAAGGTAAAGAATCAAAAAAATTTATATTTTTAAGATATTTTCTAAAAGAATGGACTCGTAGACAAATATATTGTGCTAATCTCATAGTTTTGCATTTCAATATATGTACTGCATTATTTTGATGGAGTTGCATTTATTAGACGATATACAGTAGTAGATGAATTTGTATTGTTTGCTACTGTCTCCTGTAAATGTCTGCCCCTCTATCCTTTGTGCGATGTGAGGAACCAAAGAACTGTTCTTTCTGATAACTCATATGGATGATACTAAGTTTTACTGTTTTATCTCAAAATTCAAATTCCTTTTCTAAACAACAGAAGCTGATATATTTCAGGGAGCCATACTTGCTCACTGGGCACAGACGTGTAAGGCGTGGAGAGGACGGACCTCTGGAGAAGGAAGCTGTTGACAGAGAATGAAAAGAGAGGCGAGAAGTAAGACAAAGAGACAACACAGCACTTTATTTTACATCAATTTCGAGGCGCTAATTTGATTATTTACACACTGTGGATCTTGGCAAGTGATTCGCTTCCAGAAATCCAAAACATTATGCTCATGTGAGTTCACATGACGTCTCTTACAGCTACCTACAGCTCGCCTCTCAGGCACACACACAACACGGAGGAACCCTGTGTGTCTGTAGGCCACTTTAGTTCAACCAAATATCCTGCGTCCTGCTTTTCTGTATGCACCTGACTCCACACATATGACCGATCTGGGTGTTGATCATCTGGTGCTCTCATGCTCTTTGTTACATTAATCATGGAAGCATGGTTTTCTAACATTATTAACTTTACAACATATCATGCAAGCATGCGACAAAGCATCTATTTTTACTAGTGCATCTTCAAAAAAAAGTAGTATTTATTCTGTCTGGCTGTTTGCAATCATTAGACATAATATGAGTTAGATATTTCTGTGCCTTTGCTTTTAACAAACGCCTGCTCCGCATCCTGAATCTGTCGCTGAGCCCGATTGACAATTAAATGAACTGTACAGCAAATAAAGTCAGCACACAGTGAACTGGGCCGTCAAGCTCTCCGACTGCTACATTAGATATCCACACCCCTCCCTCTGAATGTCTTTCCTGTGCACTTACACTTAAACGCACCCAACATTTACATGAGAAAGACCCGACCCACAAAAACAAACAGGTGCACGCTCACTCAGCAGAGTGAACGACCGCTGTTTCCATGGCGATGGTTGAGATGACTAGCTGGCTCGCATTTGATGCGAGCCGGGAGCCTAATTTGAAGAGATGGAGCCCTTAAAGACTCAAATATACACCATGTTCACATTCATTCATTCATATATGTTCTTCCCTCCTCATCTGTGGTTTCAGTCCGCTGAAGCCTGAATTATTGAAAATATCATGGTAACAAAAAAAAAACTATGTGGGATTGTGGGCCTTTCAATCTGACTTGCATCCCTTTACTTCACTCTCTCTTTTTTGAAACGTGCACACATCTCATCAAGACAGAGCATGGCCACAGCAACACACGCCTGAAACTAAGGTGCTGTTGCTATGATGTTCACTTCAGCCACCTTCTCCTGTGGAGGGAGTGAGTGTGAAATGTGAATGGAATAGGAACAAGCGGCGTGTGGCAGAGAAAGCTGTGCAGCAGAGCAGTCAGCCTGATTACAACTGACATCCCTAATGATGGCTGTAGCACTCTGCTTCTTCACCATGTCCAACTTCAGCCCAAATAGCTCTTTAACATTGGCAACATGTTCATTCAGACATTATCTGTGAGTTCTCTCACCTTTTTTTTTTTTTTTTTGCTCATTGTAGAAGGTTAAGCATCCCCTCAGATTTGATAATGGCCATCATATTCTGCCATAGAGAAACTGAGGTTACGCAGCCAGATTATTCACACGGCACTCCTGTATTACAAGGGCCGGCCTTGTGCTTGAGTCTATTGTGCAGAATGACAATGCAAAAATGGCAGTTGGGTTGAGGCATCCTTTTGAGGATGTGTTCATTTGTGTGATTCTATAAATATCATCCCGGGCATGAAAAGGGAGGGTCTGGGCCAGCAGGAAAGGCTCAGTTACAGCAATGTCTTTGGTCAGATTGTGTCATGGAGCTCTGAGGAACAAACTTTGTAACAAAAGAGGCTGACAAAAACTAGACAACAGTCAGTGGTGTGTGGGATCTGTTGCAGCCCAGCCCTTAACGCTGCATGGTAATGGGATAAAAATGTCAAACTGACAAATGGTGATATGGCTTCCACTACTCAAGGCATTAGAGACAGAAGAAAAGACTAGATAGATTTTGAAAAAGAAAGAAAGAAAAGGAGAGGGTCTTACACAGTGAAGATTTATTAGCATTCATCAGACAACAGTCAGACATGCAGTAAATACTGACAAAATCTTTGGAATTGAGTCTCTCATCACAGTGGACTCCAAACAAGCCATAGTCTATTTAAAAGGTAACAACTCTTGCGTCTGCTGGATGAATGTTAGCAATGTCCTTATTGCTTTTTATATCTTTTTTTTGTTTTCTGAACTGCACTTAATTGATTTTTCTGTACTAAATCCTCCGCTGAGTAGTGACCATGCAAATGTAAAATGTCAACGTACAAAGCTACACATTGGTTCAAGTACAATTTCTAAAAGCACAAGCTATTACACTGTCAATAAGTATCAATGTCATTTTCTTCAAGCACAATATGCCACACTAGAGGTTTAAGCCACGTACAGACACATCATTTTAATTTTAAGAATCTTCCCCGTTCTTCAGGGAGTGAATCACGTCTGTTCAGCTCACACAGGTCTGTATGCTGCCCTTACTGTGTCTGGGGTAATGTTTGTTTTGTAAAGTTTCATACTTTGTACCAATTGACTTTATTATCTTTGTGGTTTCTTGTTGTTCAATGCATGTAGCGCTACTAAACTTTGACACACAGTACTTGTAAATATCATCTAAGAAGCTATAGGAAAATGTCTATGATCAGCAATTTTGAAGCAATTTTCTCCTTTTACTGACTGATGCTTAATAAAAGACAATAATCCAGTGTTTTGTGCAGCGAGCCTCACTTTATTATCTGATATGTGCTTTTACAAAACCACTGAACACATGGAGTCCATGAGAGCAAGCAGTGAGATTGTGCAATGACTGAGCTTGTTGTTTGTGGTTGGAAACTGAGAATCTTATACAACAGCACCCTCTAGTGTTAACTTCTGTATTCAGTAAAATAAATATGTTCTAGTTCTCTACACCAGTGGTCCCCAACCTTTTCTGTACCATGGCCCAGTTTAATGTCTGACAATATTTTCCATTCCCAGTCTAAAGGTGTAGCAGATAAAAACAAAATAAAATGATAAGATCGGCATTAAAAACTGTGGTATTTTCTCTTTAATAATAATAATAACAATAATAATGAACGTAAATCCACTTTTTAATCATGTCAAGAGGACCTGGCTGCAGACTGGCACTGTCAGGCACCACCTGTTTTTCAAATTATGTGAAAAAACAAAATAATGGAAATCATTTTTTCTTTCTGTGCGGCTCAGTACCAAATGACCCACGGCCCACTAGTGGGCCGCGGCCCACGGGTTGGGGATCAATGCTCTACACGACATTCATGTTAACATAATCTGAAGTAAAATAATCTTGTTAATCCTGGATCAGGAAAAACAGGATAGTGCAAAAGGAAGAAGCAACAAAAAAAAAGATATGAATAAATAAAACACATAATGCTTGAATTTACAATGCACATAGGAAACATTGCTATTCCGCTGTTTAGTATACACTGATATTCCACATGAGTGAATATGAGTTAATCTGTCAGTTTGTGTGGTCTCCTGGGAGCAGTGTTGATTTTAAAGGTGACAGGAGCAGGAAGGAAGGACCTGCTCAACCTCTCCTTCACACAGTGTGGGTGAAGCAGCCTGTCACTGAATGAGCTCAGTGCTGTCAGAGTGTCCTGCATGGAGCAGGACGTGTTCTCCATCAGGGGTGATAGTGTAGCCATCAACCTGCTTTCTCCCACCACCTCCATCGGGTCGAGGGGGTATTGCAGGACTGAGCTGGACTAAACACATGGAGTTTTAAATTCTTGTTTTTACTAAGCGAAATAGCTTGAAACCCAATTCCAAAAAAGTTGGACTGTTGTGTTAAACATTAACAAAAACAGAATGCAGTCATTTGCAAACGAAATGTTCAATGACAACAGTTTTACAAAGTGTTCCTGAGCCCATGTAATCTTCTTTATCCAATCATGTTGTGATGAGGCTAGGGAGCAGGGCCCAAAATGCAGACATTAAGACGTGGGAAAGGTGGCTAGGTGAAAGTTTATTTAAGCAGCGGTAAGGGGGGAAGAGTAGGTTGAGGTGGTGTCTTCAGACACAGGGAAGGCAGGGGAGGCAAGGAGGCTGGCAGCGAGGAAGGTAGGCCATGTGGCACAGCGGTGGCTCAAGCTGACTGGTACAGGTGCTGGGTGGCTTGAGGGTAATGAGCTGTATCCTGAAGATAGAAGACACATGTAAGTATACGAAATCACAAGCTCCAAATTCTCTGAGGCACTAGCGAACGATCTACCACAAAGCAGTGACAATCTGGCAGCAAGAACACTGGCGGGCCCGCCTTAAGTAAGCTCCTGATGAAGATCAGGCACAGGTGTGTGCAGCCAGCTCCTCCTCCAGCCCGCAAGCCACACCGATACTGTGAGAGAGAGCACACACAAAACCCAACCCCCAGCCTCACATACACATATACCACACATGTGTTCACAAAGTGTTGTACCTCTCTCCATCCTCGCTTGTGAACGACTGAGCCTCTCCAGGATCCATCCATCCATTATCTATACACCGCTGAATCCTTTGCAGGGTCACGGGGGGGCTGGAGCCTATCCCAGCCGTCTCTCAGGCAAAGGCAGGGGACACCCTGGGCAGGTCGCCAGCCTACCACAGGGCTACACATATAGACAGACAGCCACACACACCACTCATTCACACCTATGGACAATTTAGAATTCCTACCCAATCATGATACTATCACCTGTTACCAATCAGCCTGTTTACCTGTGGAATGATCCAAACAGGTGTTTCTGGAGCATTGCACAACTTTCCCAGTCTTTTGTTGCTCCTGTCCCAATTTCCAACTTGTTTGAAATGTGTTGCTAACATCAAATTCAGAATAAACATTATTTATAAAAATGAATGAAGATGATGAGGTCAAACATTAAATATATTGTCTTTGTACTGTTTTCAATTGAGTTTATGTCAAACAGGATTAACAATCTATGTTTTCCAC
The DNA here is from genome assembly GCF_017976325.1 of Chelmon rostratus. Taxonomy (NCBI): domain Eukaryota; kingdom Metazoa; phylum Chordata; class Actinopteri; order Chaetodontiformes; family Chaetodontidae; genus Chelmon; species Chelmon rostratus. The sequence goes on along the minus strand of NC_055659.1, from coordinate 16,673,918 downwards.
AGCATCCCAACTTTTTGGCATCAGGTTTGGATAAAAGTAAAACAAGATGATCACTGTCTAGATTGGATTAAATGTGGACAAATTAAGTGATTGTTTAATTCAATTCTATCTTTAAAGTAAAAACTTGTTCATATTCAGTATCAATTACTCTGTTAATTATTTTTACAATTAATCAACTGTTTGGTCTCTACATTAAAAAAAAAACAACTTAATTACCATCATGATTTCCCAGATCTTCAAATGTCTTCAAATGTTTTGTCAAATGTACTTATCAGTCCAAACTCAAAATATATTAAATTTACACAGATGCAAAACAGAAAAGAGAAGCAGTAAAAACGTTTAGCAAGCTGGAACAAGCAAATGGTTTGGCATTTTTGCTTGAGAAATAAAAATTAATAAAGAAATACTGAGAAAATCAAAATTGTGACACATTTTCTGTGGTGCAACTAACTGATTAATCGATTAATAATTTTAGGCCAATCTAATGTTGGTTTTTCCCACGATTTCAGTTCAACACTGTGGTTATGACAAAATGTACAATAACAACTATGAAAGTCTTTGTTGGGGGTCATTTATCTTTTTGGATCCTCAGCATCAACATTTCTGATCAGCTGATACAGTAAATATTAGAGAAAGTCTCTTCCAGAGCAGCAACAGATTCCCATTTGTTATGTTATATTACATCACCCAACATCATGACCAAGGTTTTGAAGAGGATTATATCACAGTCAATACTAGTCACAACTTTAGGCTTTTCCCAAGACACAAACACTCTTAACTTCCATGAGCAACAACCTCTCTGCAGCAAAAACTGACAGCAAAACCACTAAAGCTTCGGCCGCAGCGGTTTCACCACGGTGAAATGTTTCAAAACAATCAAATTAGATGTACAGGAGAAAAGGAGCACTTATCCGAGAATGTGAGTTTACGAAGAACGCATATTTAGGGATTTGTGCACACGTGCTAAGCAGTTTATCACCTTAACATTTCACTCAGAGTTGGATAATCCACCTCACATCATGGATCAGAAAATAACTTCTTATAACAGATGAAGGGAATGTCTACGTAAGAGGTGACGAGTCGCAGATCAAATACTATAAATATCATACTTGTGTAAAAGTGGTTTGTCGGTTGTGGCTGGGGGTAAAAATCTTACATAAAAGTCAAACAAAGGCTCAGAGTAAAAGTTATGTGTTACTTTCTTACATATGAAAACATCACAACAGTTATTTGTGATGTTATTCAGACAACTGTAAAAGCACGAAGGGACAGAGATGAAAGAGAAGTGAACCCTCTCAAGAGAGAACAGAGATTCATTCGGTTTACAGACTTTAGATTTAAAAGCCTAAATGACTGACACCTTCATGTTTTAGGGTGTGGACAAAGGAAGCTGGATCACAGTAACAGCAGCAGCTACAGCTTTTTTCAGTTACGTCCGTCTTTGTGTGACCCTGAGCACTGGAAATGCAGATTGAACTGAGTCCCCTGTCATTTCAGTTTGTTTTGACCTTTAAACACCAAAGATCACTCTGAAAGGTCTGCAGAAACAAAATAATTAGCGGCTGACTCAGAGTTCACTGCAAACTGGTTCACGACATTTTGACGTAAGTGGACTCACAGCAAAAAACCTGAGACACAGAAAAAACTAGAGGAACTGCATATCTAACTCGACACTCAAAGCCACAGTTATTTAACTTTGGGAGGGTCATTTTTTTCTATTTTAAAACTGCTAAAATGCTCATCTGTGCAAGTAATTGCAATCATTCCTCTGCTCCATACATGCTGTGACCAGGTCCCTTCATGAAGTGGTTCATGATGGGTATAAATCAGACTAAAGTCCTCCTTCTGTGGAGAAATACAATCAAAAGTACAGATGTAATCAGCGGTGAAGAAAAGCAAAAGTATGAATGCCACAGTGTAAAAATACCTCATTACAAGTACAAGTCCTTCATTGAAAATGCATTGAAAAAGTAAAAGTATGCAAGTATTATCAGGAAAATGTACTTAAAGAGAAGGTAAAATTACTCAGTGCAGAAAAAATGTCCCCTGTGACATCTATTATTAACATAAAAGCAGGATTTTACTCTTGTGGCTGCTCGAGGTGAAGCTCATTTTTAACTATTTTGTACAGGACTGCATCTACTGATTATTTTCTCCATTAGTTGACTGGTTGCTTGTTTTTTTTTTTTTTTTTTTTTTGTTATTATTCTTAAAATAGTGGGAAATGCTGTCAAATTTGCACAAAGTGACACCTTCACAATTCTTGGTTTGTCCAACCAGCATTACAAAATAGGATGCGAAGAGATTCAATAAATACAGACATGTAAAGTTTAAATGAGGCCTGCTCGGGTAAACCTGTGGGGTCTCTCTGAGTGATGCAAAATACAGTGTTCTGTGCTTTGGCTCTGGTCCTGAGTGTTATCTTAATCCCTGCCTCGGTCTTACTCAGCCACTGTTTCTGAGCAGTTATTAATGTGCACGGGTTAGTCAGTCAGCTCCGCGGTCATCAGACAAAAAGCCCCTCCAGCCTATTGGTGGCCACCATCAGTCGGAGTCCTAATCCGGCACACACAAGTTATATAAAATGTCCATCCAATCCCGCGCCTCACAGAAACAACTCCTCCAAGGCTTGGCGGTCTGCTTGTGTGGCTCCTGAACCCGGACCGGAGCATCATGATTGTTATAGTGGACCTGCTGCTGATGCTCATCGACCTAACCTACTCCGTCCTTCACGCCGTCATCCAGACTTTCCTCCGGCCGCGGCTGAAGTGCGTCGATGGGGAGCTGTGTCTGATAACGGGGGCCGGGGGCGCGCTGGGTCGCCTCTTCGCCCTGGAGTTCGCCAAAGAAGGAGCGCACCTGGTGCTGTGGGACTGCAACACGGCTGCCAACGAGCAGACCGCCAAGCTGGCGCGGGAGCTGGGGGTTCGGGTGCACACGTACACGGTGGACCTGTCCAAGCGTCAGAGCATCTACGAGACGGCGGACAGGGTGAGGGCGGAGGTCGGGGAAGTTTCTATGCTGGTCAACAACGCGGGTGTGGTGGCCGGGCGGAGGCTGCTGGACTGTCCCGACGAGCTTTTGGAGAGGACTCTGCTGGTGAACTGCCACGCGCTGTTTTGGGTGAGGCTTTGACGCACGCACCTTTTACGCACAACTGAAACTATGAACTTCCATCTTAGCTGCTGGACACAGAGCTAACACACTGTACCAGCCTGACATGAGTTATGTAACATGTATTCACCGTGAGCCTCCCCGGGCTCGGGACAGTATTTGTGCACTGATGTGTGAAGGGATCAGAGCAGCCTGTGCCACAGCAGGGCCTGTGCACCCCCCGTGACTGTTAAACGTTACCATGAGGTTACAAGTAGGTGGCGGTAACCTCATCCACTCATCCCCATAATAAAAGGAGGAGAGCCCACCAGTTAAAACAGCATGTGATTACGCCCTTGATCCTCTCAAAGCCTCAGTCATGCTCATACAATAAAAGAGTAAGCTCATTTGCACCAAATATGAAGGATACAGACACAGTGGGCGAGTGATGAAAGTACCTTCCAAGCTCTAATGCACCCAATCTGGCAAAGGAGAAAGCCTCTCTGTTGGGTGTAGTTGGCAGCTGCCCCAGACCCTACTGTCTGTGAGCAAAAATGAGCCGAAGGGCTCTTACTTAACTCTAGCTTTTCCCAGTGTCTGCATTTTGTACTGTACTCTAATACTTTAATGCTACATGGTCCCAGCTCTGAAATGTTGTTGACCACATGAGCACAATATCAGCCTAAATAATAAACACAGTAGGGTTTCAGAGGACGCAAAGATACAGATGTTCCACCATACTGTTGACATATACCTCTGCTGATGCAGCTGTTTTTGAAATAAACTGTTTCAGATCTTGATATCCAAAGCCTTGATAGCTTTGCCACACAGCAAACAAAGGGCCCCAACACTTAACAGTATTTCAGTTAAATCAACTTTTAGTCATGCTGTGCTCAAGTTATGCATATTCCCAACATTAGGATTAATCAAATGACCACAAACCAATTTCCAAACAGTCGGTCTGGAGTTTTCTAGAGCGCCTTGGGGATCAGAGGCCCTTGGGCAGTTACCCACTTTGTCCAGTTGGTAATCCAGCTTTGCCTTTGAGGCCACAGGTTGTTTGTTTGAGAATTCGCACCATTTAAACGCACAGAATATTCTTTTGTTCAGGTCTAATCAGTAAAGTAAAGTAGCTGGTTCACACATATACGCTGGAAGATTTCAACATATTTGGGTTCTGGAGCAAACGTTTGGATAAGTCCTCAACAGTGGAGGGATTTAGGTTTTTAAAATAACTTAAGCTTTCTGTAATTTCCTCTCAGGCTCTCTGACTGGACGGGGAAATCAATGCAGCAAAGTTTTATGAATGGGGAAATGTCTCCATCTATAGGTCCTAACATTCTCATGAGGGGTTGTAGTCTTATGTGTGTCGAGTCTCATTCAGTTCAGCAAGGTTGCTGGCTAGCTACCTAACCAGTTTATAGACTAACAGTTACGGACACAAGGATTTTTACTGTGCCGAGTCGACCTCAGCACCCAGCTATAGAAAATGGTTCAGGATCATCAGTATCAGCCAGTGAACCGCAAACTGATGTTTCAGGTTTGTGAATCTGGAGCTGGCTAGCAGCAGGGAGATGGTGATTAGACCAGCCGCAACCCATCATATAGTTTGTTATTGTTTTTCCCTTATATTGACACAAATGCTACGTTGATGTTTATACTCATGTTATACACTGTTAGAAAGCTAAGACTCTCGTCAATCGATTGATGCAAACCATGTCAAGATACAGTCACAACCAGGGCACAGTATACGGCAACACCTGACAAACAACCATTCTTAAAATTCATGCAACATTGAGGCAACTCACCAACGATGATGTCTCTCAGTGATCCACAGATCGATAGCACTCAGACACAAAATAAAAATATTTAGTCCAAAACATGACAATAATCCACAAAAAGATGTTTTCTCCTTTCAAATTAGCAGGAGATCTTCTTGTCTTCTGCTTGTGTTCTGTGAATTCAGTATTAACTTCTGGAAATGTATACAATCAGGCACTGTCTTATCAAATGACACCTAGCTTGACCAACCACGATCTGCCATATGAAGCCTAACAACCACAGAAGCCAATAACAGTCTGAGTTGAAGAGAAGGGCCTCTTTCTCTTCTTCCGTGTGAAGATTGAGCCAATCCCAACAGATTTTGCAGATGACTGATATAGCCAATGAAATTCTGAACACATGATGTGCCATTTCTGCGGATATTACACTCAATTTGAAGTGATAAATATCGTAAATTACCTCAATATAAAGATATATGGCAAAAAATATAGGTAACAATACTTTAAATATGAATATAGATGCCCAAAATCTAGATTTTATTAATATAAATATAGATATTGATGATGATGTACAGATATTTAGGTGTTCTATTATCTCAAATGGCTTGAAAAATAGTGCACATAGCAACTAGGGAAGCATGTTCCCACACTCACCTAGCTTTGGGCTAAGCCCCGAATGTTTACAACATCTGGCTCTGCCACTGGTCCTCACCTGTTTCCCAGGTACCACACTGGTTCAGATAATTACACCTACTTTGTGAAGGGGCACTGTGTAGTCCTGTGAACAATGCAGAGTTAGAGCTAGCCCCAAGGGTTCACAGCCCTGATGGGTTAATCAGGCCGCCTTTTAATTTCTATTAAGAGATACTAATATCATCTTATTAACCCTCCCCCTCCCCCAAAAGATGACAAAGGCCTTCCTGCCTCAGATGAAAGCAAAGAACCATGGTCACATTGTAACCATCGCCAGTGCTCTCGGGCTATTCAGCACTGCATGTGTGGAGGTAAGACACATGATTAATGGCTTCCTCAACCACTAACAGAGCAGACAAATCCCACCACAGAGGACATTTAAATGCTGATCACTCTGCTGGTGTTAACTTCCCCCCTCCAGGATTACTGTGCCAGTAAATTTGGAGCTGTTGGTTTCCACGAGTCACTGACGCACGAGCTGCTGGCAGAGGACATGGATGGCATCAAAACCACTTTAGTCTGTCCTTATATTGTAGACACAGGGATGTTTGCAGGTTGTGAAATCAGGTGAGATGTGCCCATTCATTATTTCAGAGCTGTTTTTTGGATAACATTGGAAAACAAATAGATGCTATATCCAATATTTTATGTCCTGCCTATTCTTTTTGTTTGATATCTACCAGGAAGGAGCTTCGGAGTCTAATTCCACCTCTGGAGCCGCTCTACACTGTACAACAGTCCATGAAAGCCATTTTAGCCGAACAGCAAATGATCTGCATTCCTCGCCTTATGTACATCCCCTTCCTCACACGGGCGTGAGTACTGATTATATTATTTATCAAACATACAATACAAGCTAAAGCTATTTGTGGTGAGAAAGAAATATTTACAGAAATATACTGGGACCAAGACAATAAATGAATGTGGACCTCGTTTTGTTTTCCTTCTCTAGATTGCTACCTTGGGATGCAAATGTGGCAACATACCGCTTCATGGGAGGTGACAAATGCATGCTACCCTTCATAAAGAATGCTGAACTGAAGAACTCCAACGGCCACATCAAATCCTCCTCCTAAGACCTCGCTGTCAGTCTGACTTATAACCTTGCTCAATCATGGACCAATGCAGACACCAAAGGCTCATACTACAGCCCAGATTCCAAAAAAGTTGGGACGCTGTGGAAAAATATAAATAAAACAGAATGTGATCATTTGCTAATCTAATTTTGACATATACTCAATTGAAAACAAATTATTTAATGTTTGACCTCATTAATTTTTGTACATATATGCTTAAGTTATATATATGCTGAGGTTGGTGCAGCAACACATTTCAAACAAGGAGCAACAAAAGACTGGGAAAATGTTTCAGTGCTCTAAAAACACCTGTTTGGAACATTCCACAGGTAAACAGGTTGATTGGTAACAGGTGATAGTATCATGATTGGGTTTGAAAGGAGCATCCTTGAAAGGCTCAGTCGCTCACAAGCAGGGATGTAGCGAGGTTCACTACTTTGTGTAAAGGATGTTACTACACAGGTTTGGAAACACTCTGTAAAACTGTCATCAGTAAATATTTTGTTTGCAAATGATTGCGTTCTGTTTTTAATTTCACACAACATCTCAGCTATTTTGCAATCAGGGTTGTATTCTTAATAAATGAATTTGTCATCTGAAGGGACAACACAATATCTATTTCTGATAAAATAACCATAAATGGATCTGAAGGGCAGCCAGGGATAGTTTCATGAAAAGTAAAAATAGCTTCTGAATAACTGCAACACTGGAGGCCAAACAGCTAGTAAGATTCACAAACCAAGATAAATTAATCTGAAAACAGTGTTCATAGAAAAAGACACTGCAGTAAGAACAGATCTATACAAGTGCCTCTTTTTATTCACATTAACAAACAAGTGCAGAAACAAAGACTAGACATGAACAAATCTATGGAAAACATGCAACAGAAAAATATTAAGCTTTATGTTTGAGCCACAGACTACAGTCTCCATAACTGTAAAAAGGAATTCAAACATACAGAAGAAGCTGTAAAGAAATATCTGCCATATGATTCAGATGTTCAGCGTTCCACAATACTGTTGAAATATGCCTCTGCTGATGCAGCTGTTATTATAATAAACTGACAATTGTATCAGAACATGATATCCAAATCCTTGTAAGCTTTGCCACACAGCAAACAAAGGGCCCCAACACTAAACAGTATTTCAGTTAAGCCAACTTTTGGTCATGTCTTTAAAAACCCTTAAAAAAAACTTGCCTTAGAGAACACACCCTTTATTCAGGCAACATTATCATTTCTCTGGTAAATCCATCAACAACTGTCAAGTCAAACCAATCAAACAAATCTGTAAAGACTAAAGTTCAGCCGAAGCAGGTTTGTCGTATGACCTGAGGTCACTGTGATTGCTCCTGCAGTGTGTTGTGGTCTCCATATGACGTGAACAGCATCGCATCAATTTCAAACCAACTGCACAGTGGCTGCTTGTAAGTACCCCTGCAGGTACTGAAGGGCTTCTGCGTTCAGACTGGTGCTCAGCATCGAGGGAACCTGCACCAAAAAACAAGACAAGAATCAGTGTTTTTTTTAACCATCATCTGTAGCAGAGCACAGTGACATTTAGGCAATAATCTTAACATTTCTTCTCAAACAAAACTATCATGAACTTATTGAAAAGAATAACCACAGAACATACGTTTTTGGCATAAGTTGCTAAATATCTCCTGCATGTCTCAACATACCCTTCCCGGACAGGCTGTAGAGAGCTTGTGGAGCGACTGTGCCAGCAGGATCTTTGGATTGCCGACAGCGTCTCCAATCGGGTCGTGCTCCTTCTTCCCGGCAAAGGCCAGTTGTGAGAATGCTGTCTGATAGCCCGGTGTGTCCTCAATGTCGATGAAGTGCTCGTCATCTGGGATGCTGTCATCTTCTGGCAACTCAAATAGACCAATGAGTGCCTGGAGCAGAGGGGTCCTGAACAGAAACATCAAAAACTTTTTTGAGTTTTACTAAGGACAAAAAAAGTTAATGAAACACACTCCCTTAGGATGCATCGGGGAAGAATTTCTGCCAAATGTACTGGTTGTTTCCTTCAGGATGATTTCTCACCAGAGTTTAGTGTACTCCGTGTCCATCATTGCAGGACATTCAGTCAGGATTTTTGTAATTCCAACAGCGCAGATCTTCTTTTCAACAGCTCCAGACACCTTCTGAACCTCAGGAATAATTATTTTCTCCAAAACCATACCAAACATTCTGCAACACACACACACACAAAACAGGATTATTTATTATTTATTTACATTGAGCTTACAGTCAACAGCGTGCCTTCAAATCCATATTCAACCTGACCCACAAACCTGTGTTCATTGTTCAAGTATTGTTGCAGGATGGTAGGATGCAGGTTAGAAACATTTTTTTAAACTGGGTTGCCTGTGAAATCCAAGCCGACTGGAGCTTCCATCCTTCACAATGAGCCACCTTTCAAGCTTTAAAGGGCCGAGCGTTTGATAATGGAGTACTCCTTTAGAATATGTCCTATTTCTAGACATTGGCAAAGCTTTGCAGTAACAAAGACAGGCTTCAACAGCTTGAGTGGGCCATCAAATTCAAGAGGACAGCCAGTTTATGAGTCTTTTATAGTGCTGAAGGTCCCATATTATGCTTATTTTTAGGTTCATACTGTTATTTTTGGTGTCTAATCGAAAATGTTAACATGCATTAATGTTCAAATAACATTATTATTCTCTGTCCATTGCTGCAGCACCTCTATTAACCCTCTGTCTGAAACACTCTTTTAGTGCCTGTCTCTTTAAGATCCCCAACTTGTGAGAGCTGACCAATCAGAGCAGCTCTCACATGCCTGAGCAGGAAACCGCCCACCGCATCAGCTTTGCAGTCAGACAACAGTGTACCTTTCTGTTTACATCTTGCTGTACAGAAAATGCACTTACTTTGGCTGGATGTTGTCAAAAATCTCCTGAAGTGCAATAGCTCCGTATTTGACACAATACAAGTTCACAAACACCAAGAAACCTGAAAGAAGAAAGTAAACAATAACACTCAAAACTTACCATTACAAGACAGTAGGACTGTCAACAAATATTCTACATTGAAAGAGGTAAATCTTTTAAAAGAAATGTTTATGTTGAAATAATATACAATAATATACATGTTTCTTGTAGTATTGTTTTGGCCTCTTACAGACATATTGCATAAACACAGATATTCAAATGGTTTGAACCTATGCAGTTTTTTAGAGGGAATGATTGAACATTATTTTCAGCCAATTATGACAGCCCTATCACACTAGTTAATTCATGAGTTAAAAGGCATGTGCTCTTAAGAGAAAATCAAGGTTTGTAATGAGATCATGGTACTAACTCTTGATGAACTTGGTGGTTTTGGAGCTTTGTAGCCTCTGGAAGAGCAAAATGAAGATCTGTTTCCTGTACTGGGTGATAGATTCTCTGGCAAAAGAAGGAAAACAAAAAACCCGTCATGACGTAAACCAATCAATTTCGGAAAGTACTACATTTTACAGATGATTTTTACACTGAGAACTATAATGGACTTACGGGGGCATGTGCTCTATGATGCTGTTGAGAAGGTAAAAACCTTGGTGATCATTGGCCTTAGAGGCAATAAGCTTTTGGAAAACTCCAAGCAAGCCAGACTGAGAGGAAAGATGAGCAAGACAAGACCCAAGTGTCAACATACTGGTCACACAATGAATAAATGCAATCTATAAATTTTAAGAATTAAACAAATGGAGACATAATCACTGTTAGTAAATGCAGACAACTAAAACACTGCCATCACTTACTATTTTATCTGCGGCAGTACCAGCAATAGTGGCACCTCCCTTCTCCAGGTAAGCCTGGAGCAGGCGAACCAGAGGTGGGATGTTTCCTGTCCGTTCCCATAGCACAGGCTGCAGCAGGTGAGGGAATAAAGCCATGTAGGAAGAGGGAATAGAATTGGAGTGGATCTCTAGGAGGAGAGACATCACCTGGAACACGTATGGAAGAAACTCTGCAACAGAGCACAAAAGGTGGATGAGTGGAGTTGCCTCTATCAGCCGCAAGCTGTATTTATCAGCATATCATCTACACGGCTATAAATCAATTCCATAGATAACCGACACACCTTGGACATCGTTCTGAAGAATCTCAGTGAAGACTGGGAAGAGTGCTTCCTCAAAGCTACCGACAGTGGTGGGGTTGGCCTTGCAGGTGATCCGGATTGACAGGCACAGGGACTCAAACAGGTAGTGGTTAAAGTGAGGCTTGCTGGGATTCTGAAAATGGGTGACAGATTTTGAATTAGTTGACATGTGGATCGCCTAAACAAACCTGTAGGTTGGTGAATCTAACTGTACCCATAAGTAGAAACAAAATGCGAGTTACCTTGCTGACTAAGAGGAGCTTATGAGTGAGCTGACCAATCAGAGTGGGAATGTACGGAACAATGGCTTCCTGTAGCAGGGAGAAGCTGCGCATGATGGCTTTAAAAATTAAAAAGAAAGACAAAACAAAGACATGATGAGGCTACTTAAAATAACTCTGGAGTTGGTCTGACACACTGGGGAACATTAACAAGGAGCTGTTAAGAGGACAGAGGACAGACAGGTTTACCTTTCATGATGTATTCATTTTCCGCAGAACCAGGAAGAGCAAGTGCCTTGAACAAGTTGTTGAGCAGTTGTTCAGTAAAAGGTGCCATCTCAGCGGGTGTGATACTGAAACACACACAGAGGATGCTTGTAAAGATGGATGCAAAAATCTGAGCTGCCTTCCTGCACTTTACCTTGTTTCATCTGAGCTGTCTAAACCTAATTTCTTTCTTTTTTAACAAATAGCACTGCTATTATTGCAATACTGCTGGTGAATGTAGCAACTGATCCCTGCAGAAAAGGTAAGTAGGCTCAATAGGCAATCTTTCCTAGGTATGGGTCATTACTTTAAACATACTAGTAAATATACTAACATATTTACAAAATGATCTCTTTCACCTAATGTGGTTTAGATGTACAGCTTGTCCAGTTTTGTCCAATAGAAAGTCATCCCAAATCGGAATTTAAATATGGAGACATTTGACCTGTTCCTTAACTGGACTGGACAAAGACGTGTGAGTTACAGAAATGTAATTACAAGGATGAAAGTAGAATAAAACCTAATTTACTTCGTTATTCGAATAATACACTGTACAATTAATGCTCACTTTTTGTGTATCTGGAAAAACTGTGTGAGCAATACTCTGGAAACTGTTTTGGTTAATTCAAATACCAGTATCTACTGTTCGATACTTACAGTGTGGTGTTGTTGGGGCCTCTCATGGTGAAGAGCCTCTCCAAAGCATGGGCAGCATAAGTGTGCTCAACTGTGCTCTCTGCCTGCAGGTGACTTATCAGTAGAGGAACTGCCTGCAGCAGCTGCTCCTTAGGAAGCTGAAGGAAAAGGACAGAGAAGAAGCTGTATGTAATGCACTCAGTATGCGTTCTGAAATTCAACAAATTGTGGATGAATTAACTGTTCATACCTGGCTTCTGAAGATCATGACATACTTAATGGCATCTGCCTTCAGCACCGGGAACTCATTAACTACAATGACAATGAAGGCCTGATTGATTGATGTGTATACACAAATACATTTTAGACATTCAAATTACACCAGAGTTCGCTGATGCTGTTGCAAGTTGCAGTTAAAATCCTGTCAGATTACCAGTGTTTATATCAACTGATCAGCCAAACTTAACATGAGCCATCTGTTGTAACACATAATACATCTTGTATTTCTAAAACAAAGAGAACTGTAAGTCTTCTTAGTAAGTAAGTATTCTTACCATTGGGTGACTTTAAGTCTGAGAGAATGTGGTTCACAAAGAATTCATTGAGATTCACCAACTCATTGGCTTGTGTTATTCCATGCTGGTGAGAAAAATGAACACATTATTCTAATTATCAAACACAGTTTCTAAATGTTCAGTGTTTTCGCAGTCATATATTCAAAAACCCTCTGATAATTAAAGGCTAAACGATACCTTCTGTGTCTGCGCTTTAGACGCCAATGATGTGACCAAATAGATGGCAGCATCTTTGTGTTTCCAGTTCTCCCCGGGATTCTTGGCATACTCTGCCAGCATTGAGTTCACATAGCCGGAGAAGATTGCTGTGACGGGGCCCTCGAAAAACTTACAAAGACCTCGCACCAAGTCACATGCCGCCCTACGACGAGTGTCGATGTCTGAGGAGGGAGGGGAAAACTGTTAACGTGGTTTTCGTTGGCATACTTTTGTTAAGTGTCCCATATTTGGCAAACTGTATGTGGAAACCTAAAGAAAATTTGGATGCAAGTATTAACTAACCAGCTAACTAAATAGGTATGTACATGGGGTTTGACTAAGCTTACATGCCAGAGGCAACGCTTCACAAACAACAGTCAAACTCAAAATGTAAGTCAGAACTAAATATAACTACCCATATTTATGTGAATAATTCACATTAGGGAAAGCAAGAATCAAAATCTTTACCAGATCCTTCAAGGTCCCTTCGGATGTATTCCTCAGAGTTATCTTCAAAGGCCTCTTCATCTGCACCTAATCAGGAATTACAGGCAATCTGGTCAGTATCTCACATTAGTGTCCAAGCAGGCAGAGTCAGAGTAACATTTCTTGTTGCAATCCCATGACTCAAAATAAAGCATTTACTTACTTCTGAACTCCATGTTGGGCACAATGACCTTCTCGCAAATGCTAGTGAGTATATTCTGGTCCTCAAATAGATGCTTGTAGTGTGGCCTTTCACAGACTGATGCCAAGAACTGGATAGCATTGCTTACCAGCTGCAACAAGGACAAGGTGTATTGTTAGCAAGGGGAAAATGAACTTGAGAGAGAACACAGGCACAGAGTCGGGGGTCAGTTCTCTCACCAAGTCATATTTGACTTCCTGGCCAGTAGAAACTAAAAGGTTCCAGATAGCGGTGACAAAGCGTGGCAGATACGGCTGGAATTCTTCATCGTACTTCTGAGCGTAAAGAGCAGCGTTGTCACAAATTTGAGACTTCAGCAGCTCCAGGAGACCTGCCTCCTCCTCATCCTACAGAGATGTCAAAAGAGACCCAAAACAAATGTTAAAAACCATGATCTAGCACATCAGTGTTGAAAAGCTGAGGCATGAGTGAAAAAAGAAAAGAAAAACTCACATCCGTTTGTAAAAGTTTGTTATCCAAAGTCAGTAGGCCGTGGAAATTGGTCATCCAGGTTTCCATGTTGTCTTCAAAAAACTCTGGGAGGTCCTGTGAGATAATACAGAGTAAAAAGCAAGCAAACATTTCACATCCCTGATTAAAGTGAAGATGAATTACTGAAAGAAAAGTTGACTTGACAGCCACATGGTGCAAAATACTTCAAACTCTTCACTAGTGGTCATATTACATGACTGCCTTACAATAATTACAAATGTATTACAATTTATCAATGAATACTTGACCAAATTTGAAAACATTTAGCTTTTGAGAAACTTTAGAACCTCTTTTGGATGATTTCTATTACAGAGTCCAACTTATTTCATTAAGGCATAGGAATGATTGGCTATTGCGAATTCAATTAGTGAAAACAATTCCAATGCAGAAACATCTGCATCACCAGCAATTGCTGATATTGACTTTTAAGGTACAGGAGAGCCCAAAAAACTCAATATTTGTAGTGTTTAGCTACATGCATGTTAAAGATAAGAAACTTTGTCAATAATGAAAACATGATGCTTGATTCATAGGCCCTCAACACATGACACTTAACACAGAAGCTGATACAAGCTGTACATAAACTGTATGCAAGCAGCCAATACACCTATCAAAAGCTGTTGCTTCACACCAACTGACAGGGCTCCCAAACATCTGCTGTTCCCTTAATTATTTTTTGTTGTGCACATGATAAGAGGTGCTGACATCCTGGTGTACAACTGTATACAACATCAAATCTTTATAACGGTGATATGAGACTTCTGTGACCATCAAGAGCCACAAAAACAGCTACTTCATATTAATCCTTTATGATTAACATTTATCTTGAATTCAACTTCAAACATGTCCACAGCAATAAATGCCACCAAAATGTATAAAGGGAAAACAGTGCACACATACATGTCTGGATTGTGATGTGCTCTTGTTTTGAGGGGAGAAAAAGAATTACCATAAAATGCAACCGTCCAAAACGGTAAGGCCTTGAAATACAAAGAAACATGAACTGACCTGGAAGTTAAGACTGTAGAAGAGCTTGGAGATGAGTGTGAGGGAGGAGAATAGGACTTTCAAAGCATTGACATCTGTAGAATGAGTCCGACACAACTCAATAGTGGCCTACACAGAGAGAAAATTAAGGATAAATACTTTGTCAAATTGGAATGTCATAACTGTGTCAAGCATTTCAATATTTGTTACGTTATATAACAACTGGGCAACTTGTAAGTGTTGTGGCAACTGATCTGAAAGTCATTACAAACCTTAAACAGGTCTGTCAGAGGTAGGGCAAATGTGTCCAGTACTAGTTTAATCTCTGACCAAAGCTCATTTGACTTGAACTCATGGCGGTACCTAGAACAAAACAAAGGGGGGGAGCAGAAAAGATTTGACAATTCCATTTGAAGTTAATCATAAAAACATTTAAAACCATTAAGAAGGGAACTCTACCTCTTGAAGAGGGAATGTGCGGTGCGAAGCACTCCATTGATGATGTGGAAGTCTCCAATTCTGAAGCGGGTCACCATCTCAGTTAGCAGATCGGGCCATTTTTGTGGGAAATCTTCCCTTCCTATGATGCTGATGGCATCACTCAACTGTGGAAATGCATAGGATAAACAGGGGCTTGGTTGAGCATCTCCCTTAAACATTCAAATCAGACCCTTTAAGGCACTGTGCCATGTGAGGATGTACCTGTTTTTGAATCTGTTCTGGGCTGCTTAGCATCAAATTCACTATGTTTGCTTTGATTGCTGTCCGGTCTGGATCAGAGACTTTGTTTGGTTCATCTTCAACCTTTGGGAAAACATATTGCAAATGTAGGATAGTCAACAAGTCTATTACAACAATGGCCCTCATCACACTTGGTACTAAATATTACTTTATATACAGTTTGTTCCATACACAAACATATCGACATACCAGCTAATAGGTATGAGCAAAGTCAACAACATGTAAGCATGCTGTTACTTGGTGAGACTCACAATGCGCCAGTTTCTTTTGATGTAGTTCTTGAATGTAACAGCGGCACAGACACGAATCACGTTGTCTTGGGACTTCTCTAGCAAAGTGAGTAGTAATAAGGGGTAGTTCTGGTTTCCCTCCACAGATTCAAGAAACTTTTCAGCTAAGAAACAAAAAAGATAAATAAAAAACAGGTGTTGCAAAGCACAGATTATGTAAGCAAGTGAACACTTAGCAAAAATAGGTCAAAAAGAGCAATATTCTTTAGAGACTGTGTTAAAATATGTCATGTCATTATAATGTATTACCTGGACGTCTGACTGTTGGGTCTGGGTCCAGTGTTTTCCTGAGGAACTCGGTGAGGGTTTGTAGGTTAGCGTCATTCAGTTCCATGCTCGTAACTAAAAGCAAGAAAACCGTTGACTGAATGAATGACAGAAATAAACCGGCGTCTGGCAGCAATTTCCTCAAGACGGTGCCTAGCTTTACAAGATATGGATGGACTTTATCTCACCTTAAATGCTGAGTAATCCTATACACAAATTTTAGCCATGCGTTATTAAAGCGTGTATTTGGTTACTAGAAGAACAAAATACTTAAAAGTTACATATCGTACGTATATCTGGACTAAATTTATTGTTGAAATAACCCGTGTTGTGGCTAAAACTTACAGCTTCACTGCTCCATCTAACAAGTCAAAGTAATTATTGTTAATAGCTATAAGTTTACAGCTCCGCTGCTAGTTTCAGTCATTCATGCATTCAGACTGCCGTTGACTTTAGCTTGCTAGCAGCTAAGCTAGCTAGCTACATCGCCTCAATCTAGTATTAGCTCAGCTGGCCCCGCTGACTCCAGATCGGTTTTATGTAGTCGAATGTATCAGCTAGCAGTGTAAAGATTGTGTAGTCTTCTGTGTATAGTTCATATATAAGCACATGGTTGTCCGGATGTCGCAAGAACTCGAGCTTATATAGAATTATGTTCTACGGAAGTTATCCAATGCGCCACTGTCTCAAACTAAAAACATAACGTGTAATACTATTCAAAGCAGAATGGAAAGCAATATCCCAATTCCAGTGAATAGACTGATCCAGCAGCCGGTCCCCTCCAAGACAGCCTGCTAACGTTAGCGTTAGCTTGCTAATGGGTTTTGTGCTGACCATAAAGTTAGCTAATGTCCGAACATAACGTATTCGCCCTCCAGATAGAGAACCATCATACCGTTTCCAAGTCTAATACCATATTACTGGACATTAAAGCATTGGGACGTCTTACCGTTCCAGTGAATTTCAGTCAGGATGGGATGGAGAGGCACTACAGACCGCTCAGACGTGCTCGCCTTGCCAGCTTTCAAACGTCGTCTGAAGCAAAGGAACTGCGCGGTCAGTGTACTGCGCAAGCGCACATGTCAGACGAAAGCTGTAAGACACACCCCTTGCTTGGGCTATCAATTGCAGAAACACAAGGTAACTATTTGCGTTAAATAATCATTCACGATGCTAAGTAAAGGATATTCATAATCTCCGCTATATGAATATGCTAGACATTCCCTTCTACTTTCACTTATGGCTTTTAGAAAATGCTTAAATTAAAATTCACAGTCACGTGATCATCCTTCACAAGCGACATGGACATGCAGTAGGCTCTGCTCAGGAATTAACTTGCAGCCAAACTGAACTCTTCACATTTTAATCATGAAAGCATGAAGGCAATCATCACAGAATGGCAGTCATTAACAATAATGCACTTAGAATCTGAAATGTAAAAACGAAAAACAGCTTCAAAACAGAAAGCTTTTATGACTACAAATACATTTTTTAAATGACAACACAAAATAAACACTTTTAGTGAGCTTGATCCTCTTCCTGTCTCACAGGCACAGAGGGAACAGAGGCTCAGAATACGAGCATGCTACAGGTTGTGCGTCTGACGGACGTTCAGGGTGTCTCGCAGCATCAGGTCGCGGATTCGCCAAAGTGCATCTGCCATTGTCTTGTGGGCCCCCTTACTCTTCAGCCAGTGAGATGGCAGTCTGCTCTCTTGCTCTTTTGTCAGGCGCACATCTTGTTTTTGAACTAAAAGTACACAAATATACATTACATTTGGAATGGTTTTAATTAGTGTGTAAAAAAAAATCAGTGCTAGTGTCTCGCACCCCAAGAAGACCATTGCAAACTGAAACCTACTGTATGGATTAATGCTCAAATCAGGGGTCACTCATCAAAGCTGGACAAGCTTAACCCAGAAACACATATGTCCCAATCTACGTTAGTCAGTGTGAGAGTCATTTTGTGTAGACTTCATCACTGGAAATCTAAAACAAGACTAACCTGAAAGAGTTTGGTCCCACTTGCTAATGGTAGAGGACTCTGCCGTAAGGCCCTCAATGTATCTGAGGTACGCCTCAGAGTGCAGCAGCCGCTGAGACTTGGCTGGTGGGGACACAAACACTGGGGTGGAGGGCTGCTGGAGCGCTGGTTGTCCTATCTGGCCTTGTCCTGGGTATGGTGGTGGAGCCTGCTGCCCTGAGCCCATCAAACCCACCTAATGAGAATATAAATGGCTTAATTAATTAAAAACATGGGGGAGATGGGGCAGCTGTTCCTGAAATCACACCTGCTCATTAAGACACCCATAAGATCACACACTACTTTTCCTGTTATATGAAATTCTGTTTATCTAGTTTGACATAAATGAGTCCATCACATAAGTTGCGAACATAGATGTGTATCTGTGTCCTGTTCTGAATTAATGGCTAAATGGGACTTTTTTCAGGGATACTGTGCAGCAGTCTACAGGGATTAATCTACTGCGGAAGGGAAAAAAATGGTGCACAGACGCGTTACGGCAGAGAAGCCTTTTTTTTTTGTAAATCTTCAATCTTCAGTCATTAGCAGGTTTGCCAGTATGAAAGACAACGATGGACATCTACAACTTGACATTAACCTTTATCTAGTTTGCTGTTTGGCATCACTGAATATTTCATTATCTTGGAGTTAAACCAGTGAGAAACACACAGCTAAGTAAAAAAAAAAAAAAAACATTTTTGTGTGTGTGTGTGTTTGTCTGTTCCCAAGTGTGGCAGTGATGGAGAAACTGTTCTGCTAATCTTAGCATAAGGGATAAGATGGCAATCCTGCTGATTTCATTCATACTGTAGTCAAATTGTGGACAGTGTGGATGTTATTTTATTTCTTTTTCATTGCTTAAGTCAGATCCATGGCATGAGCTGTCCTTGACACTGAAGTGATGTTATCACTATGTGGATTATTGTTCTGCGTGACCTGTCTTTGACATTTCACAGTAGTGAAGTCCAATAATACCAGGCTGAACGTGATTATCCTAATGTGGGTGTTTTATAAATATTCCGCAGTATGCACATGTGACTAGCAAATAAACCACTTCCCTGCACTTCCCTGTTACCTGTTTAAAATTTCTTTCGTTCTTACAAAGCCTTACAGATTACCTGGGATCCATGAATGCTTCCTGCAGCAGGTCCACCTCCCATGCCACTGACACCTGTGGGGATATTCAACATCAAGTCGCTGTCAAAAGCTGCAGCAGGATACTTGATAATGTTTATATTACAAATACTACATTCAAAGTCCAATACTTAACTTTACCAGTGTCATTTTAATCACATGAGAGCACTTAAGAATGCCAATTATGAATATATTTTTTACGATATCACATTTACTTTTTTGCTTATTAAGCCTAATGGTAATGAGCAGGAAAACAACGAAGCCCCAGTTGAGGATATATGCTCTCAACTGATAAGTCATCAACTCAAGGACTTCAGCCTATTGGTACAGGTATCCCCTCCAGCGAGTCAGATTGGTAGACAGGAAGCAACTGCGTGGCAGGTGGGGTGGCTATGACAGCACTCTTACCAAAGCATGGCATTCCAGGAAACCCAGGCATAGCGGGCAGGAGATGTTGGGGAAAGACAGGCACCCTCATGTGATGTGGTGGTATGCCAGTCTTACTAACCATGCCTGCAACGTGGCCCCTTCGGGGCATCATAGCTGACCTATATGCACCCATCATACCTTGTTAAGAAGGAACAGCAGTAACACAAGACAGCAACATGCATCCGTCAAACATGCATCAACTACTTCACTACCAAGCATGCAGAAATGTTAATATATACGCTTTCATATAATCACCAGATCATTATGATGGATATGAATGGAAAGAAAAGCAGCACAAATGAAAAATGCACAATGAAAACAAGTTTGTGCACATGCTCTACTATCAGGCACTAACTCGTCCCAATTCTCAAATGGCGCACAGCAACCTTTCCACTTCATGTTCTGCATTCAAATACATGTGGAGTCTACCATGATGTGAAGGTGGAAGAAGAAAGAGTACTGTACGACAATCAAGGTTTGGGCTTTTCAAATGATGTTAGAGGCAACATGAAATTAAATCACAACACTACAACATCACAAACACGCTAACATGGGGGTGATTAGGAATACTTAGAAAAATGTGAATATATCTAGCAGTTCAGCTTCTTATTCCAGCCCTCTAGTGTACACTGGAGATCCATCTGCATCTATGAGGGGTTACCTGACACAGGCGTCATGCTGGGATCTAGCATCCCCATGGGGGTTGGGGGAGGCACCACCCCCATCAGTGCCCCTACTGGGGTACCTGCTCTAGGGGATGTCTGATGCTGGGTCCTCTCACGCTCCTGCTGCTCGGCCACTTTAGCTGCTCGCTCTGCAGCACAATAAAGACGAGCACAGGGCGTTAACTTCATGTGGTTCACATTTCTTGAAACACAAACGTGTGGATCAAGACTAGAATTTAAAGGGGTTCTGCTCACCTTCATATTCTGCTTTCTTGGAGCTTTCCAGGTTCCTCCACTCTGTGCCAACAAGGCGGCTCAGCTCCCCAAAGGAGAAGTCTGGGTGCTGGGCTTTGATGACCGCTCGCATCTCGCTGCTGAACAGGATATAGCCACTCATGTTGATCTTCCGCTTTGAGCCCTCCTTCTTTGAAAGGCCTTTTATGGATTTTGGCGTGGACTGGCAACCAAACACAGGACAAGTGTTCACAAAAATGCTACAAGCTACAGAATCGCTTGGTAATTTGAAAAGCTTCCACCCTCACCTGCGGGGGAGTGTAAGGCAAGATATCCATGTCACCAGACATGGAGGACTGCATCTGAGGAAGAGACTGGTCTCCTAGCTCGCCATCATCATCCCCAAGATCCTCTAGCTCCTCATCTGTCATATCAGCAAACTTTGCCTCCAGTTCCTCAATTTTCCTGTCCAGCAGAGGGGATGGCTCCTTCTGGGGTACTATGAGCTTCCTGTGTAAGATAATCAGAAAAATACTGTGCAATTTATCCACCTTTCCAAATAAATCCTCCAGTTAGGAGGGACTTGATGCTATACTCTTACTAAACTGGAAAACAGGCATAGACAATCACAAAGGACACAACCAAAGATTTAACTACAAAGGAGGATAAAGTGTCTCTGATCTGAAAGATTTGTATCTTTTCTGTCCTACTGCCAACAGTTCATTTACAGCATGTAAAGGTTTTTCACCTAAAATAGTAAGTTTCATCCTCCACCACCTTCCCAGAGAGTGAAAAACGCTTGAGACCCTTGAACTTCTTCATCTGCTTCTCACTCTCAATGTAGCGGCTCTCACAGAGCAGAACATTCTCCTCAGGCACTTCAGTTGGCCGACATGACAGATAGTCTTTGAAGGACGACACTACACACTTCCCTATGAAACAAGAAAACCGACTCAGCGAATGCATTAAATGATTTCTATGAACTACACACATGCAACTTTATACACTGCAGCATGTTGGAGTACAAAGTGCTGGTATTTTGTTTAGGTAGGAGGGTACCGATGATGCAGGTCATAGGACAAGTCTCCTCAAGGTTGCTGAGGAACACTTCCTTCTTGTAGAACATCTTGGTCGGCTCATGCTCGGTTTCCTCTGGATGGATGAAGATTGGACCGAAGAAGTAGCCTGCTCCATCTCGCATCCACATTTTCTCAATCCTGTTCAAGGTATTTTTAAAAATAAGTTGCATTAGAGATGCTGGAAATGAGAGAGCCTTTGTATAGTTTCAAAGACATGACCATGCCACTGCGCCAAGATCCCTGCACATCATACTTTCCGACCACAATATAGAGTTTGAGTGTCCACGATTGATGGGAAGAAGGTGACATGCCTGGTCAACTATCATTGTCAGTTGGAAAAAAACCAACAACACTTCGACCCTTTGCATTAATTTGCTTGTGTGCCTTAATCAAGAAAATTCTTACAGAAATTAAACAAAATATCAGCTTTGGCAAGTTTAAACTGAATCCTTTTATCCACTCCAGCAATGCACAACCATTCAAAACAGAATACTGTAAGCATGTCCTGTAAATATATATGTATTTCCTCTACCTGCCCACTCGGTGGCGCACTAGTCCATGTGAACCAATGTAAACACAGTCTCCCACTTTCAGCCACAGATTGTTGTAGCAGAGCTGCTCGTAGTACTGACACCCCGGCTCCCCATTGGTCATATCCATTGGCACATCCTCTCTCTCCTGCTGACACAAATTATGTTCCTGACAGTAGACTGTTTTATCACAGGTCCACTATAATTTTTTAATGGATAAACAAAGAAACTGGCATTTACCTTGTCTACAATACCATCTGTCATTTTACTTTCATCAGCTATCTCTGGTGGTTTCTCCTCTTGTTTGGGGGCAAACATGGATGCCACTCGGACGACAGGTAGAGGTATCTCTCTGGGAAGAAACCGAACAGAGCTCAAGGGCATGGCCCACATCTTGATCTTCTTGAAGGACTTGGACTTGGCAGAGTAGCGTGATTCACAGACGTAGACGTCCTCGGCTCTGAAGCCCTCTGGGTGAAGTTTGAAGTACTCCTTAAATTCCACACACAAAAAACACTTGGTCATCACACATTCAATAAGCCATTGCTCAAAAGCAAAACGTAAATCTAACAAATGTACAGGAAAACGACAGAGCTCACCTTTACAAACATGACCACACATTTGCCCAGAATCTTGCTAACAGGAGCTTTGTTGTAATAGTCACTCTTAAAAACTTCCTTCTCCAAGAACTTCCTTGTGGCGAGATGAAACGTTTCATTTGGCCTGTAGAACCAGCAGCCATACAGCCACTTCTCACCTGCATTTATTAAAACAGGTCTCAATAAAAGCTAAAAAGCTAAAAATCTTGCAGAAAATGTGAAAAAACTAATTGAAAAATTGACTAAATGCAAAAATGAGACTGACCAGTGTCGTCTTGCCAAAGGCGTTCAATGTAAATGATGTGAGGCTGGAGGTTTGGCTCTGCAGGCTCCACATACACGTAATCTCCCACGTGGTACATACTGTCTTTGAAGCTGCAGTCCTGACTGTATGTGCGTTGCAGGCTAGACTGCCATGATCCTCCAACAGAGTCCTCTCTCTTCTCAGCTTCTGGGAATTCACAACTGAGTCAGTGAAACATTGCGACAGTATATGCTGAGACAATGCATGATGGAACTTCTATGTGCAGTGTCCTTTAATATATATTGAACAGAATACCCCTTTTTTCCTCTTCCCTCTTGATTTTGTCCTCCTCAAACTCCTTGGGGAGCTTCTCTTTCTTCTCCTTTTCCACATCGCTGTGCAGGTGTTTGGAGGTGTAGCTGAGAGCAGGAGACATCAAGATCTCTCCGTTCTTACATAGCTCATCTCTGATCCTGATGAGGAACTGCTGCAGCTCCACAGCATCTTCAAAGATCTCCGAATCAGTCCTGCAATGAACATAGTGTCACAACACTTTGACTTTCTTTTCATACAATAATCCAATAACATTAATGCATAACAAGACGATCCGACAACTGATTTGGTTTTGCACAGGATGGTCAACAGTACCTCACCTGTTCAATCGTCTGGCCTTTTCCAGCACTTCAAACATGTGGTCCTGGAACACGTCCAGCCTCTTATACCTCCCTCGATCCACATTAGTCCTGATAATCTCAAAATTGAGTCGTGGCTTCTCAGGATATGCAGGGTCTAGGGCAGGAATCTCAGCGAGTGAATCACTGTAGCAGCGGCCCTCGTCATCTTGATGACCGAGCACAGAGACGAAGAGACTGCGGATGAGCTCCTGTATGAGACGGGGCACATCGGGCACATGGGCGTCATCTCCCCCCTCCAGGTCACGCCTCGTCTCTAACAGCACCCTGTGCAGCACTAGGGCGTCGCGGTAGATCAGAGACTCGGGCTCGTTGTAAGTGCAGGCGTTGTTGAACATGAGCACCAAGTCCTCTACCAGAGCATCCACATCCTGGTACTTATTAGCCAACATGTGGCTCTTGATCTTCTCCATGTCCACAGGTTTCTTTATGGCGATGTAGTAATCAGGCAGCTCAGCGCGAGACGGCAGCCGCAGGAAGATTGTGCTGAGGCGACGGCCCCGCTTATCTATGTAGTTCTTGACGGCCTCATAAAGCTCATTCAGCTTCTGTTGTAAGGGTGTTAAGTACTTGGACTTCTTCAGAGTAATGCTGTTCTTTCCTGCAATCAAACAAAGTGTATGTGTTTTAACGATAACCAACCTTCCCACTGCTTGACAGGTAACAAACTCATACATTTGCTTGAATTTTATTAAGTCAATTAATGTTAATCTGCCTGACTAAGAGACATACTTATTTTTAATTTTGGCGACATCATGTCATCGTCATCTGTTGCTGGCCCGAGATCTCTGCGTTTGTCTTTCATTATTTTCTCTAGGATGTCAGCATCATTGTAGACCTTGAACACGACAAATAAGTTCATCATGAGGAGCTCCAGGTTCCTCAGGTTAAAGTTCCTTTTTAGTTAATTCTTACCATCGCCATCTCAATCTATCCACTTTACAGCTAATTCCTAAGTGGACTCTTCTTTGCAACAGCAGACATTTCAGACTCAGAAATGGTAATGAAAAAGACATACAGACTAAACACTAATAAAAGCACCAATGAAAACTAGAGACAAATGCCAAACAGCTGTTACCTGGGAACCTTCTTCATTGTAGTGTCGAGCATTGCGGAACATCAGCCTCATATCCTCCACCATTGCATCTTCTGTCATGTACTTGTCAGAGCGGATGTTGTGCTCAATGGTCCTGAGGTCCATTGGTTCCAAGATGACCTTGTAGTAGTCGGGATAGTCCTTCTTTGAGGGCTTGACCATGAAGAGGTCACACAGTCTCCGACCGGTGCCAGCTTCTCGTGCCTCGGTCACAGTAGCTAAGAGGATTTTCATTCGGTTTTTCTTTGTGTTCTTCTTGTGACTGGAAACAAAAGGTAAGTCAAACTCCCACAAAACAACAAAGTACTACTACACAGAGCTGATGGAGTTAAATATGACGGATGGCAAACCTTTTTCGTTTGGTGCTACTGGTGTCAGATGTGGCAGAGGAGAGCATGCTGTCTCCATCGTCATCATCTCTCTGCAAAAGCTCTTTCCTCTTCATCTAGACGGTTAACAGGTAACATATATATCAAACAGTTATAATGCCTCTTGAAAACACCACAAATATGATGTGCATGCACTGATACTGACCTGCTGAATGTGCTGCAGTTTGAGCGCACGCTTGTAGATGGACGAGTGAGGAACATTGTAGCGTTTGGCATTCTCAAACATCAGCGTCAGATCAGAGTCAACATGCTCAACACTCTCGTATTCGTTGTTCTTCATCTTGTTCCTGTGGGGAATTACGGGCTCTCACATTTGGGAAGGAGGGCACAGAAATACTGTACTGCACAGTGAGTGTGTGTGATGCCGCAGGGGTAGAAAATAAAAAAAGAGAGAACGTTGGTGAAACAAAATAAAACAAATCGATGATGAAAACATGAAGAAAAAATGGGTTTCCATCCAGGGAGTGTTTGTAAATTCTGATTCTTGGAAAGGATCTATAAAAAGTCAAATTTCTGTGTCATCGTTACTAACTTTTTCCACAGCAATAAAAACAAATGAACAAACTACTGGCCAGTCAGAAATATGGAATTGTTCTGGTAGATGTGATAGTCGACCTTGCTGATAAAAAGACCTCATGTACATTTTATCTCTAAAATCATTTTAAAAAAGTAATCCAAAATTGACCAGATAAACAACTATGCAAAAAATATGACATAATAACAATAAAAACATGCCCTTTTAGAAATTAATTGATATACATACATACTAACTTAAACTGGTATTAAACCCTGAATCCAAACTGAATACCATTTTAAGAGGCTACTTTAGGTTATCTATTTTTAATGAATCTTAAAAGGGGATTTAAATAAAAACAAACAAAAAAAAAGTCAAAACATAAAATCTGCATTGACAGGCCTTTGTGGACACAGACATGCACACACACACTGAGTTAGATCAGTAGCGGTGTTGTCATACTTGATCTGATGGAGGCAGATGGGTTGACTGATCTGGTGGTAGTAGTCGGGGTAGTCCTTCCTGGAGGGCAGCTGCAAGAAAGGCTCAGAGATCAGCTGGCCCTGGCTATTCCTGGCACCTCGGACGGCCTCATACAGCTGGAAGATGGGATTACTCATGTCTATGTTAGAGGTCATACTCTCTGCCTCAGATTCTCCCTCATCATAGTGGACAGAGCCTGAGAAACACAGGTGATAAATGATGACACACCCATCAATAAGAAGCATTCGTTGCAGACTGCACAGAGCATCTTTATGAATGCCCAGTGGATGCATGTGTGTGTTTTATGTGGATAATGAGGTGAAGATGTACCAGAAAGTATGCCCTCCTCATCACTTTCATACTGAAGGGCCATGGTGATAGCTGAGAGGCGGTCTCCCTGGGCAGACCTTCTGTTCCTGACAGACAGACAGACAGACAGAAGAAGAAGAAGAAGAGCAACACAGTAAAAATCTAACGCTAAAGCTAGAGTGGATAGTTTAGAAGCATTTTTTGTTATATTTGTTGAATTCTCTCTACATCGTGACAGCAAACAATAAATCAAATGCTCTGACAAAAAAAAGAAAGAAAAGAAATCTGGCATCTGTGGCTGTCGTAGGCATGTAATAAGCCCATCCAATCATTCAGCCCCGAATGAAATGATTGGATGGCCAGCTAGTAGTACAAGAATGGCAGAGAAAGTGATTCCCAAAATTCCCAACACTAACATGTTAGCTTGACAGCTGTCAGCCATTCCACATTATTCCCAGTGCAGTCTCCTGTTTACCTGATACGAATGCTGGACTTGATCGGTTCTCCGTGTTCCATCTCAGACTTCTTTTGTGAAAAAATCTTTTTGATGGTGTTTGCATCCTGGAACAAAAGGGAGGATCATCAGGGTTTGTACATCAAACACAGTCAATGACTTCCCGCGTCTATCATATTCTCAGTTACACACTTACCTTAAACACTTGTGATCCAGGCTCATTGTAAGTTTTGGCATTCTTTACTAGCAAATCGATATCTTTAGCCATGGCACTGACACCTCTGTAGTGGCCCAACTAAAAGCAAAACATTTATTGGACATTTTATCAACAAAACATTGCGAACAATTAAATCAATATTCAACAGAGTAAAGGAAACAGTGTACCTGAATCTTTTGAGCGATGATTTTCAGATCTATTGGTTCCTTAATGATGGCATAATAATCTGGATATTGCTAAACGAAAAAAAGGGCAAATGATGCATCAAAGCATCAAACTCATTTGACTGATAATGACTTAAGTCACGCTGAATTTGCTCATACCATCTTGGAGGGAAGCTTCTGGAACAGCTCGCTGACCAGGCGGCCGGTGGGCTCAGTATAAGACACCACAGCATCGAGGAGCTGCTCAAGGACCTCTTTCAAGCAGGTAGGTGCATTCTGTCACACACAAGAGGTCAAGAATCAAACACATAACTTCATCAGAGGCATAAGTCAAATCTGAGAGATAAGTCTGCTTTCAGTGGGGCTTCACTTTTCAATAATTTCCTTGCTGCAGCCAACAATATCTTGTAACAAGAGGCACCTGAGCTGCATACCGTCCTCTTAAAATCAATAAGGAATATACAGAACACACAACATGGTCAGTAATGGAGCTTATTAAAAATAATGTTCTTATAAAGGCAACGCAGTTGTTATCGTAGAATGGAAATATTAACATGAGCACTGTAACAATAGTATGGTAAGTCATCTCATACTTCAATAAGTAAATTAAAATAAATTTTTAAAAAAGTCTTATCAGCAGGGTGTGTGAGTGTCACCTCATCCTCAGTGGACCCTCCAGGGTTGTCTTGCGCATCGAACCCATCTTCATCATCCTCATCATATTCCCCTCGCTGAACAAATTCATTCTTGGTTCGCAGGTAAAGGTCCCACAGTTTACAGGCTGCCTTGTACTCTGGACTGTCAGACTAGACGGGCACAACATACAGATTCATGTAGGCACACAGCCTGAGCAATACATAGATAGAATTTCTGCCCACAGCTTTATGCAATATTACCTTGTAATATGTTTTTGCATTGTTGAATAACAGCTGAAAGTCATTGGTGAGTTGTTCAACATCATCATACTCCTCCATCTTTAATTTCTGCTGAATCTTCATCATGTCAATAGGCTGAGACACCACATGGTAATAGTCTGGTTGATTCCTGTAAGAAATGGGTACTTGCACATTTTCTGTGTCTCATGTTCATGTTGCATTTCTTGACTGATATTAAGGGATGTAACTATATGCACATATCTACTGACCACTCATCCCTTTCCTCACCTCCGTTTGGGGGCTCTGATGAACAGCTCACACAACATCCTGCCCTGGTCGTCCTTGTAATCTCTGATTGTGTTGTACAGTTCATGACATACAGCAATCTGCAAGGCAGGGATGAATCAGTGAACACATCCTTTTCCATGTCAACTACTTAATCTGCACAGGAAGAATGTTCAAAGAAAAACAGTGACTGAAATTTGTAAAAAATTACAGGATCCACAGTTGGAATGTTTGAAGTCCTTCTCCTCTTTCTCCCAATTGAAGACACTAACGATGAAGTCTGGTTATCATCAAAATCTCCTCCACTCACACTGCTAGAGGGGGATGTCGCCCTTCTCCTTTTCAAGGCCATGACGAATCCCTGAGGTAAAGAGCCATGGAGGAAATCTTACGTTAGAGCTAGAAACATTTAATATTCTGTTGTCGAGGTACAGAAGTGTTCCTCTATGAAAAGAAGTGCCATTCCTTAATGATTCCTTCCACCAAACACTGGTCCTAATCTTCAATAAAGTGAATTCATTGTAAAACACAACTGCTGAGCTAATTGTCTAACTATAGCTACAACTGGCACACCCTCCCACTCAGTGTGTTTTTGCTCACTTTAGTTGTCACAATTATTGCTTGATGGATTAACATTTAGATCTACTGTGCCGGTGGCTTATGGTGGAGAGTGGGGCCTTTTTTTTAATATTGTGAGTCATGACATGCAGTTGTTGTCTTATTTAATGCTACACATAAATGGCAGTTTCATATTTTCTATATTTAACAGAACAAAGTTGGCTTAAGGTTTGAAAATGGCTTCAAATGCTCTGCTGACTACAGCTGCAACGAGTGATCAATTAGTTGTCAACTATCAAATTAATCGGCAACTATTTTGATAACCAATTTGAGTAATTTTTTTTCTTTACCAAAAAAACCCTCAAAACACTGATTCCAGCTTCTTAAATATGGATAATTTCTGTTTTTTTTTCTCCTTTATGACAGTGAACCGAATATCTTTGGGTTGTGGACAAAACACAACATTTGATCATGGGCTTCGGGAACACACTGATAGACATTTGTCACCATTATCTGACATTTTGCATTATTTATTTATTATATATTCGTGCATCAAATAGTCGACAGATGTCTCAACAATGAAATAATCATTACATGCAGCCCTACTGCTGACTACTGCTGTGAAGGAGGAGGCTTTTGTTACCACTGCAGAAGGACTGAGCAATTATTGATGACTAATAGGGTTTTTCACAGTACACATGTTGACTTGTTGCAGTAGGAAAAGTGCAGCTGTTACTAATACGACTCCGTTCTATTACTATGTCCTTGAGAGCTCTGAAATGACCCTGAAACTGAAGCAGCTAAACAGAATGCAGCCATCATTCATTTTATCATTTAGACCTGTGCTTTTCCTACTGTGAGCAGGCCAGCATGTCCTCCACTAAAAAAGGCCCTTTGAATCTCACCTTTAAATGTTCTTTAAAAAATGGGGGAAAGGAAGGGATATTTCTGAAGATATGGTAGAAAATATTTAATGGCAAACACCCACATGTCATCCATGATGAGTGATGTCATGTCACCCCAAATGAACTTGAATGATGAATGAGCACCCAATAGACACGGGTATCAAATTTAAAGTCTCAAAAGTCAACAGAAATAAGCAATTCAATGGTGTTTTTCCTCAGGATCTGCTCTCCTAGTAGCTTTCATATCCCTTGTTTCCATATTAGAAAAGGTGACAACCACACCAGCTGACTCTCATCACCTGGGATGGCATTTCTGTGAACGGACACCAATGATGCCGGCGTGTCTGGAGGTCTGACCGACCAAACACGTTAACCGCTCCCTCAGATGTCATGTAGCTGCGCACTGACCGCAGCCCGCTGCGCCCACAGCAGCAGTAAGCTAGCACACAGAGCAGCGGCTGTCCACGTACCTGTCAGTCAGGGCGGACAGGTACGGACCACACAGCAGCTAACGTTAGCTACAGTTAACGGTTAGCCCTCAACATCACCTAGTTAGAGCCGAGACAAAGGCATCACTGTAACTGCGTCTAACGTTACAAAGCTAACGTTACCGCCAAGAACATCGACGACACTAGCGTGGAAAATATTTCTGCTTACATTTCAGTCCACTTGACATAGTTGTGTGCTTACCTTCTGTGAGCACGTTACCAGACCCACAAAATCAAGAAAACCAATCACTTATCGATTTTAGACCGAGGGACACAAGTGTGAGGTTAGCGACAATTCAACTGCCACTTCCGTTTGTTCACCTTCATAATAAAAGCGTATTGCGGTTCGATGCAGTTAAAAGTGCGTTTTAAATGATTGTAATAATTATTTCCCTTCTTCTCACTTTAATATGGGATTTGTGTGATAAGCAGGTCGCATAATGGTGGCCACTTTGATATTTATAAACCATATCCAGGGCACAATTAAAAAATAAAACCTTTAAGATAGGACGTCGCTGTCTAATTTCCTTGTAGTTACATTTAACTTTACAAATGAAACCACTTCAAATCGTCTAACTACATCAGCTACGTCAAGTGGTCACTTTCATAAACATGAAGCCTGTTTTAAATCATATTGTGCATATATTTTGCATGTTATAAGCTCTAGTGGAAACACGAAAAGCACAATTTGGTTGGCAGAATAACGGTTCTCTAATATCTGAAGCTCAACAGTATTGATATATTCAAGCCAAATTTGTGATGATATGAAAAAAGGTATTAAAATGTCTCCCTCCTGACATTAAGTCTACGTGGTCCAATAGATGTGTTGCAATGATATGTCAGTTGTTCAGCTGTTGCTTTATGTGAGTCAGATTAACAGACAATGCAATAACTGGACAATGTTTCAAAGCCAGTCCTGTGTGATTTTTCTCTATGACACCTGCTGGGCAGCTTGGGATGTAAATATTATTTGCCAGTTTGAAGAGGGAAGAAGGAAAAGAGAAGAAACACTTTAGCCTGCGTGATAATAAGGATGCCAGCTTCTGTAAAATACCAATTACAGTGGGGAAGACAAGGGTGCATTATAGTATTCTTTTTTTTAAAGTTATTCTTTATAGACCACAACCACAAATAAAAACAGCTAAAGACCACCTGTGTTCGCTGAATGTGCTGCAACTCAGCAATAAAGCAGCTGTAAACCAAATATCTCTCCACTTGAGCCTGATTCTTTGACTGAAGTCAAGTCCATATCTGTTTGCATGAACAACTACACAACTATATTATGTATAATTTGTTTATGACAGAATTTAATACACAAAACAACATCAATGAAGTAATATAATTTACTCCAGAAGATGCCAGTATTGCTCCATTAAAGACGCCAAGCCCAGTAAACCCTGAAAGAAGAAGAAGAAGAAGCAGAGGCGGCAACATCGACGAAGAAGAAGAGACCCGGTGCTGGAACTGTAAGTTCATACGTCCCATGTGTCGCTGTTCACACGTTCATTCATTCTTAAAAATACCAATTTAACGACATTACAATTTTTAGTTTCTCGCGGAATGCGGACACCTTTGTGATTTTCTGATAAATTATCTTTACAAACTAAAACCAAAGACGAAACCAGCGCTGTCTCAACAACCAAAGAGTAACGCTAGCTAGCCAGCTAGCTAACGTAGAACTAGCTCTAAAGTTGTTTGGAAAATCACATTGAGGTGCGTTATCTGAATGAACAGCGCAGTGGATACGAGCATGATCAAGGAGAACCAGTGGAACATACCCCCCAATGCTCCAGCATGCATGGAGAAGCATCTGTGCTCGGCGCAATACAGAGCAGGTAGGTAACAAGCTGTCTAAAGGTTACGCAGGTAAACACGTGGTGTGCATTTATTTGGTTACTATTAGACTGTTTATATCTGTGCTGACTCACTGACTTTTAATTTGGTGTATGTACAATCCGCATACTGTTTAATAAATAACATTTTGGTTTCTAAAAGGTGTGCACATGCTAGCATCCCAGCTGTCTAATTTGTTGCAGGTGGTTGGATATGAAACAAATTCGCAACATGAGCAACTCTGAACTGCAGTTGCTCTCTACAATGTGTTTAAGTTGTGGTAGTTAGTCAGTTATCTGTTGTGGTAGCATTAAAATACGGTGTTTTTTTTATGTATTTTTCTTACCCTCTTTCTTCACAGATGGCACTCTGCTTCTTGGTGCCTCCAGCCTCAGTGGCAGGAGCTGGCAGGGGTCTGTTTGGATCTACAGCGACCCATTGAAGGCCCCCAATGAGGAACTGTGCAAAGCTGGTGTGCAGACTGAGGCTGGAGTCACAGATGCTAAATGGGTGTCAGAGAAGGGTGTTGTTGTTGCATCAGACTCTGGTAAGAAGCAGATACATGGCACTCCTGATCCAGGCGCTAGTCTTGAGAAGTAAATGTTAAACAGTTTTTTTGTTTGACTGGGTCCTGTGCAGGTGCCTTGGAGCTCTGGGAGCTGGCAGAGGATGAGCGCCTGCTTGTGAATCGCTTCACCAAACATGATCACGACCACATTGTCACCTCAGTGAGCCCGGTGACTGGAGCAAACAGTGCTGTCACCGGCAGCATGGACTGTCGGTTAGACTCTGTTTCACTTTGATACACACACAGTTGCCTGAAGTGCCACTGCAAACTTTGGTGTTATGATTTTGTCGCTAAATTCTTTAACCTATGTCTCCTTGCAATGCATTTACTCTTTCATCTCTACAGAATTAAAGTCTGGGATCTCAGCCAGGAAAAAGTTGTCACTACCTACAATGGTAAGGGAACATCTTGAAACTGCTCTCGGAACATCTAGATAATAGTAATGGGAAGTGTTGATTTATTATTTTCTGTGAATCAATCGCATTATATTAAAGTTTTAATTTTATTTTTGTCACAAAGTCAAAATCTTTTGACTTAAGTTAAGTAGAATGATAAATCACATTGTTCAAACATATCACATTGTTAAATAATAAGAATCATTCCCTTGATGCATGATTCATCCCGTTTATGTGCACAATATCTTAAAAAGGCCTCAGCACTTGTGTTATATAATTTCCTGTTATATACATTTAATTGGAGAATAAAACGTTCTATAATTTAAATAAAATTGTAACATTTTACAGCATTTAAAAAATACTGCCTCCTATTCACTTCAAAAACACAGTAAAACTGTGTGATTTAGTGATTCACAAGTATGATTGCATAATAAATTGTCTAATTGGAAGAATGAGGTTGTGAAATGTCAGCGGTAATCAAAAAACCTGAACATGCTGACTCATAAAGATGGTACAAATCACATTTGAATATGTCTCTTAACTTTTTTCTTCTTCCAGTGCACACGCAACCCGTTAGTTGTGTTGCCTGCAGTCCGATAGACGAGTCTCTCTTCATCTCCTGTGGTCAGGTAAGATACTGATTAATTGATAGTTTGCACACATTGTTGGAAACACAACACTAGGGCTGGGAATTTTATAATTCATTTGGCTTCCAACAATTATGAAGACAAGATAATCCAGATAAAACGATTATTGTGCCGCATTCAGATTTGCAGTGATGCTCTTGTCTTGTCTTGTGTTATAAATCCACCACACCCTTTTCCTTCACAGCAGCTTTCGCCCCTCCCTTAAATCCCAAACTGTCTTAGCCAGGCTGTGGCATGTTTAGTCATCTTGAGCCAAGATGACAGAAGAAGAGCTTTTGGTCAAAAAGACGAGACAGGAAGATATCACAAGGTGCGCGGCTGGTTTATCCGATGTCACTGCGTGGTGTTTTTCCTACGACATCTTAATTAATGTTGCTCCAGGACCATCTGACAAATCACGTTTTGTGATGTCATAGCTTTGCCAGTCAGGAAAAAAAACAGAAAAAATGCACATGGGAGGAGTCAGCACGTGGTTAACAAGGTGCGATGGCCTAAACTTAAACTGCACCAAGTGGTTTTGTCTCCTAAGCATAACCAACTGTGCCAGTCACAAAACCTCATGCAGCACATGACAGCTGGCAGCGCATCTATTGGCTCTCTACAGGATGACTGTTCCTAGAGCTGACAGAGTGTCGCTGTTCACCAGGCACATTCAGTAATAAACGAGTTATAGAAAACTAAGACGTATCACACAGAACAATTATAAGGACACAGTGAAGCCCATGATGCTGCTGTACATTACATTTATTTTTTAATTGCTTTTCCAGCTGAATTATATTTACAATTCAAGGAAATCCACTGTTAAAAAAATCAATAGTGAAAATGGAGTGCTTTTGTCTCTACCATAAAACCGGATTTCAGGTAATTTCAGACTGTACTATCAGAATACTTATATTCTCTTAACTGGAGGTGATTACTAGTCCACTTATGTATTCTGTACTCATCTATAGGTCTTCATGTCAATAGTTTGACTGTTTGTCTGTTTACATGTAAAATCAAAAACCAATAAAAAGTAAATGACAAAAAAAAAATCAATAGATGCATGATGTTTCCAAATTCAATTAATAATAGTCTTAAGTAATCTAAATTCTTAGTTGTTTTCTTTGCCATAATTGGACAGACCTAACTACTTTTTGGAACACTCTGCTGCTTATCTAACTGTTCATGTTAATAATGATCAAACACAAGAAAGCTACAATAAATATTGTAGCAGTGACAAAAACGGATCAGCTGTGAGAACAGAGAGAGAACTATAAGACGACACTCATCTTAACCTCATCCTGTTGTTATCCTCCATCCCTCAGGATGGTCGTGTGCTGATGTGGGACAGGAGGAAGCCAAACAAACCTGCCTCTAGAATAGGTGAGCAACATGTTCCAGCTTTAACAGCCAGGCTCATTTTCACCAGGTTGTTGACACAGTAGAGTTAATTTAGCTAGAGTGGAAATTAGTATCTCTGACAATAGATGTGAAATGTCGAACTTCCTAGAGGCTGTTTGTCTGATTTAACAGGCCTTGATCTTGTGACTGTTGATCCCAGGATCTCATAGTCTGTCAAGGTAATTATAGGGTGCTACATCTTGTCAAGACATGATCTTTTTTTAATTGTGCATATTCCATATTCTTTGTGTTTGTCTCAGATGTCGAGTCCCCCAGCTGCTCCCCTACCACAGTAGCTTGGCACCCCCACCACAGAAGCACCATCGCTTTTGGTAAGGCCCAGCAGCAGATAATTGATTGACAGAGACATTAGATTGGCTGTCTGTGCATGTTTAATCATATTTGTTGTGCTCCAGGTGATGAGCTGGGCAGAGTGACTGTGAAGGACTTCCTGGGGACAGAACCAGCCCAGGTGGAGAGCGTCCACAGCCGCAGAGTTAACGGGCTCGCCTTCTCTACACATAGGTATTATCATCATATTCTATTTATCATATTATCACAAGCTTTCGCTACAGAATTTTAACTTTTTTTTCCCCATCTCAGTGCCTCCATGCTAGCCTCCATAAGCGATGATTGCTCCCTCGCTGTTTTGAACTCTGAACTACGAGAAATGTGAGCATTTGTACTTCATACTAAAACACCTGTTTAATGTCTTGTACATGTCCTGACTAATCATGTATTCTTCTTTTGTAGACTAAGAGATCGGCAACACCAGGACTTTGTCAAAGGTGTGTGCTGGCTCCACGGTGGCTCCGACACTCTCACAACCATAGGCTGGGATCACCTTGTGCTTCACCACACGGTGGGTCCGGCTGCTGGAGCTCCCATCGCCTCCTCTTAGACCCAACTGATGCTCGCACACCTTGGAAGACCAATGCTTAGAAATAACTACCTTCCCCCCCCAGTTTTTGAGGTGTGTCCATGTGTATCTAAAAGTCAAATCTGTCAGTCAGGAAATATGGATTCACGTGTTTCGTTGTCATGTAGTACCCCAGATATATGCAAACTATTTGGACTTTAGCTCCCA
Source organism: Chelmon rostratus (assembly GCF_017976325.1). Lineage (NCBI taxonomy): Eukaryota > Metazoa > Chordata > Actinopteri > Chaetodontiformes > Chaetodontidae > Chelmon > Chelmon rostratus. The sequence continues at coordinate 16,637,533 of NC_055659.1, read as the reverse complement.
CAATCCTGGCCTAGCTGCGTTACTCATGCTAAAACAGTCTCTCTCTATCCACTTCTTTCATTCTGTATTGCATTTCCATGTGCAACCACACCTAACAAACCATTTGTGCTGCATAATTTTACATTAAAGGTAACTTAATATTGTGATAGCAAAAACATTTTGATGTTTCTTTGTGCTTCCAGCAATTTATTATATGCATACAACTGCAATACTACAGGAAGAAACTGCAGTTTGTTTTTATGGGGTTAAAGCTACGGCTGTATACTGACAAAACAGTGTGACTGAGGCAGGACCCCATTTACCCTCGGCTGGGTCAAAAGAGGGTAGTGTGTTATGTGTTTGTGTGTGACAAATGTGGGCGGCTGGCTCAGAAGTTAACAAGATTACATGTGTGATTTGCACACCATGAACGGTAAGGTGTCATTACTGATCTGTGGTCTGACGTAGACTGGACTTAGAGCTGTAATCATTTTCACATGGCACCAGAGCAGTGTGTTGTGGCCATCATAACACCATAATGCCATTATCAATAGAGAGTCAGACAAAGCTTTGAAGCATTTGAACAGCAAGTCTGGCCTGCAATAATTGAATGCTGTGTTTTCATCATTTTGAGTTTGTCAAGTTACTTTTTGAAAAAGCTTTTGTTAAATTTTAATTACCAAAAATATCAAAGGGGAAGCTCTTACTTTTAACCGCTGCATTTGGTGCTGTCATTAAAAAAAAGTCACTTCCTTCACGGCTATAAATTTCATAATAGCAAAATTATTCTCCAAAACCAGTTCAGTTAGGATGTGGTGGGTACCTGGATATAAGACATAAGTATGATGAAATTCCAGAGGTGGGATTGTCAGTTTAAAAAATGACATTCAGACTCAGTGTTCGTATTAAAAAGCATCATGCAACGTTAAAGTCTTTTGTATGCATACCCAAACACACCATGTTAGCTGCACTTTTGTCTATTCTTGACAGATGTCTTGATATTCACACAAAAGATCAAGGACATTTACTAAAACATGCAATTACATCTTGAATTTATTTTCCTATTGGGGAGTTGTTGGACAACATTTGGCAAAGACAAACAGCTCGACTGAAAGACTTTATAGCTGATATTTTAAATACTCTGATTATAAAACCTTGACATTATACATAAAACTACATCTTACAATATCTAAGTTCTGTTTTCATGTTAGACAACCTGATATGTACAGCAAAAACAACTTGAGTCTTGGTACATGGACACATTTTCTTTACTGCAGTAGAATAGGTATTATACAGATGGCAAAACATTTCCAAGATCAATAAATATGAGAAACAATCCTACCAAGGGAAAAATTCACTCTGGCACTTTTCTGAATTTGCTGTTTGCTTCATTCTAATGGATCCACATAATGTACACGTAACAGTGAAAGAACATTTCAGTTGTGGCACGTGATTACAGCATACACAATAATTGCGTTGTACATTATTATTGTATTTTACAATCAACGTTACAGATAAATCTCTTAAAGACAAATTACTAAATAATGTAGATTCATCCTCACTCGGCATCCACATTACAGCTATGAGTAATTTAAGCATAAAGCGTTAATTAGCAGAATTTACTTTTTATTTGCTTAACATTACCCATGAGGCTTTAAGAGCTTTGGTTAAAAAGGCAACATATGCAATATATACCTCTAACAGTAGCAGCCAGATAAAAACCTTTAAAAAAGTGACTGGCTGCTACTGTGACTCTTCAAAAATAAAATATGAAAACAGAAAACGCTACTTGACTGTGTGTTCACCAGAGAATGAGCAATGCATTCAGACTATGACTGAGTGGACCGTCTTCATGGGACATTTGTAACATATTTGCCAACCACATTTGTGTAACTCATTTGTTCAAAGTGCTTTATTCCCCATTGTGTATACTCCTGATGCAAAATCACATTGTCCACTCACATGCAGTGTGCGCTAGACCAGAAGAACACCTGCCTCATTTACACGTCTCATTGAGACTCCTCTTTACTAACGAGCGTAATGGGCTGTTTGGTTCCAGGCCGAACCTTGAAGGTCATACCATACTGATGTTTTGACTGCAGTCCATTGCTGAAAAAAAGATGAGATTCATGATTATGAGTGGGTCTGTACCTAAACACTGGACTTACTGTTTCAAAAAGTGAAGGTGTCATATTTGAGTCTTACCTGGTGGGAACCTGGGTTGATGACATCTCCTGACATTTTTTGACCACTTTACTCTCCAGCTCCCGCATGTCCAGGGTTGCTGCTTTGTTGACTGCAGTATAATTCTTGCTCTGTGGTGTGGCTCTGGGGAGAACAGGGACCTTATTGTTCTCGTCAGAAACCGGGGTACCCCAGTCATCAGAACTGGGCTCTGCCTCCTTCACTGGGGCTATTTTGTAGTCCATTTCCAACATCTTCTTTTGTAAAATGCCCAGGAGTGTGGTCTGACTGGCTGAAAGATTGGATGGTAGCTGGGCAGGGGCCACCTTGGGTTTCGCCTGAACTGGTGGCTTTGGTTTGACATCAGTGTTGGGAGGTGGCAATTTTGGAGCTGCTAGAGGTTTTGGTTTCGGAGGAGGAGGTGGAACTTGAGCTCGAGGAAGAGAGCTCACAGTTGGTGCTGGTGCCTTTTCCATGGGAGCGTCAAATGGAGGGGTGGAAGGAGGGGGCTCCGTAATCTCTTCTAAATCATCAAACTCTGGCGGTGGAGGGAGTAATGGCATAAATAACTCCTCTTTATTATCCTCAGGCTGTGTGGCTTGAGACTGCGAGGGGCTTTGCTCTGCATTTTGTTTCTGAGGATCCAGGTTTGTCGCACTTGGGGACGCAGCCATAATGCTGGGACTTGAACTGGTAGACGGCATCTCATCCTTGACCGGTGGAGGACTGCTGGATTTTTGTGGAGTCTGAATAGTTTTTATGTGTTCCACAGGACTGGCAGACGTTGGAGTCTCCTGGATCACGTCCTGAGATGTTACAGAATAGGATAAGCTGGACCTTGGGGTGACAATAAAGGAATTGGGACTCGAGTCACTCGGGTGAATGCTTGCACTAGGCTGCTCATTCTTCTTGCTGCTGCTTTCCCGCGACAGAGATTGAGTTGATCTCTGTCGATCTCTTTCTTTAGCCGCCATTAAAAGAGCCAGCGGGGAAGCTACAGGTCCCTCTCGTTGGCCGCTGGTTTCACTGGTCTTCAGGTTGCGCAGTTTATGATCTAATAACGGACTGAATGTCCCAGTGTTGCCAGATCCTTCAAGTTTGTCCTCGCTGGGCTCTGAATTCACCCAACTGTTGTGAACTTTCTGAGGCTGTGGCAACGTCTGATGTAGAGCCCGGACAGGTTTGGCAATCTCTGGTGGTGCTGAATCTGCTTTAGTCTCCTTTTTTGGCTCAAGCACGGGTGGTGGAGACGGTTGGGTGATTTGTAAGTTTTCCTTTAGCTCCTGTACATCTTTGGAAACTGGTTTAGGTGGTGTAGCCACCTTCGGGGCATTCCCATCCAACTGGACAAGCACTGGAGCAGATTTTACAGACCCAGAATCTTCCAGGAGTAACATCTGCTTGGGTCTCATGTCACGCTCCTCATACCCGCTGAGAATTGAGACCGTAGGAATATTGTAAAGCTTTGCTGTGTTTTGGGGATTGAAGGTGGACAGTGTGGGTGTCTGCACAGGGGGAGGTGGGGCAGGAGTCTGTGGTGGAGAGTCTTGGGTTGAGATGGACGACAGTCTAATGGGTTTTGGAGGTGGTGTCTTAAAAGTCTTGTGTTGCTTTTCAGAAGGTGGCTGTGGTGGGGCGAATCTTGGATGCTCAGGAACAATGGCATGTGGGGGAGTAGAAATTGGTATGGATGATGAGGAGCCACTAGAGCAAGTAGATGGAGGCTTTGGCGGAGCCATTGGTGGCGGTTTTAAGGAGGTTAAGTCTCCCATGGACACTGCCAGTGAAGGGGGTTTTGGAGCCTGCATTGAAGGAGGCTGAGAAGTTGCCAGGTCTAGACTGTTCAGGTCGCCCATGAAGTCTGGTGGAGGAGGGATAAAATTCCCTGGTGGGGGTGGAGGTGCCATAGAGGGAGGAGGAGGAACAAATATTTCCCCCTCAACAAGGTCAGGCACAGATATAACAGATCCATTGGACAAGCGATCTCCACCGACTAAAAAGAAAAGGAAAAAGGAAGAAGAAGAGAGAGAATAACGGATACAAGTTCAGTGCTGCTGTACACTGCGGAACAGGAGCACCTACAATGCTACACATGTGTTCCTGACCATTGTTTCTAGCATTCAGAATTATTTGAGAAATGTTAAGTTTGTCAGAAAGACAGTAAAAATACAATAGAACTCCTGGAGCAGATATGTTAAAAAGGGGAAATAGCAAGATAAATCGTAAACAATCAATAAAATGGTGTAAAATTCTTAGATTTTAAAGCCTGAGACAAGACGAAAATCTTGCACAGATTTAGGAATGTCTCCATACGTGCAAACACTCCCATTCTGTAAATATTTGAGGAGGTCTATTGAGCAACTACCTGGACAAACATTTACCTGCCCTTCGTTTTCAACCCTTAACGGACACGATCTGATTGCCATCAACTGAGTCTGAGTAAAGGCACCACAAATGAGCATAAATAATGGGCCCATTTGTCATGTTAAACTTAAAGAACATATCTGCGGAAGGTCGATGCTCACCTGAACCGTTCATCTTTGGAACGCTGACACGGGGGAAGAGGGGGACTTTGGGTGTGGGGACGGCAAACCCTTGAAAACTGTCCAAACCGGAGGACTGTGAGGAAGAAAAATAAACACCATCTCACTGTTGATATTTCAACATCTGAGACACAAGAAACGAAGCATGATTCAAGAACATCAGTAAACACCAGATTAATACTAAATCCTATTCTGAAAGCACTGAAAAGAGTTTTTTTTTATAATTTTTTTGCTGGCAGGTTTTCACTCTCGGAGTCAACAAACCAGTTCTCGACTAATGTGGCTCTGAATGCTCCTTGAAAACAGATTAGCACGTCCAATATTTGTTACATTACTGGCATCAATAGAACTGCAGTTGTTGCAAAATAGCTTCACTGGCTCCCGGGTTTTGGTATTATCATAAATGCCTTATTTGCAAGATAAATCTGTACAAAGGACTGCACAAGATAGACAGACAAGTGCATTTTTTAGGCTGTTCTTGAGTTTGCTGTGACGAAACTGTAGGTGGAGGTTTCTAAAGGATCATTTTTCTACACCACACTTTCGCATACTTCACTCATGAGGAGCACTTGGTGAATCACACCTGTTATTCATCTCATTGTCTAGTGTTAAAGTGGGCCTGGCTGAGAAAATCGCAGGCTGTCACTTGAGTACGTGTGTGTGTGAGGCAGTGAGTGAGTGAGTGAGGCAGGGTGAGATTTGCTAAACACAGACGTTGTTGACACTATACAAACCCATGAGAGTTAACTGGGTACCAGTTTCACTCTAAAAACTCTTCAAAAAGTATTATTTAAGAGGCTGGTAATGAATTAGGATGTAAAAGTTGCTCAGCCCTTTAGATGCTTGTTTGTATACTTGTAATACATGTTCTCAAATTCTAGGTAGACAGTTCCTACACAAAGATTCAGACTGCTCTCATTGCTGTATGGGCAAATTCAGCCAACAATCCTCATCCCAACAGAAGTGAAACAGGTCTCAGTTTCAGGAAGCTGCAGGCTTCAAGGGAAATCTACGTAAGATGAAAATAAGTTTTACATCAGTCTGATATCACACTGTGAGCGATACTGCTCTCCCTTTGCTGATAATCACTCATGCAGCTTCTTAGAAAGGTATGAACGCCGCACCACGCCGAGGGTGTGTCAGGAAAGATGGCGTACGATCCAGTTTGATTTCATCTGTTTGTTCCCTGCGCTGTGACTCACTTTCATCTGTCGCAGGAGTCTGAGCTGTCCTGCCCATGTGCTGCTGGGTGTGCCACATCCAGCACATGCCACGCATTCACAGAACACTCCCAAACACAGAGGTGTGTGAACCAGGGGAGAGATGAGCTGTTTATTTATATCTCACCATGACAATACAATGGAGGGCCTGACAGTCATGCAGGCTGCTAATGTAGTGCTACGAGTAAAGGCAAGTCTTCCCAAAGCATTTTGAAATTGCATATTAGCAGCTGTATAATAAGTCAATGGAATGTCTACACTTGTGATACGCCATGGCCTAAGAAGTATTGTAATCTATTACTTGAGGAAAAGTACTAATACCACAATGTAGAAATATTCCATTACAAGTAAAAGTCTTACATTCAAATTTAACGTAAAAGTGTGAAAGTACTGTCAGCAAAATGTATTTTGATTGAAGCCAAATGCTTATTCTGCTGAGTGCTATACTGTACATAATGTACCCCAACTAGACTATTTTTAATAAAGGGGCCACAAGCCAAAAAGGTTGTTTTTCATCTTTAACACTGTTTTCTATTGTATCGAACTACTCAAGTAAACTGCGAGTAACACAAAATTGAGTAAAATGAGTGAATGTACTTAGTTATTTTCCACTGCTGGTGATACATTAACAATACACTGGCACCAAGTATGACGGTTTCTATATCTAAATGCATGAATTACTGACTGCACGTTGTAATCAGAGCACCTCTGAATGCGATAAATGCACAGAGCACTGTACTGTTTATGAGTTGCGTATTTGTAGATTCGGCTGCTGTCTGACGGTATGTTTTACAAAGCACCAGGATGATCTTCCACAGCCATATTGCATGAAATTCAAGAAGAACGTCAGTGCTATCACTCCCGCATGACAGAATATTATAGTTCTTGTGAGGGAACGAACACACAAACATCTACAAACTCAATGACGTCAATGCTCAACCTGACAGAATTACAAATGACTGATTAACAAACACTTGTTGACACGCATTACCCAATGTGAGCCATTTTTCCTGATTCACACATGTACTGGCCCTGTGTTTATTTTAGCTGACCCACATTCAAACACACTAAACTGACCTTTATCAGTGAATTTGCATGCGTGCGGCTCTGCAGATACAGAGCTCATTGCACATGCAGGTTAACAACAGGGTGGAGACTGTTCAGATGAATATCTCATTTTATTCCAATACAGGAAAGGGAGTGATAAATTCAAATATGCGTACAGTATGCGCACTACGAAGCTCTACTCAGATACTCACATTGTGATGCTTTACGGTGGGTCTGGCCCGCACGCTGGCGGTTCCTGACTCTGGGATTGCTGACGACTCCAGCACCAGCTCCACATTTTCTGAGGAAATAAAAAGAAAAAGATTTTTATCCGCTGGCACAAGAACAGTAAACTCACATTACTGCAGACTCTGTCGTCTGCAGCTTTATGTGGTGTTTATGATTACTCTTCCAGAAATCCATTACTTTCTAAAATGCATAAAAGGCTCATTTCTCCCTCTGAAACTGCACTGTGCTCACCTGTCCATTGTTCTTCTTTCAGGTGAGATTAGTACATTCTAGTCATTGTACAGGTAATGAGATACTTCATGCACCAAAGTGGCCTCTCAGTAGCTGTCACTCTCTCTAATGATCCACATGTGCTGCTGCACAGAGTTTTGTTGCTGACAACTAAATGGTTATGGGAAGCTGAATGGACGTTGGTAATCTTTATTTATATTTCACCGTTGTGTTGAAATGAACACTCAGTTATGGTGACAACCGACGTTAACCACAACACACAGACACACAAAGTTTTGCTTTTTTGTTGACACTGTGTGACTTTTATTGTTGCGGGCAGTTTTTGTGGAAGCTCACAGGGATCCGAATAAAGACTAAGGAATACAGTCAATACGGTTCATCATATCTAAACACTTCTTGGGACTGGCGTCTGTCTGCCAAACATTAAAGTTCTTTACTTATGTATTGTTTGTACTGCAAACAGCGGAGCGTAACGAGCCTGCATTGTGTAATCAAAGTGGCAAAGAGATATTGTTCACTGTTAGTGGAAATAGTCAGAAAATGGCCTTGAAGTCTTTATCTCACGGCATGTCACATCAAATGCAACTGTTGAAAGATCACTGAGACGAAGACCCGCGAGCTAAACGTACAAATACAGACTGATGGTATCAGAGGTCACTGGGGTTGGCTGGAGAACAGAATTTTAAAAGTCGTACATTCTTCTACCGTTCATTCTAGTGTCAGTCATGTCACTTGTCAAATAAGAGACTGATGAAAGAAACGTGTCACTGAGAGGCACTTAGTCTGCCGCCCACAGAGGCGCTTCCCACCGAAGCTGAGCAAAGAAGGCGAGCTTGACATTATAAGCGAGGAAAGCGACTGGGTTTTTTTTTTTTCCTTTACTGTCTGAAGGCGATTACTGCTGAGGGATCAACTCAGTCTGGGCGACTACAGAGAGGATCGACTGTGGCGTTAAACCAGTCTAACCAAATCATTAGTTTCCCTGTTGTGCACCTGCCTCATTTTAATAGTGCTCTCTCCCCCATGTTACAGCTTTGCATAGCTCTTTCCTGCTCACACCAGTCAAACAGAGCTAATGGCACTTGTGCTGTTCATCCATAAACTGATATCAGCACGTGAGAGCAGATACTCTCTGGGCTCTGTGTTTCTGCTCTTCAAGGCTGCTTTACATCCAAGCAATATGATCTTAGGAGTGAAAGGAGTGGTTAATGCCGGCTCATCGTTTTTATTCTCTCCTTATAGTGTGGCAAAATGTCTATCTTTTTCACAAGCTTTCAACCACATCTCGTGGTCTTCCTCAGCAGACGGTGTTTGCTCAGTTCTAACAGTTTGTACATATGCTGTTATATATTGTTACACTCTGTTCTTATAGTACTAATAATGGTTACTCCCTAAAAAAGTGTTTTGATGTCAAGTTATTTAAACAAAAAGTAATTGATTTCATCAGTATCATCCATTCCCACTGCCAAGTCATCACATTTTCTTCAGGATATTATACCTGCAATATATATACAAACAACAAGAAATCACATTTTGTTGCTTATCTTAACGCTTAACTGCGCCTCAAACTGTCTGAACAGGTCAGAGCTGTCACACTCAGTCACTGCAGCACACTGGAAGCAGCTGATTCAGACAAAATTGTGTTGGATCTTGGAGATTTTCAGCTGCACCCTTTCCCCCGACTTGTCAGGAGTTTCTGGAGACGCCTGAACCACAATCCCTGATTTCTCTCATGCACTGTTATAGCAACAAACCACTTCACCATGTTGTCACAGGATTCGTGGAGGACTGAGGGCAGCTCAGACGCGCAGGGTCACCCAGATTCACCAAGAAGGGACGTTAAAGTGTGAGAAGTGTGCTCATGAATGAAGCACATTCACCTGATGCTACCTGCTCATCAGGACATGTCATTAAAAGTAGTGAAAGAGTGTTGATCAGCACAGTGTTCACATGGGAGCCTCGAGGAAACATGTCAACACGGAGAGCAAAGGTCGTGTTATTCTTCTGTACATGGTTGAAGTCAGTGCTTGTTGTCAGCATGCGGGCCTGGAGCAGCGTACTCACCTCTGTCCTTGATTTTGATGTTGGTGTCGAAGAGAGACTGGTTCTTCCGACCCAGGAAATTCAGCGCTCCCCTCTTCATGATTATTGGTTAGTTGATTATACGTTTGATCGGCTCGGGCAGGATTACTGACGCATTTTGATGGACAGGTAAATCCGAGGTAAAGGCGAGCAGGTGAGCTAGCGACAGGTGCACCGCCGCGCGCCAGGTAAGCCTGATTCCAGCGGTTTGGAGCAAACTTTTCGGGACAGACAGAGAAAATGGAGCTAACCCCGCCCACTCTCCTTACACCGTGCCTCCCCGTGCTCATACGCTCCCAACAGGTGAGGCCCCGGCTCTGCTTTCCAGACGCATTCCAGCACAAACCTGAGCCGAGCGCACCTGCGCACCGACCCGGCCGCTCTCCGCCTTTACTCGCCCTCCTCGGCGCTCACCGCGCTCTCACCGCCTGGTTCAGATCGCCTCGAACGAGTCTGGCATCATCGTGAACACTTCAAAGCGCTGTGGTCTACCTACTTGGCAGAGCTGACTGTGACCGTGGTTTCACCTGGAAGAAACACGGGGCCAATTTGCTTATCACAAACATATGAGCATGTGCAGGCACACAGCTTCACTTTACAGCACCGTGACAAAGAGCCAAATGGTCATTTATTTATTTGTATATGAGGCACCAGGGGACGTGTGTTTGGCTATCAACAGGAAATAACATGTTGATGGGAATGCATTTGGTTATTTTGCTCTCTGGCTGCTGTAAAAGATGCAGTAAAACAGTAATCCTAATCATAAGCAGGTGGACTTTATTACATTTCATTTCTGTCTAAACCAGACTTATCAGGTTATCCTGGCAGGAAGTAAATATGGGTGCATTCACTCAACTTCTGTACTGGAGTACAGTTCTGAGGTACTTGTACTCTCTTTAAGTGTTTTCATTTTTTTGCTCCTCTCTACTTCTATTTTTCAGAGGGAAGTTTTTAAAAACCACAAATATATAAAATGCATTGCTACCAACAGTACAAAAATCCACATAAGTAGCTTTAATGCAGCCAGCTACAACATTGCATTATAGTATTTAATAATCTAACAACAGCAGGGCCCACTTTGGCTACAGTTTCCTGATGATGCTTACACACTTTTACTAAAGTGGGATTTTGAACACAGGAGTTTTACTTGTAAAAGAATGTTTGTAAATTGCAGTATTGCAAGTTTTATTTAGCAAAATATATTAAAACGTCTTCCATCATTGTTAAATACGAATTTAATGTACTTGTACTTGAGTATTTGCATCTTATGGAGTACTTTACTTGTACACCACCACATTCCAGAGGCCAATATTGTATTTTCTTACTGCACTTAGACAGCTATACATTGAAGATTAGACTTTTAAATGCAAAACCTTGATCAGATTATAAAATATTAAGTGGTTTATGCATTATAAACCACTTCAACCGGCTTCTAAATTACAAGTACTGCTTAGACATTACTGAACCAGCAACAACAACAACAATAATGATAAAACACTGACAGGGTCCACTCTGGTATTCTGCAGAGTTAGCATTTTTACTTTTGAATGAACTACATTGTTCTGATAATACATAGAGTATGTGTGTTTACTTCAGTAAAATTTCAATGGATGACTTCTACTGAGTATTCCTATAGTGTGGTATTACTCCCTTTCCTTTACTTTAATGATCTGAATATGATTTCCATCATTTGGAAATTTGCATTAGCACATAAAATACCATGAAATACAACAATAAATTCAGGCAATGGTCAAACATGGAGAAATGAAACAAACAAACAACATACAGTAAATCCAGTATTCGTTATAAAAGCACCAGCCTATACAGCCACTTGTTTGCACTGTGTTGGAGGTGAGAGAACTAAAGCATGGTCGCCCTTTGTCCTGAGCCTGGACTGTGGAACTTTAACAACGTTTGGTCAGAAATATCAGAAACACATTATGGAGCCAAACCGCAGAGGAGTTTTAGTGTTTGTCAGAGGCTGTAACAAAGTGCCATGCTGTCTATCCCTCTGCATATTTTCTCACTTATTTATTAATTATGGTTTAAACATTAGGTTTTTTAATATTGATTAGTGGGTCATCACTTGGGTATAATCTGAATTACACGGCATTCTTCACCTTAAGATGGCGAGGCATGTGACCTATGTAAGCAGGATGACTGTAAATATAATGATGAAGAGCCTTGGCTAAAGAGGATCAAGAATCCTCTAAAGCTCAGAGTGAGCTGACCCCTGACACGATTCACCTCCATCTGAGCTAAACGATGAGCTTTGTTTCTTCATGGCCTCGGAGCAGGGGGGGTTAACAGCGAGGTTATCTGCAGCTGACACCGAGTGTTTTACACCTTGTTATATTTCACAGTCTACCTAAAACTCCGCCTCAACCAGCTACAACATTAAGATGGTGCTTCAAGAATGATTATATGTAAAATATCCAGGAAGAAAACACAAGGATCTGTTCGTAGGGCTGGATGATCGTGATGAAATAAAAACTTCCATCACTTTGGTCTATCTACCTAATGCACTCTTTTTGGGATTGGAACTAATTGTTGCTAATTGCAGTTACATAAGAAAATTGCATCACTTAAAGAAATAATAATCCAAAAAACTAATATTATGATAGTGTTTGCCAGCATTATGAGTGTGTTTATTTTTGATACTTAAGGAACATTTTTTTTGTGGTGTCACAACTTTTACTTGAGTACAAGATCTGAATACTTCTTCCACCCCTGGTTTTTACAGATATTGATAATCCAATAAGGACAATTGGTTTATTTCCCTGATCAGATTAAACGCAGGATGACAAACACTTAATATCAATTAGAGAATAAAGAACAGGAGCAGTTTTGGCCCCAAGCTTTTAAATTACATAACAGAGGATTTTTGAAGTATTCGTGCTCTCCAGAAAGCCAGTTAATCTCTTTTCTCCTCTTGGCAGCAGCAGCATTGTTTCTGTCGAGTCGGCCTGTCGCACCTAGCCCTCAGTTGTCCCGGAGACAAACCAGACTGGTCCGTCCAGTTCCTCCGTCTTCAGTGAGAATTCATCACGTCTCCTGATGCCAGCAGAAATGTGAAGAATGTGCTGGCAAGAGCCTTTAACACTTCAGCTGCTTTGCTGTGCTGAACATACTGTACAGCTGTGATATCATCAGCTCCTCATTCATTCATCTCATTAGTCAGTCGTTCATTCCGTTATTGCCACATTATGCTCATTAAATGAGGACAGGCACAATGATGGCAGTTTATTATGTCTTTTGCCTGCGTATCAACTAATAAATCGACTTTGAGCAGTTAATAAAAGTTTTATGATGTCTTATTGAAACATGGCAGTGTCCTTATGTGCTAACAGGCACCATGCTGCTGCGTGCTGCACGTCTTTCTCGTCAATCAGCTTTCCTCCCCTTTGTTCCTGTGTGCATTTAGCCGCTGTGAATTAGCAAAGTCATACATGAGCACAAAGACAGCTGACATTATGTGTTTACAGACATAACAGTAGTAAAAAAAGGAAACAAGGACTGAAAGACCATAAATACTGAACACGCCATCTTGATGAATCAACTGAAAACAGAAATTAAACTATAGATGATCTGAGGAGGGTTTATTCCCCTCTAAGATGATGGAGGCAGTCGCAATGTGGTTCATCGTCATAGATCTGTCATTTGAAGGAAGCTTTGAATTTCATTAAGAAGAAAGTATTTCCAATAAAAGCTGTACACAGGGAGGTCTGTGCGAGCCTGTATGCTCGGCTTTCATTGTAGTCTTGCTTTTATTGTGCCAGAGGGATTTATTTTTGGTTCATGTGTGTGTGTTGTTTGCTCAGTGTGCTCCAGGCTTCTGTTTCAATTAGTAGGCTGCGTGATGATGTAGCATAATGATGCCTCTCATTATATATTTTTTTTATCAATATTAATATTGTTCTGCATGCTTATAAACTTATTTATATTCTTATCCATCCTATTAAAAATATATATATGTATAAACTTTAAAAAACAATCATTCACCGCCACTGGTGGAAGCAGACATCTTCAAACCAAAGCGAATAAAACCAAAACTAACTTCATACAACTCTTTTTTGTGATGTGGGTGAACTGACCGTTCAACATCTTGACGTAGCACAATCACTCTCACTCACTCTTACATGTTATTTTTCTTAGGACCATAACTTCTCTCAGCAGAAGGGGACGTTCACACTGGAGGCTTACTGCCGTCCCTGTCGAGCCCTGAAAGCCGGCCGCCACCGCAGTGGATCTGACAGCAGATGGAGGAGCTCTAAGAGGGTCTAAAGAAATCCAGAGGCTGTCATTCCTCCAGTGAAACTAGGGTAAGCTGAATGATCACTTAGGACTACGGTGAAACGACTTAAGGAAAGGAGCTTTATGAATATGGCCAAATATTTTCAAACTGATGTTTGCCTCAAAGAGGTTGCTATGCTGTATTATAAGAACGTCTCCCTATTGGGGATTTCTAACTTGCAGCCCAAACACATAGTGTGTGTGGACTGCTAGGAAACACAGCTGGCTTCCCTTGCATGTACCTCTGTGTGGAGCTCTACGTTCACCTTTTCTTTTCCCCGAGGTGTCAGCGACCCCCTCGCTGTGCAGCTGAGTTCATGTCTGCAGCAGCAGAGGAGCAACACGTTCACAGCGTCGGCTGGGGGACGGCCCCGGCTTCCACGCTGCGAGGCCCTCTGAGCTGATCTGTGGCCTTCACGTCATCTGTGAGACAATGGCAGCATGTTTGCATTACAGACCGCAACCCAGCGAAGGAGAGGCCCAAATAACATCTGACAGCAGAGCAGGAAAACATCTACGGAATCAGTCAAACTTAGTCCCTTTATGATAAAATACCTGCAACAGTAACGGTGTCCCCATCAACTTCGACACACTGAACATCAACATGCTGGTATTATCGTTGTATTCATGTTAGCATGCTGATGTGAGCATCAAGTACAGCCTCAGGAAGCTGCTAGCCTGGCTGCACAGACTGGTAGACTTGTTTATAGAGCATGGCAGGAAAACACCATTTACATGTGATCAAATGAAGTACAAACATTGCATTTATACCAGTATCTACACATACAGACCAAACAGGCCGGGAACAAAAAGAAGCATAAAAAAAGACTGATAGTGAGTTGAAATTGATAAAGTGGGGATATTAACATAAATATAGAAGAGGTTTTTGGTCATGTGATGCGTTTTTGATCAGGTGGACCCATAGTTGAATGATAACATGAAGCCATTTGTGTTGCAGAGTTCATGAAGCACAATAATGCCTGCATTGAAATTGGCACCAATAACTGATATTTGAGTCATCAGAGATCTTATCTAATAGTAGTTTGTTGGACAGCTGGTAGACAGGGATTTATTTCTGCTCTTAGGTCTCTTTAATTAGTCATTTGGCCGGCAAAGTGGATTACAATTTCTGAGCCTTTCCCACAGACGCACAGTGAGATGATTGGCTAACGCTCACTCTGAATCCTGCTGCTTGCAAACAGTTTTTCTGTCTGCGCGCTGGCCATGCCCGGATGCTTGGCGGGTGCCGTGCTCTCTGGTTATGGTTTTCATGTCTGTTTTTTTTACATCTCGATTTTGAAAAGCAGACATGGGAAACTGCTCGGGGTCGACTGTGGAGGAACTGCAAGCCTGTGAGAGTCATCAGTGGTACAGAAAATTCATGACCGAGTGCCCCTCTGGACTTCTCACCTTTTACGAATTCAAGCAGTTCTTTGGCCTGAGGAACCTGTCGGATACGTCAAACGCCTACGTTCGGACGATGTTTATGACGTTTGATATGAATGATGTGAGATCATTTTTCATTTTCCTCTCACAGGGTTATACATTCATTCTAATGATATTGTCTCAGTGAAGCTGAATCTCTGTGTGTAGTCATCAGTAGTTGCTATTAATCTTTACTCTAATTTTTAAAAGCATTGACAGGTTCTCAAAATGTGTAATTTGCACAAAAAGATTAGATGTAGTCATTTGCAGATAGATAGCTTATAATATAATATAAATAAGGAAAATCTAACAATAACAAGATTTTTTTTAAATGCATGTTTATGTGGTTGTATGTACTTTATTTCCAGCAGTCATGCCTATTAGCAGTGCATGTGTTTCGCTTCAGTGTCTGCTTGTGTTTTCATGAGAGGAAAGTTGTCCATGTTATATCTGCTGACAGAAATCTATCTGAGAGGAGCTGAATCCATTAGAGAGGGGCTTATCCCATTGCCTCTGCTTACCCAACTGACCCACAACCTGAAACAGAACAGCCTCTTTTTACATATATGTGAATGGGGAGCGGGTGTATGATCTGGGATAAATCTCTCAGTTTCCAATTAAGAAAAGTGTTCATTCAGTAGTTATGACTGCATTATTAGGTCATTAGGCTGTCGATCAGTGTAGCAAAGTATATAATTTAAAGAAATTATACACTACAATAGGGCTTAATTTGAGTACACCTTGAATGTTCATGGTGTCCTGTTCTTTTGTAGGATGGCTTCATTGATTTCATGGAGTATGTGGCTGCTCTGAGCCTGGTGCTGAAAGGAGGAGTGCAGCAGAAGCTCCGCTGGTACTTCAAGCTGTATGATATAGACGGGAGCGGCTGCATCGACCGTGACGAGCTGCTTCTGATAATTAAGGTGCATATGAGCCCTCGTGGCTTAGCAACAGATCTTAGAAAATCCCAAGTGCTGTCCTGGAACAACCTGCTCAGACCACAACCTGCTCACACCACAGGGGTCTGAAGAGGATACAAGGCACACAGCCCCCTCCCCTCCCTCAGGTCTGGAGGAGTGTGGGACACGCTGTGGTGCAGAGGCAAATAGCTGACACTCAGCTGACATCTACTGGTCAAACAAATGTCAGCAGCTATAAATCTAACCATGAGTCGGCCTGTGTTGATTATGCAGGCGACAGTGTAGAAATACTGCAAGTAAAAGTCATGCATTCAAAATCCAGCTCAGGTTAAAGTACAGTAGTATTATCAATTAAATGTAGGTGTTTTTAGCTTTCATAGCTCTAAGTACTTCATATACTGTCCGGTAGCTTCATCCAGTCATTCCCAACCTAAGAGTCAGGCCTCCACCAAAGGGTCAATGGGGTTGAAAAGAAGACAAATGTCCTGCTACACAAAAATACTGTACTCTTTTTTGTGGGAATTTCTGTCATTTTTGCTGTCTTTTATGAAATATTTAAGAGTTTGACCTTGTAGAGCCTCAGACATGTATTTAAATTAAACCACTTGAGGAGTTTAGAGGAGACATGTAAAGTCTTCATCTGTTAAGAGGCTAATAGCGAAATAAATGTAGATGAGTACAAGGAACATTTCCCTCGGAAAGTGTGTGTGTGTAGTGTGGTGTAGAGTAAAAGTAGCATGAAATGTAAACACTCGAGCAAAATACACCAAAGTACACGAAAAATCGTTCTTAAGTACAGTACATGAGTAAATGTACTTAGTTACTTTCCACCACTGGTTTATAACATGATCTCCTTTCTTTATGTCTTCTTCAGTCCATCCGTGCAATCAATGGAATCCCTTGTGAGATGTCAGCTGAGGACTTTGCCAACATGGTTTTTGACAAGATTGACATCAATGGAGATGGTGAGAGGCTGGACTATAGTGAAGAATGTCCTCTTCACTAAACCTCTGTCACCACCAGCAGTCAAGGATTTGAGTTCAGTGTGTTTGTGTTTGTTTGTTTTCCAGGTGAACTGTCCTATGAAGAGTTCATGGAGGGGGTCCAGAACGACGAGGAGCTGCTGAAGACACTAACAGAGAGTCTGGACCTCACACACATTGTCCAAAAGATTCAGGGAGAGCTTAGAGCCAACGTCTAACGTGGAGCATTACAGACCCTGAAACAAACATTTGTCTTTGCCGCGGTCGAACGGGTGAAGGCGTGGGGTTAGGATCACCCACAAATCATCGACAGGACAGACTTTCCTCATATTCAGGGGCCAGTAAAGACTTTTCATGTAATAGTCAATGCAAGGACGCAAACTCTAAACCCAAAGTATGCCACCTCAGACACATACAAGCTGATGACTAACATGTCAGTGCTTCACCGTGAAAAAAGGACGGCATTTCGGTGCTACTTTGTGATAAAACACTGTCTTGTCTTCATCAGCTTCAGGTTCTGAAATAACTGAAACAAATTCAATTCTGTGTTATAAAGGCAAGTTGATCATTAACATTGTCCAACTGTGACAGTGTTCAGATGCTTCCTCTGCTGGACTCCAGCTGAAATGATCTCTGTCCATGTACTTCAAGTGCCATTATTGCTATGAATTTTAGCCATTGCATGTTTGACATTAAATACATATTGCCCTTCGTGTGTTTTGGTAGAAACTCACTGCCTGTAGAGTCCAGAGACCTCTTAACTTCCTTCACTGTAGTGTTTTATATAGAGTACAGTAAAGCCCCCTGAGATCTCTCTTCTTCTGAGCCATTAGAAGAATGTAGGTGTTTCTGCAAAGCCTTTACAGCAAAGCTCTTTTATACTCTGGATGAATTAGATACAACAAACTACAGACACTGAGGTACTGTCGCTGGACAGTAGCTGGAATGTATATTTTAACCAATAAACAATAAAATCATCTGACTCTCTTCTGTAATCAGCCTCTAGTGTGATTGCCTTGAGTTGGCCGTTGAGTTGTTTTAAGGCTGAAGCAGCCAGCAGACGGCTGCTGCAGATTTTTTGACATGTTTTAAAATGTTCTGCAGTTCTTCGGCTGTTCATCCCACAGCATTAGGAGATCCTGTAGTCTGCTGTTTCATACGCTGGATTTGTTTCTGATGACGTCAAGTCTGTAGGCCACAGAGAGTTTGTGTTTCAAAAGATTTCATTTTGATATGTTCATGTTGTGACGTGCTAAGCAGGAAGCAAATCCTGCATTAATGTAGCCGGCAGCTCAGTATGCATGTAAACAGGTTGTGGGGATATAAATCTGTTTACACAGTCACATTGTGGGGACTCGCCTTTCTTATGGGGACAAAAAGCAAGTCCCCATAATATGAATCATTACATTTCAGGGTGCAGACTTGGGTTAAGGTTAGGGTAAGGGTTAGGCAGGTAGCGGTTATGGTTATGTTTGTTTTATCTCTTTTATCCCTTTAATTACCTGGTGAGCCCTTTAAAGTCCCCCTCATGTCAGACTCATGTACCCCTCAGGGAACAAATTATGTGACGTATGCAGTGGCTCCCAACCTGAGGGTCTGGGAGCCACTGCATACGTCACATACTTTGTGATGCTAAAGGCAGCTGGCACTAAGTTGGCCTATGTGGACCCAAAACAACTTAACACACCCAAGCACTGTAAAATGCAAAATGCACAATTAGCATCACACACAGGGCCACAGGCTCGCTGTGCATATTATGTTGAAACCAGGAGATCCAAAGGAAAAGGTGCGCAGCTGACGGCGGACACACGCTCTCAAAGGGTGGTTTCAGGGAGTGGTTTGTTATTGTCGGGCTGTTTTTGCGACTGTTAGCGACGGGATCATCATCAGCCATCCACCACCAGTGATGTGTCAATATTGTTCTTTTCTATGGGAAGTCCCCGTCTGCCTGCCGGCTGAGTGGCCTGTCACTTGCTGTGAGCTCTGGATCTGGGCCAGTTTAGGGATACTTAGTCCAGACATCGGTTATATTAGACCAATGCACACTCTTCTAAGCAAATATGATACAAGAATACAGAAAATTTTGAATAATTATGTGCAGGAAATCAATTACATAAACATCAGTGGAGAAAAATAAAAAAATGGGCTCCTAAAAACCTTAGATGGGCTAAATTAAATGCAGTTTTCGCACTTCTAATGTAAACTAACTTCCTGGAAAAAATAGAAAAGAGACGTTTAGTGTTTCCTGAATTTCTCTTTATGTAATGTGATACAAGTCTGTAAAATCACATTTGATTGTTGAGGAAAAATAAAAAAGTGTTTCTTATGTAAACAATATGGGCAGAGCTGTTTGAACAAAGCCAAATGAGCTGGTTTCACACCTGAAATTCTAAAAGCTTGTTAAAAGATATTTATAGGGACCTCATGATTCCTTACTTGAGTAATCATTTGTCATTGTTTCTGTGTCAGACTCTTGTTCGTGCGGTTGCTTCCCTGTCCACGTGCTTCAGGAAACGCTGTCCCCCAGCTGCTCAGAAAAGGTGTGTCGCCGGCGTGACGTCACGGCCGTACCTGAGTTTCGGTGAGGGGAAGGGGAAGGGCCGAGCCGAGCGATCAACACCAGCTCTCCAGAATTCTCCGGGGTTAATTTTCCTCTTGTTGATCATCTCGGCGGCCTTCGTCGGAGCGGACGATCAGTGAACGTTGCTCGGCGGAAATCTGCAGGATCGAGGCTCTCCGCAGAGGAAACACACGGTTTTATCTTCGGCTGTTGGTCCAGCAGGTCGACGCGGAAAGAGCTCTCCAACTTCCTGGTTCAGCACAGGTACGAGTGTCGTTCTTCAGTATCGTGTTTTGTCGCTTTGTTTATCTGACTTTTGGGTCGATTCTGCTGCATTTCTCACAGTTAAAAACGCTCACAATAAAAGGCATTTGAGGAAACTGCAGCATTATGATAAACGAATAAGTTGCGCCAGTCCAGGTGTGGACGAGCAGTTTCAAAACGTTTGGAAAATCCGGATTTGCAGGGTTTCAGCTGCAGCGCTGCTCGTCACGGACTGTATTAAATATGTGTGTCGGTTGTGGAGGTGAATCAGAGTCTAATCCGCTGTGGGCGGACTGGTTTTGTGTCTTTCTCGTCAGTCAGGATGTCGGTCACCCCTCGACGCGTCCGGCTGAAGCCCTGGCTGGTCGCTCAGGTGGACAGCGGGCGATACCCGGGTCTGGTGTGGATTGACCGTGATGCCATGCGCTTCAGGATCCCATGGAAACACGCCACGCGCCACACACCCCAGCACGAGGACGAGGACACCATATTTAAGGTTAAACCTCTACCTGGCTTTAACAGAGCAGTGTTAGTTGGACTCATTTAGCAGTCCATGATTTTTTTTGTCCCAAGTTCAAGCTTCTTCATACCTGCATAATGGCAAGAGCTTTTCATGTTTCTGGGGCAACATCTGGTTTTACAACCCAGTTACATAAACCTGGCTCTCAGTTACATTTGAGCTGTGTCTCTGGCTTCCAGCATGGTGGAAAGATAAGGTCATATAGATATATGGCACAGAGGACAGGCAGGTAGGTCCCAGCACTGAGGCTGTATTTGTGGTGCTGATATTGGAGATCATGACTGTGATGTCGGGACTTTTTTATGAGGTTATATGCAGGCATGTAATCACAGATTGTTTACATTCCTCGTAGGAGAGCATTTGGTTTTGTGTTCGCCAAACAAGATGGGAAAGTGAAATAAACATCTTGGTGCTGAACACTTCACGAGAAAGAGACATCTTTCTTATGAGTCCCTTAAATTGTCTGCTTCTACTGATGCAGCTGTAACCACTGTGCATCGCCTTTCTTTGGACCCCACTTGTTGCATCAGCCATCAGCAGTAGTACACACGCCTGCATCCCGTGCAGAGATATGAAAACGCTGACACTGATACGCCCGTTGCATTTGAATGTCCCTCCAGGCGTGGGCCGTGGAGACCGGGAAGTTCCAAGAGGGAGTTGATGAACCCGATCCTGCAAAGTGGAAAGCTCAGCTTCGATGTGCCCTGAACAAAAGCCGAGAATTCAACCTGGTCTACGACGGCACCAAAGAGGTCCCCATGAATCCTCTGAAGATATATGACGTCTGTGACATCCCGCAGCCGCTCAGCAACCAAGGTCAGTGGGAGCATGACCGAATCTGTTTACTAATTTTCCTACATTTCGCTTTCATTTTCGTCATATTTACAGTTCTTCATTGTCACCTCACAGGGTCCTCAGACGCAGGTTCTTGGACTCCACATGATGATGATGGTGTTGAGGAAGATATTCCAGATACACCAGAGTCTCTCCCTCCATACCCGTCCAATGGTGAGTGGCTTCTCCTCGTGGACTCCACGTATATTTTGTAAATCAAAAAGCAAAGAAATCCGTGAGCTAGTTCTCTCTTCCCTCGTTTAGGCACCAGCCCCTCTCCTCTCATTATGTGGTCTCCTATGGGCTCAGAGTCCTCCATGCAGCCCCCCAGCTGCCCCCCTTCAAATGAGGTCTGGCCCAAAGAGGAGCCTGTTAAAATCTGGCCCAAAGAGGAGCCTGTGGATGTGGAGATGCACCCCTCACCCCTGGGTGACATGCCCCCCGCTCCTCTGCCCGATCACTCAATGCAGCCCCCTCCTCTGCCCGACACCCTGTTTGCCTCTCCAGAAACATGGATCAGTTCCCTCCCGAGTAAGTATACACCTCCTGTAGCATCGCTGAAAAACCAGTGATCGCCACACATAATTTCCCAGAATGCAGTCTGTGTTATCGCAGCCTGTATTATTTGTGTTTTACACAAATAATACGTCCCAACGTTTTTGGAGCTTTTTTGTGATTGTACATTCAACAATTTTAACTGTGCACAGAGATGGAGAGCAGGAGCACTGTGTTAGAAAGTTGTTCTGAAAGGAGGCAGCGGATCATGTTTTGTTATTGTACAATGAAAAGACCACAGCCAACAGTGTATTAATCCGTCTCTCACTATCTACTGACTTCCCCAACTGGTCTCTGCTCAGAGCACTGGTTGTATGGTTCCATCTTTGAAAAGGCTACATACTTTAATTACCTGGTGAGCCCTTTAAAGTCCCCCTCATTACTAAATCAGCTGGGCATTGTAGTTTCTACTAAACAATACTTAGAGTAGAGAAGTAGTGCCTTGGTTGAGGATGATTTTCAGCTCTGGATTTGAAGGCTCTAAATAAACTACAGTGCCCATGTTAAGCAGTGTGGCTTATTGAGGTGTTTTAATAGTTTTGGGCCCACAGTGGATGCCTGTGTCACAGACTAATAAACCACACAGACAACCTGTGTTAGAAGGATCAATTCATTGGGTGACAGTAAGAAAATTGGAGCATCACAACACTGTCTTTAATGAATTTGATCTCCAAACAGTGTCGACACAGCACTTCAGGCACAGCGGGAGGTATGTTTTTGGATGAACTGTCCCATTTTCAGTCACACATCCAACGTGGTTTTAACCCGTGCCTTCGTTTGTGTCTGGTCCAGTGACAGACCTGGAGGTGCAGTTCCTGTACAGAGGGAAGGAGATGTGTCCCACAGCCACCGTCAGTAACCCGCACGGCTGCAGGCTGTTCTACGGGGACCTGGGCCCCATGGTCAACCAGGAGGAGCTCTTCGGGCCGGTGAACCTGGAGCAGCTACGCTTCCCGACCACGGAGCACATTACCAACGACAAGCAGAGGATTTTCACCGGCCGCCTGCTGGATGTCATGGACAGAGGCCTAATCCTGGAGGTCAGCGGCCACGATATCTACGCAGTCCGTCTCTGCCAGTGTAAGGTGTACTGGTCCGGCCCCTGCGCTCCGAATCCGGCTGCACCAAATCTCATAGAGCGCCAGAGGAAGGTGAAACTCTTCTGCCTGGAGTCTTTTCTCAGTGGTAAGCAGAGTTACCGCTTTTGTAAAATAACTGGATTTTGAATGATGGTCTTTGCAGGTCTGTATTTAATTTAAATGTGATATTCTCTGAGGAAGATTTGTTATAAATGTGTTTGTATGGCGTGCAGGGGTGATAGCCTACCAGCGAGGACAGACACCAAGCCCCCCGCAGTTTGACATCAGCCTGTGTTTTGGAGAGGAGTGGCCTGATGGGAGGCCCCGGGAGAGGAAGCTCATCATGGTCCAGGTGAGAAATGTTGAAGTTTGGCTGTAGTAATGAATGTTTGTGGTCATGGAGGGACAACACAGGCAGGTAATCAGATCAGGGCTCAGACCTCTTTACCTCAGGAACAAACTCCATCCCACAGCAGTTGGAGGAAGAGTCTACTCCATAACAAAAGTAAACTGCAAGGAAATATTTCACTGCTTGAAAAAAACGGTTTTTCCACACTCTTCTCATACTGAGTGACCACAGGACTGTCAATAAGCTGTGCTCTTTTTTTCCACACTTTTCTTTGTGCGTTTACAGTCTCTGATTTTGTGACTCATACTGGTCCTGCATTCCTCCTCTGTCCCGCAGGTCATTCCGGTGGTGGCCCGTATGATTACCGAGATGTTTTCTGGAGACAACACGCGATCCTTCGACAGCGGCAGCGTCCGCCTGCAGATTTCAATCCCAGATATCAAAGACAACATAGTGACCCACCTAAAGCAGCTATACTGCCTGCTACAGACCCACCAGGGCCAGGACAGCTGGGCGTTGCCCCCTGGCTCGGGCCTGAACATCGTCCAGGCTCTGCAGGCGCAGTGAAACAGCCCTCTCAGTGAACTCACGTTTTATCATAGATCACTGTATGTTTCACACTGCTGCTGAGAATTACCTACTGTTAGCAAAGAAGTACTTATGTGTAATCGTATTTAGAAGTGTGCACAGTATACTGTAGGATTCATATGCTTTTCTCTAGTATAAATATGCTGTGTTGACGCTTTTCTGTATGCAGAAGTAGTGCCTTCAGTGTGCAGGGACCATAGACAGATGTGGTGGTTGCATGGGCCAAAGTCCTATTTGCTGTATTTGGAACATTTAACATAGTTAATGAGTTACAGAAATTGCCCTGTGTCGTATTTATCCGAAACAGGTCAGTGATCAGCAAACTTGCCTGGAGTCAAGACACAGGGCGGAATGATTTCGCGTTTTTGAAGTCAGATAAAATGTTTTGAAGCAACACACCTATTTGGGATTTGTATATTTTGCATGACATAGCACAGGCAAATATGAATTAAAGCACACATACTTTCTTCTTCCTTTCATTTATGACTAAACAGTCCAGCTGTTTCAGATCCCGTTTTCCTGCGAGCACATGTCATGAGGTGTATCAAGTTTTTTAATGAATGTTTGACAGAAGGTCCTGTTTGGCAGAAGGACCAGTTTTCTGGTTACCTAGCCTGCAGTTTTGTCTTTAGTTGTCTTATTTTTCCTTTTATATTGTAGGATATTTTTGTATTCATATCCTTGATTTTAAGCCATTTATTGTATCCAGGCAGACATTTAACTAGACAACATTCAGCTGTACGGATCTGTTTTAGTATGGATGCCACTGCACTTCGGGGTGCTGAATTATGTTTTATGCCTAGCTGAATGTAAGTGCATTCATCCCGTGATTGTATGTTTATTTTATCAATAAAATAAGCCAAAATAAGATTGGAGTTTTTGCACTACTTTAATATTTGCACACATTTTAGGGCAAAAAGAGAAAAAATGCATCAGCTTTTCGGCCCTAACTCCAAGTGAACTTTCATAGCCTCATCCCCTCTCACAGAGCTGTTAGACGTCGACTACACTTGTTTGTTTTTCTGACATGTGACTCTGAAGGCTGACAGAGTTGTAAATGACCAGCAGCTGTGCACCCTCTGAGTGTCTCACGCAGCACTGCTGACCTCCAGTGGTTTAGTTTGGCTGAAACAGGTCTGGGACAAGTTCAGTAGCTTTACAACGCTAGATATGTTGTGTCATAATGACTTGCTATTCTGGGATAGGCGGCCTTCTAACTGGGTACACTTACAGTAACTGGAACCTGTTGTGAAAGAGGCTTATGTTGTCTTTATAATCCTACCAAGACGCCAATACTCTTTTCAATAAAAGTAGTGAGTGTTCTAGACAGCTGCCTGTTTAGAATGAACCAAACAGAACATTGATTATTATATCTCCAAGAGAACAAATTATGCTTTCAATCAGGAAGATAATTTAATGACTGTCCATTTATATTGCAGTTCAATTCTGACAGTTTTGCCTGAACTTAATATGTAAGAACTGTCTTTGGTATTCTGAATGCCTAATAAACTACATTAAGTCATATCTTCTATAGAATTCCCAAATAGATTCAGTATTACGGCCTCTATTGGCAGGGAAGTACAATCAAAAACCCAAGAGAGAAACACAACTACAGTAATCTATGAACATATCTATTAAGTTGTGGCTAAGTTAGGAAAGATATATTCCCTTTCTGTCTCCCACACACACACTCTCACACACACATGTTTCTGTCACGTTTAGGGACATTACACAGACTTACATTAATTTCCTGGAGACCCTTACCCTAACCATAACCATCACCATAACCGTAACTCTTAACCTTAACTTCACCTTACCCAAACCCAAACCCAAGTCATCAACCTAAAATTTAATGATTTATGTTATGGAGACCTGTGTTTTGTCCCCGTAAGTACAGCGGATCCCCACAATGTGACTGTGTAAGCAGATTTATGTCCTCACAACATAAGGTAGACACGTCCACATACACCTTTCCTTACCATCAACATTTTGTTTGATTACATTTGGCTGTACTTGATTGGCATGGAATCAGCTGCTTAGAGGACAAATGTTACGGTAATACTAATAACTTCATTACCACACTAACATTACGAAACATTGCCTTTTAGCTTTAAGTTAGCATAACTTACATTTAAACAATGTTTGCTTGTCTAAACTCATCTGTTTAGAGAACAGATCAATGCTGCTGAGAGCTTATAATAACTTGGCTGGTTCATTACTCTGTAGCTAACAGTAAAGTTAACTTGCTATGGGATTGCTATGATCTGTGAAGGTTGTTGTTTAGCCACAGGTTCAGCTGAGTTTCTGAATGTGAGCTGTGTTAGTTCTCCAGTTTGCATCATGACTCCACCGTGAGAGTCTTTCAACTAAATGTGGCCGTGTTGTTTCCCTCATGCTTATTCCATCACAAAGGAATTTCATCTGGTTAATGTTTGGCAGTGTGATTCAGGTGATATGGTGTCTTTGATTAGATTCAATGGAGAGCTAGAGGGTGGAGAAATATCGACAATTGTCTGATGCCTGTCTGTCTTTGTCTATCTTCTCAGACTGCTCTTTCTTTAGTGTTGACCTCATATACTATATATAGTATATCAAAAAGAAGACATGAAAGCATTTAAAACTGGATGTCGAACTGATATGAACTTAACTTTGGCAGACATAAAAAAAATCTTAAATAAACTATAATTAAATGGCAGTTTTATAAATTGGCGTTCCCTGAGGAGAACTGGTCACAAATAATTTTATTTCACAGCAATGTGTTTCTATCTGCAGTGACATGCACATTTGTTGGCCCAAACTATTTTTTTGTTTTCTATCAGGACAAAGAAAAAAAGAGGAGGTGGCACATTCTGCCTATCCCAGTACGTTATCATCTGGACAAAATGACAAAACACTGGTAGGAAACAAGTTGTCTTTTATAGCCCTTGAAACCTTTAAGCTTTTGCAAGTTAAGATGGTTCCCTGCGTATTTGATAACCTTTGCTCAGGTGTGATCCCAAACGAGAGATCTAACTCCCGCCACAGAGTCAGCTCAACAGATTGCTCTGCTACTGACTCTGGACTTTGTCCTTCCCTTTTACGAAGAGGTCTTTGGTGTATAAGATCGTTGACTGAGGAACAGGATTCAAATATGCATTGTACTAACTGGTAATTACAGAAGGAAATAACAACAGCATTCACCTGTCAGACTACAAGGTAGGAGGACTTTATAACGAATTTCCACAATAAACTGAATGTCTTTGTTATTTGAGCAAATTATCTGAAGTGGAGGAGTCCTGTGTGTTTGCATTTCATTTAAGCAGCAGGCAAAGTAATGATATCAGCAAAATGTACTTAAAATGTGAAAAGCAAAAGTACTCATTGAGCAGTAAAATGGTCCCTGTCAGTGTTTTAATATCATATATGATGATTCTGAATTAATATCATTGCTGCATCAATGTGTATGTTGCATTTTACTGCTGTAGATGTTTAAGGTTGATCTTAAGTTAAACTGCTTTATATACTGTTGGGTAGTTTAACTTACAGCAATCCATCATATTCTATAAGATCGTCATATGTCTGTCGTGTCACTGTCTTGTGAGAATCATGTATCTCTAGAAAGTTGGCTTTTCGTGAGCTCAGAAGAACGGCCCTGGTTTCAGCTTTGTGTTGATGCAATATCTAGCTAATCCAGAGGGGTTTTAAAGATCGCATTTATCTAAGAAAGCAGGAGATTTTTCTCAACCCATAAAGGAACACTGAGTCCTTCAGTTTATCACAAACATTCAAAATCAACACATCTGAAGATGTATAGTTTTAACTGGACAGGAAATGTAAAAAGTACAATATTTGCCTCTTAGGTGTAGTGGAGAAGAAGTATGAGGTTGCAAAAAATAGAATACCTAAAAAAAATACTTAGCTACATTCCACTACTGCATTTAAGACAATTCAAATAAAATCACCACCACCATAATCGTCCTTGTATTTCTTATTGTGAAAGTCTTGAGAACAGATCGACTAGAACAGACTGAAGACTTTTCTAACTTGTTCTTAACCATCACACTGAATTTGTGTTTGAAACATGTGGAGATTATTTTATTGTATTCAAACAGATGATTTACCTTTGGACTGATTTCATCTACGACGGTCAACAAAGCAGCCTTTAAAATAAGCAACCTCTTGATATATAGCACCATAAAGATGTCGTTGTCAGGTGAATCCCAGCGCTGTGTTGCTAGGTGACTATAACTAGCTGATGATTAACATGACCCTGTTATCAATTTATTGGTAATAACAGAGGTATTGATTAGGAAAAGACACTGTGACGGTTGTGTTTCTCAGTAAAATCTTAACAAAACCTGAGATTCCTAAGCTTCAGTCAGCTTTAAATAAAGACTGAAGGCACCACAAACCTCCCACACATGTGATTACTTGTTTTATTTCAGATACAGGCTGCTTAGTCAGCTCATGCCTCTGACATAACACATTTATGGTGTGCGTTCTTCATATCATGATATTGCAGGTGTGTTAGATCGATACTGATGATGTTCAGGACTAACGCTCTCTTTGGCAATGACATCAGCAGCTACGCCGATTCCATCCAGTCCAAGTATGTGTTTCACAGTTCTATGGAGCTGATTGATCAGTTGAGTGATTGTCTGACTCATTGCTTTATTCATCAGCAGACGATCAGTGTTGTAAATTGCTTGCATTTGTTGTGGCAGTGGTGACTCCACTGTGGATGAAGTGTCGTCACAGATGTCAAATCCGTCGAGGCCCAGCGCAAAGTCAATTTACTGTAAGTTAACACTGCTGTCATCGACATAATCAGCTGTTACACCTGCTCACTTTGATCGTTTAATTGTGAATGCTACAGAGCTGTGGTTTGTTTTTTAACAGTGCAAAGGAAGAAGTATGCAGAATCAGTTAACAAGATGATGAACAAATTTCAGTACAGAGTGGAGGTATCATACCTTACAATATCCATACAAATATGACCCTTTCTGCATTGTGCCATGTTTAATGTTGCATTTAAACGTCCCTCTCCTGCAGCACTTGTTCACTTGTGACCTGGATGGGAGGGAGTTGAGAAGTGTGGCAGACTGTGTGGAGCGGCTGAAGCTGCTGGACGGGACAGGTCGTGTGTGGGGTCAGAGCATGCTGCTGGAGGTGCAAGGTCCCAAACTGCTGCTGACAGACTTTGAAACCAAGGTAAGCGCCATATGAGACCTACAGACAGGTGACAGATTAAAACATAGATCTGATGGGAGTAGTCTGTTCGAGGATGACAGCGACCCCACCCAGGGGCATAAAGGATCACTGAATGATTAGATAAATATGATAACAGATGTGAATCATTTGTTATAGCCTGGACAGTCAAAAGATCTCAACTCAAGTGAACACCCATGAGAGATTTTGGAGCAACGCATTGATACATTCAATCATGACTCACTTAAAGATCAATTGAAAATGCGGATTGGGCTCTCCAGCATGCTTGTAGACTGGTTTTGGTCTTACTTACCAGGGCAAGACTACTTCTTTTCAGAAAAAGCAAATATTTATTGTGGTGTACCCCAAGGTTCAATCCTGGGACCCATTCTTTTCATGCCTGTACTGCTGCCATTAGGTTCTAAAGAGCAACTCCAATGCTGTTAACAAAAAGGATAATATCATACTGCTAGTGTTTCAGGCTGCAAGTCCTTTAAGTGTTGGGAATCTGACAAATCATTATCATTTCATCACTTCCTGATTGGTCATTAACTGAAAAGTCAATGTTAAGTGAAAATCCAGAGGGGCATAAGGCCATATTTCAAGGTTAAACAACATATAATAAACCATTAGCAGTACCCATTAACGTAATGTAACATAAAACATTGTTTTGCTTCTTTTTGTATGTACATGTGCTGTACAAAGAAATGTTTATTATTGTTGATATCAAATGAGGGAATATGTATTAGTAGAATGATGTTCATGAACTTCTGGGAACTGTGCCAAGGACCACTGATGCTGTTCTAGAGGTTCATGGTGGCCCAAAACCTTACAAATACACATGATAACTCATAGGAGGGAGGATGCAAATAAACTTATACTAATCTTACACTGTAACATGTATTTTAATTTCGGAATTGTTGAGAGTGCCTTGGTACAAGAAATTCACTGTATTTATTTCTGCACGTACCATGCTGATAAAACTGAAGTTGAGGATGTTTGATGTTGGTTTTCCCTTAAATTTGTCACTCAGCTGTGTATGCGCAGAGGTCTATGATGAGGTTTAGGTGTGTAAAACCCTGTTATGCTTTCTCAGGAGGAGCTGGAGTCCATAGCTCTCAGTGACATCCTGGCGCTAAAGGCTGTGTTGGACTCTGGAGTGTTTAACTCCCTGCTCACAGTGTCAGTCAAGGCCAGGAGAAAACACACTACCACCGTCTTCATGTTTCAGTGCGAGGACATCAGGGTGAGGTCAAACCCATGAACGCGGCTGTGCTATCGTGTGAAATGAAAGAAATGAGTGAGTCCATGTTGTTGTTGTTGTTGTTTACAGGCTGACTTTGTTCAAAGAGATCTCTCACGAGCAATGTCATACAAGGGAGAGAATCCTGCAAAATCACCTGAGCGTAAATGGATGAATCCTGACTATGGTGAGTGTGTGACAGGTGATAAACAACTGCTGCACTGATTATCAATGACGATGTTAAAATCAGTCTCCCTTGTTCATATAGGGGACGACATCTCTGAGCCTGAGCTGCAGGTACCTGAGGAAGATGAGGAGGACCCTTTCAGAGACGAAACTCTGTCTACTCCACGGTCACAGGCAGAGCTGGAAAGGAATACAGTAAGTGTCCTTTTGTGCTCAAAGCTATGTTTGATATGCCAATAAACTATGGCAGATTTCTTTAACAGGGTGTATGTGTAGCAAAATATTACAGAAGAAGAATATGGAAATGATTTTCTTCTCCTTTCTTTGCAGGATATCCTTAATGATATCATAAGTGACATAGAAATCTTCGTAGGGCAGATAAGTGAGGTAGAGGCTAAAAATGCAAACCAAAAGAAGAAAAAGAAAAAAGGAAAAGGTAATTCAAGGCAGACACTGCCACACTGCCAGAAGTTATGCATATGTATAACATGTACCAGACGGGACAGCGTCATCATGTTCTCACTTTGGTGTTTCAGCAATGGCCAACATGCCCCATGCAGCAGAATTTGCATCATGTCTTCATAAATACAAACGTGCTTTCAACCTTCTGGTACGTGTGTGTCTGTAGTATGCAGTATGTGTAACAGTGCTGCTGCTGCTGCATGTTATGTATTATTCATTATTCTGTGCTCATTTTGGCAGGGAGAGCTCAATGGAAGCATTCATAACCCCAGTGCTCCTGCAATTGTTCACTCCTTATTCTCCACATTAGCACTCGTAAGTGGCTAAATCATTCAATGTGATATATTGTAAAGATTTTAGAATTTATAATCACTGTTAAAAGATTTTAGTTTTGTTCTCCAGTATGAAAAAATCTGTTATCATGTTCTGTTATGTGTGATTAGCTCAGCCACCCTTTGGTTATGAATTAGTGTCACTGAATTCAATTTTTTTTAATGTGTTCATGTTCTTGATAGTTAATTTTCTCTGATATCGATGTGTGATAATTACAAGACTGCTGCACTTTGATGAGCACTTAATTTATGCTTTTTCCTCACCAGGTGGTTTCTTACTGCCCTAAGGATCTGCCACCAACCATAGTAGAGCCGCTGCTGACGCCTCAGTGTATCCGTCTGATGAGCGAGGAGGTCGATGTTGAGGAAGACCAGCTGTGGCGGTCTCTGGGGGACGCCTGGATCATCCCCAGGTGGGACACTGGACACTGTTGGATCTAATAAGCTGCTGATTTCTAAGCTTCTCACCACACCTCAAGGACAGTTCATGAAATACTATATACAATTAAAGATTAAGCCAGTGATTTCCAACATTTTTGGTGTGTAACCCCTTACAAAAGAAAAATCTGCATTTAGTTGGAGCCCCTTGTCAAAGTTTGAGATGTCTATGAGTTGTGAGCAGTTCCATTAAATAACATTGCTAACTTCTCAGATGGTTGCATTTAAACAACTGTCCCAGGCTCAAAAAAATTATTTAAAAAAACCTATCCATTATTTCACAAAAAAATCAAACATCTGAGCAAAGTCCAATAAAACAAATATGCATTCCTGTGGTTGACAAGCCCGGAGGCGCGCGGTTTCAGGACTCAAATGCAAGACTCAGACACAAACAGCGAAGTTTAAAAAAAAAAGAAGTAATTTATTAACAAAAGGCGCTCAGGATAAATGATTACAGCACATACAACGTATGGCTTCAAAGTACAAACAAAGGACGCTAAGGATAATTTAGAATACAAAAATCAAAACTCAAAGAGGCTCAAATGGCTATGAAACAAAGTAACAAATGAATCAAGACTAGACTACAAAAACACTCAATCAATGATGACTTACTTACAAACAAAATACAAGGCACAAACAGGAAGACAAGGATCACGAGAGCTAGATAAATCAAGGCTTGATACAAGGACATGGCACGAGACAATCTGGCACAGGACAAAGGGAGACGCGGACTATATATACACGAGGTAACAATGAACAGGTGGAGACAATTAGGGCGGGGAAGACAATCAGACAGGCGGGAAACACACCGGGAAGTCAAGGGCCTGAAACGAGAGGAAAGTTAGGTTTCACAATAAAACAGGAAGTGTAAGACAAGACATGACGCTCGTGAACAAAAACACTTGATCTGGCGAGACATGACAGTGGTTGTGACTGAACCACCAACCTGGATACAAAAGTAATTCAAACAAGCTTCAACTAAACCAGCTGCAGCAGTAAAATGCTGCTTATGCCAATTTTCTGCAGAACGAGTAATTTTACTTTTGATGCCAGCTGTTAGTTTTGGAGTAGTTTTGCTGATAACACTGGTAAGACTGCTGATTGTCTGTCTGATAAGTATAATCAGCTCTGATTCTGATAATATTCCCAGCACTAAATGGCCAAAAGATGATGAGGACATCTCGACACACACTCTGGAGTTTGTCGATGGCTGGCAGTCCTCCGAGGTGTCTGCAGTACCTGAAGCCAGAGAACCAGAAAGCAGACAGGAGAGTCCAGAACCTGCACCCAGCCAGGTAAACCCCCACATCAAACATTCAGTATGACACCGGCGCAGGAGGACACGCAGCTTGGAGAGCTAACATAACAAGGCTGTGTACTTTTTCTGTTCAGACTTTAGTCAAGTGGAGAGTGCCACATCCCTCGCAAAAAGCAAGGTACGCACCAACATGTCAAAACATGACGCAGCGCAATTTGAATGTTTTAAACCTCAAAAGTTTTCAATGCCCTCTGATGTGTTTTTCAGCTCAGACGAGCCAAAGCTGCAGCGCATGCGTGTTAAGTATGACTTTGTTTCAAGAAACAGCAGAGAGCTCACCGTCAGAAAAGGAGAGATAGTTGAGGTGAGTTTTAGTGACATGAAGCAACTGTTCTTTCAGTCCATCGCTTCAGCTGACGCGACCTCTTTGCTTTGTGCACGCACAGCTGCTGGACGTGTCGAAGCAGTGGTGGAAAGTGAGGGACAGCACAGGGGAGGAGGGCTTTGTGCCCAACAATGTCCTGGAGGCTGATGACAAGCAGCCTATCGAGGTGGGCGCCACCAACACTGACAGTCAACTTAAGTCATTATTATAGGAAAGCTGTTAAAGCCACTGGATGATGCTGGTGACAACGATGAAGGAAAGCAGCAGCTTCACTGTCAGGAAACAGGATGTCACTCTCAGTTCAAGATTCAAGATTCAAGAGTCTTTATTGTCATTGCACATGTCAATGAAATTTTCATTGCAGTCCCTCCAGTTAGCACTGGAGGGACTGCACTTTCAAACTGTTCTCCAGAAAATTGATTGCTGACTACTTACACAACAAACTTTTGTGTCATCATCATTATGTGTCAAGTCTCAGTGATTTTGACCTTGTGGCTGATATTTACATGAGAAGAAAAGTCTCCACTGCATCAGATGAAATGCAAATGTGATCAGAATGAAAGGCTGAAGGTATCGTTGGTGTAATCAGTGTGTAAAGTTTCCATCCTTACATTAGTATAATCACAGTGCATTGTTCCATTTCCTCAGCTGACTGCAGGCTCTCCTGTGCTGAAAAAGATGTCCAAGTCTGCAGAAGTGAAAGCCTGGCTCGAAGACAAGGGCTTCAGTAAAATGTAAGTGCGTCAGTTATTAAAGTATTAAATGAAGACATGTAAATGCAATGGAAGCTATATTTAATTCATTCATTTAACTGGTTTATATATGAAGCGTTGCCTCTTACCATAAGTGTAATCCACTGTACCTGAATGCAAAAAAATCTAATTAAGGTGTTACTGATGCATCTGAATTTAGAAATTAAAGTCATTTGTGGCTTTATTGATGCGTGATGATGACAGTGCCGGCGAACAGTATGTTTTGTTTCTACACACTGCCTTCTAAGAAAAATTGAATTTTAAAAAAGCATATTTTTAAGTGTGTAAATCTGCATAAAGTGTCAGTGTTATGGTGTATTTGTTTCTGTTGTTTATCAATTTAAAGGGACAGGTGGGCAGCACACTGCTTTTACACATGACATTCAGCTTAGTCGTCACTTAGAGCACTGCACAGAATAGCTGGAGGGAACCTCAGATCAAAATAATCCTGGTGATGTCATGAGCTTGATGAAGTCAGGGTTAGTTTTAGGTTATCGGGTTTATTTATCTTACTTTGTGATTTGAGACTTAAACCTTTGAACGGAGAGCATGTATCATAAACTGGAGGCGTGGGGTTAGAATGAAGTGGACATTTAGGAAACAAGGGGGGACAGTCTAATGAAAGACATCATTGAGTTGCATGATGGGAAATGTAGGGCCAAGCGTTTCTGGAGCTTTGGAGTCAAGATATATTGGACTCTGTTGCTACTTTTGACCAGTTTAATGTTTTTTGCTTCAGCAGAAGCTTTAAAAACCTGCACTCCATCGACACGCCTTAGAGTTTGGTTAAACAACACTTTTTGTTCCAGCATTGATTAACGACAGATCAATATAACTGTGTCACTGGCAGCACTGTACGCTGTCTGGGTGGACTGAGCGGCTCCATGCTCCTGGGGATGACCAGAGAGGAACTGAAGACAGTGTGTCCTGAGGAAGGGGGCCGAGTCTTCTTCCAGCTGCAAGCGGTCAAGTCTGCGTTGGCTGTAAGTGAGAGGCCACAGAGCAGCTTCACTTTTCTCCACCGTCCATCTGGAGATGAATAGTTGTGTGACTGGTGAGTGCTGATGTGAACACAGACGCCCCTCTGACTGTTTTGTGTTTAGGCTGCCAGTTGAATGGGACCAATAATGAAGAAGAGAACATCAAAGAAGATGAAATCATCATGGACCGAAACATGTCACCAGTGGTCAAATACTGCAAGCTCTGAGATAATGGTTTATAGCTTGTTTGGTAGAAAATAACCTCTCAAACTTTTTGTGCCACTCATTCTATCAAATAATATATATTACTTGGCAATCAGCTGGCAAGTTACATGATCAAGTGTAAATTAAAGTGCATTTAGACAATTTCTCCAGCAATAGTGTGGTGTGCAGCAAGACACTCAACCGGGTGTAATGGTCTGAATTATATAACACAAACTGGAGTCAATGTGAGCATTATGTAAATAAAAGTTATGACTGACGCACACACACAATGTTTAGTGAATAAACATGCTTTATTTTATTGTTCAAACATTACACATGAACCTTGGCAGAAGCATCTGTTTAACACTGGCAATCCATTTCAGGCAACAATATGGCTACAGATGAATGGACAACAAATTAGGCAAACTCAAAAATATGAATCAGGAAGTGTCAAAAAGTGACCGGACTGTAAAAACAAAGATACTTCACGAGACAAGTATCAGCTGAACACAAAAAGAGTCTGAGTGTCGGCATCAGAACCAAAATCACACACTGAACTATAAATCTGTGAATACTGTATATATTTGAATAACTGGTATGATTTCATGTTTCAACTAAGTAATCACTGTGTTACTGCTCTGTGAAAGCTGGACAGCAACTTTTAATGGTCTCTGCTGTTAGACAGTGTCGTGGCTCCTGTGAATCACTTCTCATGTACAATTACAGTACTTATTGGGATTAACTGATTAGTTGATCCACAAAAAAAGAAACAATTGTGATGATCTATTGAACTTTAAAATAATTCTCAAAGTAAAAATGACTTAAATTGACTGGTTCAAGCTTCTCAAATGTGTGATTTGTTGCTTTTTCTTAGTTGTTGACGATGGCAAAGCGAATATTGTTGGGTTTCAGACTGCTGGTTAGACAAAACAGAAGAAGAAGAGTCAGTTGATTAATCAACAGTGAAAATAATCATTAGTTGTGGCCCTGCTGTTGCTGAGGACACCACATGACAGATCAGTGTTCGTGAGGTAGGGTGCACTGTGTTGTGAGTGCACAGACAATGGCTCTGCGGTGACTGTAAAAGACAACATGAAGCCACGAAGTGGACATAATACAGTAACGAGTTGTAAAGCTGCATGGATGGATGGAGACGGTTCAGGTCAGTCCAGACTAACTTTATCTCTGCTATAATGGACCTCAGCAGGGTGTGTTGTCATCGAGCACTTACAATATTTCCGTAATTACCCTACAAAATATCACAAAGAAGTCAACAACAGACTAGAAAAGGCCAATAACAAAATCAAGCTGCAATAATTGAACATAATCAAATGTGTGCTTCAGTCTGTGGACTGACGCTACCAGACAAAAGGACAGTTGTAGATCAATGCTTAAAATGCGTAACAAAAACAAAAAATTAAAAACGACAAATAAATGCCTTTTTTTGATAGAGTGTAGAGATTAGGCTTTGTTGTTTTTTGTGTGTCGAGGTTGTCGTTTCTGACTGTTGAGACAGCTTTTGGCTGTGAAGTAAGAGGTATCTATCATGGGCACAACAGGTGCACTTTGACAATGAACTGAGAATGGTCAAGAATAAAAAAAAGTGTGAGGAAAAACTGGAGAAGAGCCAACACTAAAATATCTAATGAACAAATTAAAAAGGCTAACAACAGTAAAACTATATTGAAAAACTCTGATGTAATGCCAACTCACAATGCTCAACTGCAACAAATCTAAGTGTTAAACCTTGACATCAATATATTGTGATTATAAAATTTCTCATCTCTATATCACCTTTAAAAAAATACACTTTATACATGAAATCCAACAAACACACAGATTTCGCCATGTTCAGCACACAGCGCCAGTGCAATCCCTTGAACACTTAGAAGCTACTGTATTCTAACTGAACAAAGACCTCACCTTTGAGCCTAATCATCTATAAAGCAAACATGTACGTATACACCAATACATTACAGTTGGTTATTCAAATGAAGGCTGACATTTTCTGATTGGCTCTCCTACTCTTGGCATCAAATATTAGTGGACAGTAGCATCTAGTTTTAAGACGAATGCTCACAGTTTGAAGGGACGTTGGACCGTGTCCGGTGGCAGGATGTGATAATATGATGAGGTTACAATACAAAACGTGATCCCAGCTTTAATCAGATTTGGGACGAGTTAAAAAAAAAAATGCTACAAGAACCATGCCACAGTCTTAACCATGGCCCAGCATGGTTTGCTCATTTCTACATGGTGGACAATGAATTTAAATCTGTTTCAGGGAGCAAACAGATTTAAACAGCAGCCCTGAATTGATTAAGATGCTTTACGTTACAACTTGCTGTAAGCAGCTCATTGTCTCCTGCCGTCCATTATTCATGCAGACATGCAAAAAAAAGCACTTAAAAGTAGAGAACTAGAAACAAATGAACTTTCGTCCTCAAATGAAGGCCAAGGTAAAAGCTATTTTACACCGAGCATGCAGCTAGGTGTTGTTACAATGTTACAACAGCATAGAGGCCTACTGTATGTGACTGAGGAAAAGAGATGCAAAACTTGGTGCAGGCGATACAGACAAAAACTGGGCATGCAGTGCCCGAAGCTGAAAATGAAAAGGCACTGTGAAGTCTTGGCTTGGTGCATATGTACAGTGCACTGCATGCAAAGGGAAAAAACTTTGTGGTTTGTCTGCTGGGGAAGGAATGAGCAAAATCAGGGCCCTAAGGAGGGACAGAAAGTCCATATCTTCGTGGCCACAGTGAGGTAACGGTGAGGGCGTTCTCCTCAGACGATGCTGAATTCATCCACATGTATTTGAGCTGTGGTTGCAATTTACAATGCACATTTCCCCTTTAACATCTCTGGTTTCCAACGTTTGCTGGAACACCTTTAATATGCAGCTGAAGAGGACAGCTGGCTTCATGGAATGTTTTCTGTCAATCACAGGAAGTCCGCTTCTCTCCGGACCAGACTCCGAGCTGATTAAAATCACGGAAGAACGATTCTGTGTGCAATTTGGCAAATGAATGATCTGAAAGCGCGCCAAGGCACGGTTGATACTCAGCGCTGCAGCATTCAGAGGGAAGCTATCCTCTCTGGTTATAGGATTCTCTGATTCTGTTATTGTAAATGTCCAAGTTTTAAGCTGCCCTGAAGTCGCTTAAAACTTTCACAAATATCACCAATGTCTTCATTATAAGTTCATATAATGACGATGACAGATGCATTAAGTTTAGACAAGCAGTGCGACTGTACAGTGAAGTGGAAGATAACCAACGTTCTGAGCAGCTTCATGTGACGAAAGTCTCAATGTGCTGGTTGTTTCTGTCGTACATAGATAGTACAGAGACACTACATGCTATATAATATCTCTGGTGAAGTAAATCATATCACTGAACAACAGAATAAATCACAGGGATCATCTAATAGCTTTGGCTGAACAGGATGGAGCGCTGAAGAAATACAGAAAGTGTCTGTGGTGAGTGTTTTCCTGCTTTTCACTCAGAGGAAACCCTGCTGCTGCTCCTCTCTGCTCACCTTCACAATGCTAAGAGTGAACATGTCAGTGAGAACAAAAGAAGCAGAGGTCAAAGAAGAAGAGCTGGGGGAAACCTTGACTATAAATTTTGAAAACTCAACTGTAATATGGGTTTTAAATCCTTTCCAGCGACCTAAAAAAAGAACATCGCCGCTGAAGTGCTCTGGCAGGACTGTATCTTGGGCCTTTCGGTAGCTGTGTATCTGTTAGTGTGTAGCTTACTTTTATTAATTCTAGTGATGGTTGGTGGTGTTTATGCTGTATATAGGATGACTGACAGAATTACTATCACGCCACATCTCTTCAGTGTCATACCGAGTGGACCACAGGTTTGGGGATTAGCAGGACGGATCCAGGTGAGGGTGATCTCAGCGTCCTCCTGGGAGCGGGCCCATGGACAGAGAGTCCTCCTCGTCAATCGTGTCCAGGTCTTCTGTGCGCACGGCGTGAGTGATGAGCTGAAGCTCCTCTGACAGTGTCTCGCTGCGGTATGCCACGCGGATATCGGGGACGTTGGTACGGCGGATGTCGTTGCTCACAGGACCCTCCTTAGAATAACTGGGGCCCAGCCAGTAGCTTTTGGCCTGGAATCAGGAGAGGCTACATGAGTGGGAGGCTCAGATACAAGTGAGACACAGAAGGAAACATACATCTGACTGACACCTATGTTTGTCATCCCATATTGGAATTAAAGTGTCCCTTTAATACTAACGGCTCTGAGGGACACAAGAAAGAATAATGTAGACTGTGTCACATATGAGGATAAACTGCACTCAGTGGCCACTTTATTAGCACACCTTTACAATCTAATGCAATCTAACAGCTGGTCTGCTTTAAAGTCTTCTATTATGACACCTATAATGTTCTGTTTGTTTTCCACTGTCATAGAGGTGTCCATTCAGTTGTATGTTTAAGCATTGAGGTCCTTGTGAGTGGTGACGGGAGGACAAAGGGATAGAGAGGGCAAAAACACCTCTTAATATAATGTGGTCCACAGTAACACCACTTTGAAATATGACCTCAATAACAAACATAAAGACTAAATTTACATATTTGTGACAATGTCACCAAAAACTTAACATTCTGAACTTCATAAAGGTAGAGTTTATGGCAGAGCTGATGTACTGAATTGCACCAGATTGTTTGCCTAATAAAGTGGCCACTGAGCGCATGCCAGTTGATTGAATACACAAAATAAGAAGAGCGGGCTTATACTAGCTTACCTTGTGTGAAAACCCACTCATGAGGACACTGTTTCTCGCCAGCTCACACATGTCACAGGAACTTAGTTTCCACACCTGAGTTGCAATGCTGTACTCCTCCATCAGAGGCTCCTGATGGAGAAAATACACACAGAAAATTGTCAGCTTCGTCACTTCTTTTTGCAGTTTGTACTTTAAATGAAGGTCATGTATAGATTAACACAAGCTTGCTTTGTGCTGACCTTGGTGAAGTGGAACTGAAGAGGATCATCGGTGGACAGAGAGACCATGAGGCCTCTGGAGAGGTACTCTGGCAGCGGGTTGCGATGGTAGCTCAGGAACAGGCTGTTGTTACTCAGTGGTGACATGGCGATGCCAATTTGAGCCAGGTAGTAAAGATACTGCAGCACCGGGGCCTGATGGATATCAAAGAGACAGACAGCATGAGAGATAAACCAGTAAATACAGCTGTGAGTACATCATTGTCTCTGACGTCTAAACAGCATCAGCATTTTTTTTTTTACAGCCCCACTGTATAAAGTCTATGTCACTAGTTACCTGAAAGCAGCAGTTAGTTTAAGACCACCTGTCACAAACACACTGAACTGTTTCCACAGGGGAGTCCACAGCAGTATAACAGAGGACGTAAACGTTATTTTTACCTTGGCCTGCTTTTCTATTATTTGAATAATGGATTGACAGGTTTATTATGGAATATAGTTTTATGTTGTTTTATCTATGATTTTATTTTGTAGGTATTGGTTTCCTTTTTGGTAATCAGTGTTGGTTGATTAGGATGGAAGGGTGTCATATGTTGGACACCATTATGTCAGAGTGTCCATGTCATTTAATCTTGAACCTTTTGTAGTTCCATCAGTGGGGCCCATTAATTTATAACTCTACTATAAATATAATGCAGTCTAATACAATTATCACTAAAATTGCTATGGAGCTCTGACACAGTCAAAAATACATGTCTAAATTTATAATTCAGTTGTTCTTGTTAATGTGTTCACCCTTCACATGACATACAACACCCATTAATACACTTCACTTGCCACACAGCATTCAACAAACATTTCCACAGCAGTCTTTTGCAAACAATCCAGTATGTTCTTACCTTTCTGAGCAGCAACCCGTGGGAGATGTTCTCTGATAACATGAAACCCGACACCAGGTGGTGCATCGGCCCCGCTTCCCCACAGTGAGGTCGCAGCACGAACGTGTGAAAGCCTCGCCGCCTGAGTCAGACAAATGTATTGACAAAAACAACCTTGTGTATTTTGTGCTTTCTGTGAATGATTGTGCTTGAATGAATGGACGTGGGGCCTAATGAAGGGTGAAATATTCTGAATATGTGCAGCTGGCCCATACCTTCGCAGGTGGTTGAGCACAGTCATGTTGGCATAGGTGTAGTAGAGGTAGTAGGAGTAGGGCGGGTTGTCTTCATCTGTCCAGTTGGCTGGCAGCGGACTGTCAAGATTGAAAATGTGGTGCTCAGGTTTAGACTCGTCGTCCACGCTGTCGAAGCCCACCACCTAGCAACAAAAGTAAACAACAATCCGTCTGTCTCTTTGACTCATCAGGACAGCTTGGATTTCTTGTGAGGTGATACTCACATGGTCCAGGAAGAGGTGCAGCTCTGGATGACTGCGGGGGTTGATCGTGACTTCAAACAGAGGCATGAAGATATTCTCCAACATCTCCTGGAAATTAGCCAGTTGCTTCTTTGTGTGGTACACATCGCTAGAGAGGTGGTGATTGAACAGCGACATTTGTTGTTACCATAGACATGTTTGGTATTTCAAATGTAGATTTCAGTGTAGAGCCTAGAAGCTATAATCCATGTCTACTTAAGTAAGAAGGAAAGATATTTATGACAAACAATCACCAATTTAAAATCAGAATGGTGCAGATCTCAGCTTAAAGATAACGCAAGTTTCGGGAATACTCACAACAGACGGGGCACCTGGATAAGCCAGCGCACATTATCAGAGTACACTCGATGTTTAACGGCCCACTGAGCCAGTTTATCCCATTCGTCTCGGGAGCGACCATAGATGGACAGGCGTAGCTCAGAGTTCTGGTACTTACTCTCCTCCAAGTCAAACATCACCTCCTGGACACAGAGTAACAGGAGACGTCGATGTATCAGTGTGTGTGCTGATAAATTGTTTGGACGATGCTTTACATACGAGTGATTTCACACCTTGACTATATGTGCAAAGTATTTTCCTTCAATGTGGTTGTCGGTCTTGATGAAGATCTCTCTGAGGATGGACTCTCCGATGGGGTTGTATTTGGCGTTGAATTTGTCAAAGCGATGGAACGTGTTGCGGTCCTGATAAGTTAACAACAACAGTCAAACCACATTTATGTCTAAACCGACCCAACCAGTATTCCTTTGCATAATCTCTCAAAACACTTCAAGTTAAGTGTTTACGGCTGTTCCCATTTCTCACCGCATGCATGTCAAGAGTGTCCACGCTGAGGTCAAAGGCCGTCAGGTTCATGGTCTCAAACACCTCCTTAAGAGTCTGACCACGGCCGCGCTCAATGTGAACGATCTCCTCGGGGTATTTCTTCATGGCTCGCTTGATGAATCGCAGCAGGTGCTTCTGATTCATGCAGGATGACGCATGTATGTGCGTGTCCACCTGGAGTTAGGACGATGCAGAACATGCAAGAGTTCAGTTCTAGCTACACCAGCACTGCTTATCATTTCAGAATGTCTTGTTTAAATATTTGTCACATGTCATATGTCGGCTCTTGCCTTTCGTATGTTGTAGAAGTCTCTGTGGGGAACTTTCTTTTGAGCCGCCAGCTCCTTCATCTCATTCAGGAGAATGTGCATCTGAAATTTAGAGCTTAGGTACTGTAGGCGCCGGTAGCAGAACGACTTCCTGTAAACACCATCCAGGCAAATTATATATATATGTATATATATTTTCAGATATTTTGGCATGTATTTGCTATTACATTAAAAAACAAATGAACAATTGGTCCACATTAACACAGGTCACAGATCAACAATTGATCATTCAAACATACAAACACACACACACACACAATAGACTTGCACAAATTATATACCAATGAAATGCAATATCCTAAAATAAAATAAAATACATAAATAAATGTGAAAATAAACATGATCCACATTTTTACAGATGAGGCCTACTTCCCGGCTTCTGTAATGTTGTTAAATATGGTTGCCAGTGGTATACAAAATCCTTTCGTTTTCCTTTGACAATGTATGTTAGTCTTTCCAGACCAATATATTCTGAAAGTTCCTTTCTCCACTGTTTCATAGAGGGAGCGTCCATATACTTTTCCACTGTAATGCAATAACTCTCCTGGCTTGTACTCTGTTTGTGTGAAACCTACTGGGTAGATTCCAAGCAAGGCAAATTATATTTAAAATAAACGCTGGGCTACAAAACAATGACATCAGCAGAATGATGGTATCAAAGAAATACTCACACTGGCCCGTTGATAATGAGAGCCATCATTACATTCATGTCTGCGATATACTCCTTCAGGTCGGGATAGGGCAGGTCCAGTTCTGCACTTCTGAAAAGGACAGCATCAAAGTTATGTTAACAGACTCACCCTTTTTGTTGAATTAGCATGTCATCCTGCAGGTACAAACACATACTTGTCCATGTTAGTTTTCTTGGTGTAGACATGGACTACTCCATCCACCATCTTGCAACCGTATCCTGTGTCTGCTGGCATATTCTTGGGATCCTGATTGTCATAGGGGTGTGTCTCTGAAACAGGTGGGTGGACAGGTGCATCTGGGAAAACAGGAAATTGATATTAATTAAATTGTATCATCCACACTACAAAAAATAATCTTAAAATACACTTTAAGTGTCTGTGTGAGAAAGTCTGTGTGTTCAGGTAATACCAGCATCTACAGGGGTCTCTGGTATATCCTCATAGACTCTCAGATCCAGAGGCTTCATCCCGAGCTCCTGCAGGGCGTGAGCTGTGGTCTTACAAAAATTCTGCATAGAT
Organism: Chelmon rostratus; assembly: GCF_017976325.1. Taxonomy (NCBI): domain Eukaryota; kingdom Metazoa; phylum Chordata; class Actinopteri; order Chaetodontiformes; family Chaetodontidae; genus Chelmon; species Chelmon rostratus. The sequence goes on along the minus strand of NC_055659.1, from coordinate 16,593,435 downwards.
CGATTTATGTACTTCTCCCGGATGAATAATGCCTTCACCACACACTTTGCAGCATCTACCAGGTCAGTGAAGGGCACCTGGGAAGATATCAATAGATGGTAATTTAACTTACTGGAGTCTAAGTTTAAATTACTGATGAGAACATCAAAATTCATCAGAACAAAAGCTCTTCACCCCACACTTCTCCTCTCCAGATATTGAGACCCGCTGGTACTCCTTCTCCATTGGCATTTCCCGCTCCTTCAAGCCATCATCAACAGTGTCCACGCTCTTCTCCTTCATTAACCTTAAAGGTTACAAACAGAGAAAATTAGAGTTTAAAACAAGAGAAAGGGAGGCAGAAACAGCTCTGGAATGACTTAAGGAGGATGCATCCAAACTCGATTTAAAATGTTATTGCAAAGGATCTGGCAACATATGTAGATGAGGTATTTCTGTGTGTTAAGTTTAATACATTTGCAGTCATCTCTAATGCCACGGGGCACTGAGGCTCAAAAATGGAGCAAAAAGATAAATACATTTTATATCAAGTCAATGGTCCATCTCCGTCTGCTGATAATCTCTGCCGCTGGTTCTGGAAAAAAGTACTCAAACTTGAGTCCAGATTTCCTAAATATTGCAGACTAAGTATGTAGTATTGGTTAATGCTAGAATATTTAAATAAGTAGAAGAGTACAAGCAAGCAAAATAGAGATGAACTGTGAGAAAATACACAACCAAAGGTAAGATCACCACACAAATCCTACATACTGGAGTAGATCTCACTCACTCGAGGTCTGCAGCACTGTCGATTTTCATGAAGTCCTGTTTGGCACGGAGCAAGATCTCTGGCTCAAGCCTTGGGGTGATATGCAGCGGCGCACGATAAGTGTGGGCAAGGCAGGGGTGGCAAATGGCCATCAGAGGTAGTGAGAAGAAATATAGCACACAAGGGGAGACACCCAATATATGCACAAGCACACACATAATCACACACTCAAACAAACAATCTCCCTCTCCCACACACACATATACATAAATATACAGGCAGAGCATATTAGGTATTAAGTGATCAAGGAGATGACACAAACAGACAAATATCATCAGTTAGTAGCTTTACACCCTGATTGGTAAACAGGGGATTGCAGGGGTTGTGTCAAATCACCACCCAAAAGATTGGCTTAGTGGTGCAGATAGCGTCAACCCCAGCAACCAAAAGAGAACCCGCCTCCTCATAAAAGTACCGAACACCGGGACAGGTGCCAACTGCTGTCCAGCCCAGTTAGCTGATTGCTGGGGTTAGTTAGCCCGCAAACTGGCATGTTGGAAGCTGATAAGCATGTGTGCATGGGGGAAAGCAAGACTGTGTGTAAAAGGTCGGGGCAGGGGAGACCTATATCTGTCTGGGGTGGTGTAAAGGGTTTTTTTAACCGGCTTTGTGTGTGTGCTGTGTTTGTGTTTCCTCACTTAATGTCTTGGCTGATTTGCCTCTCGAGGCGGTGCCGTCGCTCCTCCAGCTGCTCGATGGGGCTGTCCTCTGGGAACTCATAAGGAGCGCTACGCATCTCGCTCTCTGCCATGCTGCGTGTGAACAGCTCCTGGTGCAAGCACAAGTTATACCATTTATGGTGTCATAAAACAGGCAAACAGGTCAACTTCCATGCACTTACGAACATATGGCAGACTCAGAGGCTCACTCGAAACCACCAGGTGCATTTACTTTCAAATAAAGCTAATTCAAGTGCTGCTGTTCAAAATGAGGAAACTCTGATGAACTTGTGACTTAGCTTCTAATGTTTATGCAAACATTGAATGCATTATTTTTATAGTTAGGCTGCAAAGTCGTTAATTGGTTAAATATTAAGGAAAGATTTTCAAACTTGCCAACATGTATTTTCATAGCTGGAAAAGGCACAAACAAAGGCAACAACAGCCAAAATATCTGAAAGGTTTAAACTGGTGCAAGGGTGCTAATTCAAGATTCAAGATTTCTTTATTGTTACTTCTCAAATATACAATTACAAGAGTGTTAATTTGTTTTGGTTTTGGCTCCTTGACATTGCAGCAGAAGTAAAAATAAAACTAACAATAAGGGCATTAAAATGTTGTGTAAAGCACAATAACATAGAAATATAGTGATGTAAATAATAAAAACAAAAACAATGTGCAGCTAAATGTGTGAGGTGCTGTGTCTGTATAGATAAATGTTCATATGTGTATGCCATTGTTGTGTGAAAAATCAATAGTGCTCCTAGTTTGAGGTTATTTAGATCAGCTGTACCCAAAACACCTGAAGTAATCATGGATCACACAGTTTCTGTGAGTTTACAGTGCGGCAACATTGTCTGTGCAGCTTTGAAACTTTACCTCAGCAATCTCTTTGTACTTTTCTTCCATGGATGTCCGCAGGTCGATGGGGTAGTGTGTGATAGAAACAGGCGTCCCTGGGAGGGATCTCTGGGGCTTGAGGGGCTTGGGCCCAGACGCACCACACAGGTCTGTAGGCAGACACAGACAGAGTTACAGTATGTGACAGAAACACATGGTGGCACCATGACTTCAGAATCAGAAATTATTAAGTGTTTTCTTTCTGGTACTGTGCCCAGTAAAGGCAGAGGAGATGGATTATAATCAAAAAGTAACAAACTGCAAAAACTAAGCCCTTTGAGCATAATCATCTACACATTCAAACATAAAACATCCATAAAAAGGTAAAGGCTGAAAGTCCAGAAAGCATTAAATGTCTGCATTAAAAGAAGGAGCCTGCCTCAAAATCACCTAAACTATATTCAACTCTTTTTATGTGTTGTGTGTGTGTTGTGTGTGTGCATGTACAGATAATTGCTGGACTGATGAGGCCTGTAGTTTACAATGTAAATGTTTACTATTAAAACAGCCATGGCAGTGTGTTGCAGAAGTCATGTGGATTCAGACACACAAGGGCCATCTGGGTGCTTTGCAGGCGCACAGCTAATTCAATAGCAATGATGTCAATCTCTACAATTATTCTTCATTTCACAGTCTGTTGACAGCAGAGCCAGACAAATATGTAAAAACAGACAAAGCTATCTAGACAGAAATAGAAAACAGTTAATGTTTGGTTGACCAAAGATTGCAATGTGTGGTGGGTTGACTGTGGAGAACTATGATTTTAGAAACCACAAATTTGGCTCAGACTGAGTAAACTGCAGCATAGTCGCACGTGATCCTAAAAACGAGAAAAACTAAAAAAAGAGAAATACACAATCATTTAGTTAAAAACTATAGATTTTGGACATACGGCTAATATAAACAACTGCTCCTAACACGTCATTTTATATAAAACTAGAAAATCTGTCAACTACAGTTCACATAACATAAAGACAGGCTAAAGAGAGAAAAACAGAGCTCTTGAGATTGAGAAATTATGGCCGATAACTTCTTTTGTTTTCCTCTGGCTACAGGAAAACATTTGTCCATTTTTCTTTACTTACACGAAACACATCAAACACAAAGACATCATTTGCAAATACTCAACAGTCAGCCATACATTAATCAAATGTACATAATTATGATTACCTATGAAGCTCTGGTGACAATGACAGTGGCTGCCATCTGTGACAGAGCATGAAAACCCTTGTAGGACTGCATGACCAAGAACAGAAGCCGGCTTAAGGAAAGACAGCTGTACAAGCAGATACTGTGTCACTTCAGTCACACATGTGCATGCATACACTTGAAACAGAATTGCCCAGACTCACATGTACACACTTAGTCGTGTGCACACACACCTGAGAGTGACAGAGAGGGGCCTTCCCCACTCCAGACCTGCTGGAAACAGATGACGCCAGCTCCTCTCCAGACTAGACCACACAACACAACAGAGGAGAACTACCAAAAAACAAAATATTTTTGTCTGAGGTACAATGAGGAAGATCAAATTTACTGATTCTTCTGTACTTTTTAAAGACAGCCATGCTTTTAAGATGAAGAGTACCACAATCTAAGGAGTACCTTAGTTATGTGCACACACAGTAATCACTCACTCATTACAAGTCAATGGCTTTTGGGAGTGGAGTGTTCACGCTCCTCTATAATTGTTGCCATTGTTGGTGCTGTGTCTGGCCTGTGACAATTAGTCTCTGCTATCTGCTGTCTGCCTCCAAGGCTGTGGAGTTAGGAATGAACAGAGGGTAACTCTCCATAGTATAGTAAGACTGGCATGACACTGTAAGGCATTTCAATAGCGCACATAGGAGTTTTAAAGGATCTAGGTTACAGCTGTGCCACAATCTGCTGACAATCATATACCCAAGGACATAAGAAGAAAGCTTGAACATGTGTGCATATCATTATTGCCTGACCAATATTGGACTATTGAGGCAGATATCCATATAGGATAGTTTTAAACATTTCTTAAATGCAACATAAACATGAGGAAAAACAGATTTCATAACTTTGATTTTTAAAGGCTTATGATCTCAACATGTACTGAGCGAACCATTTAACCACTGAAAAATAAACTTAACAGCGTTCTCTGGTGGACAAACCACATATGACACTGTTTCTAAAGTCCCTCAAACATATCTTCGTCATATCTACTGGACCAGTTTATCAGATTATATGCGGAGCACACGCGTGCGTGGCTATGAGGACATGTTCATTTTCACATGGACAAACACATGACTTCAAGTGTACAGACACACATTCAAACAGAGTCATCCCCAGTATAGTATGCATATAATCCCCCGGCCTTTCCACCACAGATGACTCTTAATCCAGCACCCCCAACTCTACTTATCTCAGTGACATCATGGCAGCAGGGAGCACAGACTTTCTTCACACATCTACACAAGCAAACACAACAAAGCTGGGAAAAACTCTGAAGAATATGAAGCTAAAAATAAAGTAAAGCAGAAGAATGAAACTTCGGTCAGTAAATTCTCTCAGTGAATTTTGGCTCATATGCTGCTCTCCGCTGTGATAACCCTTTCAAAAATCAGCCAACAGACATGCAAACGCAACAAAAACACAGCATGAGCCAAGCATCAAAACTGCAACAGAGGCCCTCACAAGTTTCTGATGGGAAACTTCAAGAAAGCCTTGAAATTAGTCATAAAGGTGTATATGATTAATCTAGTTAAAGGAAAAGTCTGTCCAAATAGCAGCTAGAAAGATGAATGAAAACTGTTAGGTTGTCTTGACAATGTTATCTATAATTTGAACAATGACTAATACATGTCTTCGATGTCTGAGCCACGATGCAGCCCAACGGTAGAAAGCACTTTAGGCTGTAGCCTCTGCTTGTCCTTCAGACAAATATAATATATGCAACTCATTTGTGAAGAGAGTGTAGCTCAACATGGGACAAAACATCATCATTTCCTTTTTCTGTGAAGTTTTGGCATAAACACTTTTGTTTGTTTTCTCTGAAACCACTGTGCACGAGAATATGTTTTGCACAAAAGCTGGCCAAAAAGTCTAGCCTCACCTCAATCACGCCGTGCACTAGTGTGAGAGTCTATCTATTTTAGAATGAAATGCCCTTCTATCTTCCTGCAGCCATTGTGAGTTAATTTCTGAGCCCAGTGCGTAATATTGACAAAGCTCTCCATCTCAGCTTTCTCTCACATCCCTGGGACCTGCGTCTGCACACCACCCACATACACAACCCACCTGTTATTTTAAACCCGACCAGAGAGACAGTCATCTAGAATCTGTGGAGCTGCCTCTGCTCTGCAAGGATCAATACAATCCTTCCAGCCTGTCTCATCCTCCATGTCCCTCGGGCCAAAAGTAGCAGCAGACTAGTTTTGGCAGTGCCATTCTAGTTCATATTCTGAAGTGGTCAATCAAAACATTGCACAGTATGTCCACAAAAATATTCTATCACCAGAACATATCTATATCAATTTGCCAACTTTTGTTGTCTTCTTCTTCTGTCATTTTGTGTGCAAAGAAATTTCAAATCCCATGAGCCCCAAATTGTTACCAAAACTTCCCTGGCAGGCCCACTGGCTGAGCCATTTACTGTGATGATCAACATTATGTTATCCACAGAATTAATGACATTTAACTGCCACTGAAGGGATGAGCGGCATCTTTGCTACTTGTGGTGTCAGTTATCTCCCAGTATGATTTCTATATGTATTTTAATAGTAATTGATGATCACATTTGTCAAGAAAATAGTGTATGGTCACTGATTAAATTACCAGATTACTGCATGACATGATGAAAAAACACCTTGTTGTTGCGCAACTATTCTCAAAGCAATTTCACAGAGACAATTGTCACCACAATAACAACACCCAAGGTAACTGGCGTTTTGGACACCACATCCGGCCTTGCGCTGCCTCATCTCATCAGGCAAAGAACATATCAATGTCAGCATGGAGGAAATGCTTCCATGTTGTAGCGCAGCATTCTTTGCTCCACCATGACACCAAAACCAAAGCATGCTACGAGGAACTCCACCAGTTTATGTCTCAAAGAATTAATGAAAGAAATATACTTTTCTTTCAATTTTTTTTTACATGTAACCTCACTATGCCAGCCTCCAATTCCCTTTTGTCATTGTGGTCTGGGAATGCCAAAACAGGCTTTGAGAGTTTTAGTTTAATATACAATTAAAAAACTTTTGGTTTCTTCTTTATTTGATAGTGCAGACAGGAGACAGGATGGGCAGTGGAGAGAGAGGGAATGACATGGAGCAAAGGGCTTGGGCACGATTCAAACCCAGTCCTCAGCCTCGATATGTGCCATGTGCTCTGCCAGGTGAACAACCAGGGTGCTACACTGCTACAGCCGTTAGAGATTTCTGTTGGCACCACACCTTTTACAGGAGGTGTCATTGTATTTTTCACTGTTTAGCAGGTGTGCTTTTTTTTCCAAAAGTGAAGGTGACTGTAGCTGTGTGGAGAAATTAACTATTGTGCTAAGCAAACAATTCATGTTCCTCCTCTCCTTTCTTGTCTACCTTTACAATCTGTTGTAGTATCAGAATCTTTAATTAGAACTGTAAATAATACTAAGTATGACTTTTAGTCAGACGGCGAAGTGATCCCACATAACCCTCTGCCAACAGTGAAATGTAGGTCTGGGGGCTCTGGCCACTGGTAATAGCTGATCAGGAGCCAAGACAGTAAAATAAAATATATATATAACAATAAGAATAATAAAATAAATAACAACAATCCTTAATACTTTGATTAAATGAACAGGTAATGATATCATTATCACAATATTAAAAACAAAGTACAATGTCACAATGTGATCCTTACATGGAAAATGTATAATAATTTAACATAAAATAATCAAGCTGATGTCAAATTGTGTTCTACTTTTATGACACCGTTTTTCATATGAGGCAAAATTAAAACTATAACAACTAATTTTAACCCTTACTAATTCATTAATACTTGTTAACACTTACTAATTAATTATACTTTGCTTATAATATATATATATATAATCTTGTCATTACAATAAGATCTTGCTGGAAGTCAATAAGGGATAATATTGAAATATTGCAAGCCCTACTTATAGTTACACAGCTGACCATATGTTTGTACATGTATTATTCAGACATGTAAACCCTTATCAAACCACAAGATTAATCATCAAGAAAAATCAATTAAATAAAGGCTGACAACTTATAATTGTAGGGATATTAAATTTGAAAGAAAGCGTTGATGGCACAAACACTATGCTAGTGCATGTGTGTGTGAATGTGTGTGTCCCACAGTAATGTGTTTTGGTCTATTGTGTTTTGGTTCCAGTGTTTAGAAGCGTTTGTTTTTCTTTGCAGATTTCACTTTATTCCCTGAGAGGGAGAGTGATGACACAAGCTTCAGATGTTCCTTAGCAACCACAGATGAGAATAAACCTCTACTTTGGGTCCTCGACTCAAAAAATATATTATCAGTGCTCAGCAGGCTGGGTGCAAGCAAACAAACAAGGGTGATGAAATATGTCAGCCAAAAACTACTGCCTGCAAATTCACTTTGTAAACAGTCGGGGCGTAATTTTCTTTTTAAAATAACTTAATGACGGCCTACTGGAGAGACAGAAATACATTTCAATCCACCACAAGATCGTTGTCAGCACTGTGGCAGGAGACCGTTTACCTTTAGCGCTACTCCACAGCTTTCTGTAACATAAACAGCCTTTAAGAGGGGACGGATAAGTCACCGCCAACACACACACCAACACATAAAACAGACGTCAGCTGTTCTCACAAAAACAGCATTATAAACATCAGGAAGGTCAACACGTTCAGGTGGACTTTTAAAACTGAGAGCAGTTGTGCCTGAGGGTCACAGTCTTGATGGGGATGTAATTCTGAATAGGAGATTTATTTTCCTCCAGCGTCTGTGGCATCTTTTCAGTAACTGACACTCTGCTGCACTGTCTTTCTGATTTACTTGTAGAACGTGTTCCATATAATGTGTACTTTTTCTTTTGGTCAGCACACTCACAACAATCTCAGTGATTAATCCACTGGGCAATATGACTGCATCATACAGGAGTGTAGCAAACAGCAGGAGGGACTAGATGGTCCAAAAAAAACACTCACTGCAACAGCCAGACTCTGCAATACACTATGGAACAAATCAAGCTTTCCAAATACCAGCATCGTAGCAACAGACCACATGCATGACATATTTTTCTCTTCCATCTGCTTATGCTTCCTCATAAAGACATCCCCCTCCTCCCACTGTCTCCTGCATGCCGTCGGCTTATTCCAGTACACAGCACCTGTGTTTACTAGCACCTCAACTGCCACTATCAGCTTGCTTGTGCAGTATATTTGGAGTCATAAGTACCATGCATCACAAAGAACTGCTGAAACTTCTAGTAACACAGCATTCATGTAAGCAGACCCTAGAGTATGGATGGTGCTGTTCATCATTACTCAGCATAGTTTACAGTACCTCTATCTCCCTGCCTTGTCCTGTTCTCACAGTCTCCGTTACGGTCGCAGTGGCCTTGTCTGAGCTCTTGCGGGATGCTGGGACATGTAACTAGGCCTGGGACGGCCGAGGCACCCTCCCCCGCTGGCACAGTGGAGGGGAGAGAATGACAGCAAACAGAGAGAGGAGAGACACAAGATATGCTCTCCCCGTAACACCAGCTGCTCTAACACCAGGATAACACAATCCAATTTTCTTTGCTTCTCCTGTTCTAACTGTCGACACCTCCAGTGTGCTGGCGAAGCAGTTTTTTTTCTCTTTTTCCTCTGATCTTTTCTCTCTCTCTCTCTCTGCTGCTTCCTGGATTACGCCGGTTTTCAGTACATGAACAACACAGCCTTCAAGCTCCCGGATTTAAATACTGGGTTGGAAGATACCACGTGGCAAAATAGGGGAGGGACCGGGGTGAACTACTTCAGGCTCTATTGTGCTGTAAAATGGAGGAGGCCCTGCATCTCTGGCCACACCCACTGCTTCTCTACCTCCCTCTTCCTATTCATGAATGCACTGCTCCAATCATCTTATGACTGCAAACCTTTAAATTATGTTATGAGTACCAGTATTTAAAAACAATTATTACATGTCCATGAAATCACACATACATTATCACACATTTTGCAGATAGAAACTTTCCCTCTTGGTATGTGTGATAAAATCACTTAATCTGCACTCATATCAATTATTTACCTTGTGTGTGATTGCATGTAGCGCTGTTTTTCTGTGTGAGCTGTTTTGATTCATTCATTTTAGCTATTTATTGCTGTGACTTAATGTTTTACTGCCATTATGTGCTACTTTCTCTAATGTTGTTTAATTTGCTTGCTTGCTTTTATCCATGCTGCAAGTCGACTGTCATTTTATGTGACTGCCAGGTGTTTAGATTCAATGTCTGAAGTGTGATTACTTGTGTTTGTGAGGTTAGTATTGATGAGTAAGCACATAGAGGTGTGCGAGTTTATGATTGTGTTGACATGCATGGTACTCTCTGATCACATGATGCCAGGGGAGGCTATTTCCTTCCTCTCTCACATGACTGCTATACAGCACAAGGGTGGCCTGTTGCCAGGATTTCACGATTTACAAAAAAAAAATCTGCCAGACCTCTTTTTAAGTTCCATTTTAGTGAATTTTCAAAGCAACACTCACAACAAAGATCATCAAGGAATTTTCCAGATGATGGTCAAACAAATATAGGCACACAGGGACACACACAAACATCAGCATGAAAGACACACAAAGGCCAGACACAAACCACACCAGGTACTGAATTCTGGACAGATCCTCATTTTTGTGCAACACCATCACACACAAATGACCAAACTGCAGGTAAAGTCAAGCCAACAATATACAGTGTACAAGACTCAGAGGAAACGACGATGACAATGCTGCTCTACTTGTCTGACTCATGAGTGAGAGTTTGTTTTTCAGCTTTCATGTTACCGTTTCCAAACTCAGTCCGACCTAGTTTGACAGGCAGAGGAACTAAATGTACCAAGCTTTCATGCTACTACAAGACAACGCCTCTCAGTATTTTAAATCTGAGAACACAATCTATGTGCAGGACTTTTACATCTCTGCTGAGGTTACCACAGCAAGTCAACAATCAATTTAACAATATCAGTGGATGCACCTATGGTGATTTAAATTAGCTAACGTATAAAGATAAACACAAAACCTGAAGAATTAATAAGAATTTTGAAAGCCTAGAGTACATCGCTCATGACTTTGATAAAGCAAAAAAAAAAAAGATGTCCACTTTCCATGAAGGCTTGTGGTGATGGCGGTGTATATTTTGGAGAGTGCAAAGCTTGAAATGTTTGGGCGATCCTGGCACTGTGGAGAAAAAAGAATAACTAACCTAGAACAGTTTCCTACATGTGTCCAATTTTTGCCCTTTTTCTTGATTATAGGGTGTGCAGTTTTTCAGACAGCAAGTCAATCAACAGAGGCTGTTGCTGCAACCCAAACACAGCTCCAGTATCTACTGTAAACAGGCTACAATGTAGCACAAGTTTCTAAATACATACAATAATAAGGATCATTTGCAAAATATTAGGGCAGAATAAAATCAATCTGAACATAATCTTGCATTTTTGGTATAGATTTAATTAACTAGAGGAGAGCAATCAGTCTGACAAAAGCCTATAGAGGAGCCTTTAGATGCAAACAGTTATAAAGGACATTATGATAACATACAGGTGTTTGAGGGGGTCTAGGTGAACGTACTAGCTCATTTCTACAGATGAATGCTACTGTCACTTCTACGGTAAATTACAGCCACCTGAAGTGTTGGAAGATGTATGGTGCCTGCAACATATCCTACATCTCATGCATTATATTTCTGTGAACTTGGTACAAGTTTGAGGCCAATCTCTTTCTTTGACTGTCTGTTCTTAGATTAACCCATTGATGACTAACAACTACATCAGAGGGGGAAACTCAAACGCAGTGGAAACTGCTAACATGCAACATGTAGCTCCATACGACTCAATCAAAATGTTTGATTTTTCATACTTCTCATGGCAGAACTGGGAGACAAAGTTTATTTTAATAATGCGAAACATCACAAAATAGGTTTAACATTAATTTGACATGCTAAATATCAGATTCACACTGGATCAAAGCACATATTATTGAAATTACAGTTGCTCTGAATCCAAAGGTACCAAGCATTTGATATTAGTTCCTGCATATTTTGAGATACAGCCATTGCTGTATCATACCATATTTTGTAGTTGGTTGCGTGGGGTTACACATTTTATCAGAGATTTCTATGATTGCTTGTGACAAAAGACTAAAAAAAGTATGTTAAGCTGTAGGCTCATACTATGAGAAGTTTCAGTGGAGGCATGAATGAATGGATTTTCAATGGAGTTGTGCTTAGCTCAGCTAGTACTTTAAAAGCTGTAAAGAAAATTATAAAAGTCCATTGTGGACATTAATGGGTAAAAACTGACATCACATCTCTTGTATAAGTTTAATGATGAGTATGCGTTCCATCATTTCTTACTTATAACATCAAAATCAGAGCAGGCTGAAAAGTTTGCTGTTGTGTCAGTTTCAACAATGAAACATTCTCCACTTTTTTTCCTTAATTCACATTTCTCTAAATAAGTCTGAGGTTCAGTATCTGTTTGAACCCCAGCTTGAGCTTTTCTGCCACAACCTCTGTTGTGTTGAACACATCTTTTTCCCAAGAGGCTAATCAACAGCACGGGGGAGTAGCTGTTCACCATTTTTCACTCCCTTTCTCCCAGAGGAAAACAAGGCCTGGCATTATTGTTAAAGCCGTGTCAAGCAAGCCTAATCTCTAACCTGCACAAATATTCCCATGAGAATAAAACAGAACAAACATTCAAACAAAATACTCATGGCTTCCCAGCATTCAGACTGATGCTATGTATCTCTTCCTGAATCCATCAGGAAAGTTCTCAAAACAACAAACCCTCCTGCAGTCCATGGCATGCAGATACACAAGAAATAACTGCACACTCCCATATATATGTACACACACATATAAGTACACAGCCCTCTCCACTCACCACCACCACCACTGTCAGTGCAGCTCTCACCATATCTGAATATAGCAAAGAGGAGCAGTGTGTCACTTGAAACTGTCAACATGTAGCACACTGTAGTTAGCGCTGCTTGGACATGAAGAGGTTAGCATCCCGATCCTGAGACTAAAGGTGTATCAGGGATCAAAGCTGGAGGCAATAAAAATAGTGTTGCTTCACTGACATGGCAAAGTGAGTAAGCTTCTGATAACACGTGTCCTGTTTCCATGAACTTCAATACAGACTCACATGTACACGCACGAGCCTCGTTACTGCTATCTTTACTGTGGGGTACTGTGTTGGAACTCATCTTTCCTGCTTTGATTTAACATCTTGTTTGTTTGGTAGAACTGCAATGAAAGAATGTTATAAATTGTAGAAAGTTTGTTTTAACGTTAAGCCCTTTTACCACACTGTGTGGACTTGGGGTGAGGGTTAGTGTTAGTTGCAAGTTTACTATTCACGATGTGTTTCATTATTGCATCAAACAAAAAAAACAAAAAAAAAAAACATGCTTCCTGATGTCACCTGATGTCAAACAATGAAAAACAGTTTCACAATATTGATAATTACTGGGAGGCTTATTAAAACTGACCAACTATCTGACTGGATCGATGCTGACTGTGGAAAACTCATCTCAGGCCTCTGCCAAATATGAGCGGTTTATTCTCAGAGCTCTCTCATGATGTCATCATGTTTGTGAGTGTGTGTGGAGAAACCGTAAAGGTGTTCTTCCTGTGCCGTATCTTTTTACACTACATTGGAGTGGAGGTGCATGTGTGTGCCAAGATAATTACGTTATTGATCGTACAATATATGGACATGACCTTCATGATTTTTGTTGACCTCAATACTTCCCGTTGTGTTTACATTCAAATGTCACCAACATTTTAGCCAATATAATGCCAGAATAAACAGCTGGTTCATTCAACAGAACAAGAAATATGATGGGACACATTTTGTTGTCATTACTGCTTGTGCTGCTTCTGTCCTCTCGTCTGCCCTGTGTTGAAGTTTCACCGTGGGTGGGGCTCAGACAGCTCACACACACATATGCACGCAGCAACAGCAAAAGAGGTAAGGTGAAGATAATGTGTTACTCGAGGCTAATAGCTGTTTTTCCTACCGACTGCATATTGCAGCCAGAAAGTTTAAGTGTTGGTTTCAAAGCTGCACCCAAAGGCTTCACTGTGGGAACATTTTGGCTTTAAATCAAATGAGAGAATATTCTTAACAATCAAAAGTTCATTGCTCTTTGAAAGGGTGGAGCCAGCACAAGCTGGCTGAACCCATGGCCAAGACCAGCAGGCTGAGAAACTCAACACTGCACACAGCAGTCAGGCTATATAATGACACTACTTAGACTGAAAAAAGAAAAAGAAAAAAAACAAAACAAAACAACAACAACAACACAGCATGGCCACCATGACTGCTAACTGCCTCTGTTTCACTACCCTGATATATTCCAGAAATATTTCACTTATTTATTTATGTTTCTTAATCTTGATATTGTTGTGTAATTTCTTTTTCCAATGTTTTTCTTGTAAAGTTCTGCGTTTTTTCAGTGGAGCCATGGCTTCATTGCAAGCATGAATTAATAAAACCAAACTAAACCAAACTGTATTTGCATTATTATTCTATCATACAATCATTATATCAGCGGCATAAAGTGGTCCTGAAATGACAATAATATTGTTTATTGCAAGTATTTCTGGGACAATATTATCATCCAACAAAAGCAGATACTGTGACAGGCCCATGTGTGTGCCTGTATTCCTAAACAAAGAAGGAATATGAGCAGGGAGATCATTAGCCGAGCGATTCACTGACTCACTGAAGTCACAGGACAATAAAATCCAGTCAGGGACCAAACACCAGCTGACACTGGTTCATCTGTGATCAAATGAGGTGGATTAAATGAAAACGGATCTTCATTAGGAGCCCTGCTGAGAGCAGAGACAGAACAAAGCTTAACTGTACCACAGCGATGAAATTCAACCCATCATAACACATGTGTATAAGCTCTGTCTGTCAGCCTGCAAATCACCTCAGTGAGATATGGTGTGTCCAATAGCATGATGTTGAGTCTGGCTGCTCTGTGCATGTGAGTGTGTGTGTGTTTATGTTGTGGTGAGGATTATCTGCCGTTTATCTACATGCCCCCAGCAACAACAGGCCCACCTGTTGGTGTTACAGCTTTCGAGGCCTTGGTTACTGGTTCTCTAAAATCCCTTTTCCAGAACAGACACACTTCCCCTGATGCATGGGAAGCAACTGAGCTATTCATAGCAGAAGAAAGCCCTGGAATTTTCCACCCAAACACAGAGCAAACGGGTCCTCAGTCATAGACTGCAGAACAGTCAAAGACCCCAGACACTGACCACCAGCCACTTGTTTAAAACTGATGGTCTGACTTTACAAGCACTTTTGTGCCAGAGGCTCCCTCTAGTGGTGAGATGGAAAAGTGAGGTACTATTAAATGTGCTATTAAAATGTAGTGTAGAGCAACACTTCACAAGAAAATGTTCTAAATGTTGACACATTTAGTCCCAATATATACACACAGGCCTAACTGAGCTCAAACATATTTCATGGACTGTTTTGTGCTACAAAAGTCATTACTGCCATACCTTTTAGACCCAAATGAGTCTTCAGTGTTTCCTGCAATGCTCAAGTTTTTGCAGTCTAACAATATAAATGATACATTAAATTGTGCAGTGTCACTGAGATCCGTTTTGTCTCTGAAGAAGAAAAAATAATCCCACTGACACCTTTTCAGCAGGAGTAGGTAATATGCTCTTACACCCACAACCACAGCTGTGAGGTTATGAGGCCCTGGACAGGGACTCCCAGTGTTTGCTTGTCACATATTTCTGTCTGCTGAGGGGCCAGGGAGTACAGATGAGGGTGGAGTGAGATGGGCGGGAATGGGGGTTGTCAGTTGTGCAGGTTAAAATCCACAGGGTAACAACATGTAGATGTGCTATTCGGTAAGGAATGTAACAAAGCCCCAAAGGGGTAACTCAACAGAGCTCATATGACTACTCATGATTAACAGAATACACGTGAGTCCAAGAGACAATAGAGACATTCCACGACAGGAACAGTACATCTGATTAATAATGAAACAGAATGAACTATGGGGGAGGCTGGACGGGTGGAGACAGTACAGAGACCAGTCAACTGCAGCATGGAGCAGGATGTATTACTCTGTATACATTATCCAGTACCATACAGAGCACAGTCAGGTAATGAGTCAGGGATCACACTACTGTGCAAATGTTATTGAATTGACAACCCAAGAAACAAAGAAAATCTGTGGCAACAAACTCATCAGATAAGCTAGCCTACCAGAGAGCCTGGGGATAAAAAGTGATATCAAACTAAAGGGCTGGTACGTTAGGGAAGATCAAAGTAAGAGAGCCTCTGCATCAGATCAGATCACAACAGAAAGTGCAGCAGTGCTGGAGAGAGGAATTCCCTGCACCTCTCTGGCAGATACTTAACAGCCTCTATATATCACGTCATATAGCTTGGGCTGCAAAGCCAGGACATCACATATTCTGCTTCATGTGATGCAATGAAGGTCCAGTGGGAGAGTGCAGCCTACAGGCAGAGATAGATTCCTGCAGATGAGAAAACTGAGTAATCAATGTTTCCACCAGCAAATCAACACCAACACTTATATAAGACAGCTGCTTCAAATGTGCAGATGTGCTGAGGATTAGAATATACTTAAAAAACAAAACAAAAAAACTAAACTTTCAACAGACTTGAAAGGAAAGATGCTGTGAAGCTGAGCTATTTCTGGTGCTGCTACAAGAAGTAACAAAGGAAATATTGAAGACTTCAGTTCATGACATGGATAAAAACACCAGCTGCTCAAGCTGCAGCTACAGGAGATTGTTCTGCAGCAGAAATTTGGCATCACGAAAACCAACAGACTGGGGCGGTCAGATGGAAGTACTATAATGGGTGGCCTACATGTGGCTCTTATGACGGACTGGGAGCGCAGAGGGCTCAGCCAGGCGGCTAATTGAGAAGACTTAAATGACTGCATGGATGGAGAGACCTCTAAGTTATTTATTACTGCAGCAAAGACAGGCTTCCTCAGCAAATACAGTACAGTGTGTGTGTCAACATGAGTTACTGCTTGAAACCTGCTGCTGCATCCCTCCAAACACTCAGCATTTGTGCTGTGCTGTGGCACACTGAGGAAGTAGCTCGATCAAATCAATTTCAACATTTAATTGTTACACAAATAAATTGCTTGTCTAGTTTCTTCCCACAGAGACCAGTTCGCATCAACTTCAAAGGTAATCATAGAGCTACAATCATTTGTCCTGTATCCCATCACACTAAAAACTTAATGAAACACCTACGCATACCTTACGAATTGACACTACGGTAACAGTAAATGATACACCACCATACGCCAGAAAAACACAGGCCCATGGTAACAAAGCCAATTAAAGTGTATATGACTAATATCATATTTATAGAGAAGCATTTGAGGTTGAACTGCTTTGTCATATTAATTTTGTACAAAACAGTTTTCCCAATTTAAGTCAAGCAAAGGAACTCAAACCAAACAACCAAAAAAGTAATTAGGAAACTGCATTCCCTAAATTTTCTAACATGACATTTGTTACAATCTGTCCAGTTTTGATTCAGAAGTCCAGAGGTCACTAAAGCAGGCTGAAAATATACTCAAAGTTCATGAGCGTCATCACATCTGTGAGGCTAATGGAAGAATCTGTAACGTAAAGAGAGGATGAAATCCAGTAATCTCTAGCTTGTAGTAACAAAAAATCTATGATACAATTATGTTTCTTTCTCTCCACATGGTCACTGCGTCCCTTAGACAAATAATGAGATTTCAGGCAAACAGTTGGGGAGGTTCTTGATAATGGTAAATTGCAAGATAAACAAATCCTACTGCACCGCCTAACCAAAGCTGATAAGGACAACCACAGCCAGTAGACCTATGAACTGCTGTTGCTGCGAGGGATGGGCGAAGGGGTCCATTAAGGGCACTTCTTCAAGGCTGCATATCTACCATGTAACTGTTCTGGGAACACCCTCAGAAGGGGCTCCTATGGTATACCATGATGTTGTTTCATCAGCATGTACAATATGACAGTAAAATCAGCAAAAGCAGAGTCCAATCCATATTTTAATGTGTTTAAGTTTTGGCTCTCTTATAATGTACCATTTCATTTGTTTTAGAATTGAAGTTTTTTTTTTTGTATTTTTCACAAAGTGAACGCCCTTTGCATTTTCACCTGGTTTTTGGGCTTGAGGCAATGCTATGTGCTTTTTCCCCCATATTTCCTAACATTTCATTTACTAAACTATTACATGTTTAATAAAAAAAATAGCAATCATCAGTGGATTAATTCAGTTGCAGCCTCAGTTTAGTTAAAATAATCTCTGCAGTAAATTGCATTACAGTTCCGCACAAAGCAGCATGTCTGCTGAATGCTAAATATACAACATCAGTCAAAGCTTCAAACAAATTCAACCAATGTCTCAACAACAGATACAGAACATAACTGAGCAGCAAACTACAGTTGCAGCAGTCCTCATCTCTGGTGAACACCGTGGATTCTCAAATGCCACTGCACACGCATCTGTGTAATTTTCTGCCTCCACGTTCATGTAACATCTGAGAGTTCACTCATTCTTTCTATGGGACCCCTTCTCACCCACACTCACCAGGGCTGGTGGTGCTCTGCAGGCTTCCCCTCTTGCGAAACGGGGATTTAGGTTTAGGCTTCCCTTGTCCATCGTTGGTGGTGGAGGAGGAGGAGGAGGAGGAGAAAGAGGATGACATCTTGCTGCCTGTGCTCTTGTTACTACCGAAGCAGAGTGAGTCAGAGCTGTGCAGTGGCCAGCAGAGGGAGAGAGGAGCACTAGTTCTAATGCTGGAGCTCTGTCTCATGGTGGGGCAGCAGGGCGGCAGGACCCATACTGGGCTGCAGAGCTGGCTCCTCCTCCCAGCCCGCGGCAGGTCAGCAGGCAGGCTGCACAACGACGAGCTGAAAGGCAGACCAAGGCTTCCCCTACTCCTGCTGGGGGCCATCCTCCTTGGTTGCCCTAGCAACCAGGGAATGAGCTTCCTGTAGCCAATGCAGGGAAAAACAGCCACCGAAGAGGGCATTGCTGATCAAAGTGTGTCGCTAGCCAGATAGCCAGCAAGCCTGGAAACCGACTACAACCCACCAGCTGAGTGCCAAGGTGAGTGAAGGACAAAAGTTTTTTTTCCACTCTTCTAAAAATAGCAATTAGATACACTAGATATCATGAGGAACTGTATTCAACTGAGTGGGGTAAAAAAGCACAGAGGATCCAGATGAATGGCAGGTGACAAAATAAGTAAACGAATACAGAATGGTCGGAGTGGATAAGCACAGAAACCAGCTTAGTGTGTAAGCTGACTAATGAACTCTCAATCTTCTTTGCTGGAAATTTCTGAGGGGAGACACACAGCCTAAACACACACAGCACAGGCCCGCCTGACATGAAGTATTATAAATAGTGACAACCAAAGCCTAGCAAGAGCCAGTAATGCAACCTGTGACGAGCATGCGCGCAAGTTTTGCTTCTGTGGTTCCTGTAGTTTAGGAGTAATAATTATTAAACACTTTAAATAAGTGTAATAACCACACAAGCTTCCAAAACATAAGCAGAGCCTGAGAAAGTAAAACAAATAAAGCTGTGTTTTTTTGTCTTTTGTTTTAACGACAGTTCGCTTTTTTCAACTTTGCTTTATTGACATTTCATGCTATAGACACACTCATCCCTGAACTGTAAAGTAAAACCTCCTCAACTGAAAAGTTACAATTGTTGTTAAGCATACTCGTACATATTATAAAGACAATACACAAATACAGTTTTAATTGTGTTGCCTCTAATTTGGCTTTTCACATCACATATTAATCTACATATATTCAAAAACTGCTTCACATCTACTTTATATTACTCGAGCTGAATGAAATTGGTTATTGGCTGGCTGACACTGACTATGTAATATTAGACACTTTAGTGCTTTGGGATTCCATGACTTGCGGAGCAGCCAGAGCATGTGAGCTACAAAAAAAGAGTAAATATCTCCATCTAGTGGTATGAAAGTTTAATGCAGTGACAGAAAAACATGTTAGTCCCCTCTCAGCATATGGGTTGCTGTTAAAAGCAACAATTAAATTAATACACTACATATGAACAGATCCTGCAACTACAGGATTATGCTCACAATGTCTTCAATTAAACTGGCTCCTGGCATTAATGTATAGACTGAATCTGATCAACTCTGAACAAAATGCAAAAATTTGAATTTATGTAGTAGAATGAATTTAGATGTTAATAAACTGGTGAAATGTGGATCAGATATTCACTAATACAACTGTGCCTGAGGTCAAACCCCAAAATGCTTAAAGCTATCACACTGATCTCTAAAACTGAAACACAATCTATAAGTTATTTTTCGTTAGAATCAGAGTATAAGCTAAAACAAAGACCAAACTCCCATCACAAACTACACACTGAAGACAGAACGGACCTGCATGTACAGCAATCAAATAGCTAAAATTCAACCTGTATGTTAAATCAGCTGGGCAACAACATGTTTCCAAGATAAATTCTGGTGTTGACTGACCATGGTTTATCTTTCCCAAGTTTCCAAGAAAAATCTTGTTCCAGGATGTTTCCAGCCTTTTCTGAAATCTGACCCAGTTTTTGAGCGAGCTGACACTCACCATCTGGAGCAGCAGCAGCAAAGGCTAAAAAACAGAGGCCTACTTTTGTCTGAAACAAAAATCTTAACTGCCCCCATTAAAGGCATTTTGCTAAAACCAAATCACTGACATTCTCAAGGTCTTACCTGGAAACAGGAGAAACAGTTAGCGAGGCAGCTTCTGCTAATCCTTTGGTTGTCTCTGTGCTCTCTGCTGCTTAGTCAAGCTTTCTGTCTACACGCCCTTTTGCTAAAAATGAGACCACTGTGCATATCACTGGCTGCTCACTCACTCATTCAGAGCAAAGCTCATGGAATTCAGCAATTTGTTTCCAGAGACCATACACCAAAAAAAAAAACCCCAGAGGGTTTTCTGTTCCCATGCATCAAACCCAACCCAACACATAATTTTCATACTTTATTATTTTATTCAAAGGCTGATGTTGCCAACCCTATGCATGAGGAGAGCAGGAAACCCAGGATTGTTTTAGCGTTTTTACAAAACAGAGCCATGGCATTTTCCTATTAACAGCACTGCTTCTGTTTGCAAGAGCATAACTGAGACTGAGAGCTTTGGGGAGTTTTTGTAGGGCAATACTTGTGGGGTTTTTTTATGGAACTTCTGTAATAAACAGAAGCCAGTCACCACCACAAACATCACTGAATTGAAGGTATTAGTACGCCACCATGGCCATTTCAGAGCAACCATGTATGTGAGTAGTCTCTGAAAGCACTAGTTTGACATGTTACCTATGTACTTTTTAAGAAATGTAGCACTAATCTTAAAATATCTGTACTTCTTTAATGACAATCAGTGATATTTACACCAAGTAACTACTAGTTTTATCTCATCCAAGGAAAGGGCCTGTAGGGATTAAGGGTGTCATATGTTGTACAGCTTGTAAAACCCTTTAAGGTAACATTGTTATATTGGGCTGACAGAAAACGAGGGTGTAACCTTATGAGCCACTTTGGTTGTTGAAAAAGCCACTAAAAACAATAAAGTGCTCAAAAAAGGTCAGTAAGTCTACGGTCATACAGTACATTAAAGAAGTTTAAAGCTGCTGCCCATATTTGAAACATGTTGCTGTTGATGTTGCAACCTGGACCTTAGCCACAGTAAGTACTTGTATTGAATGGTTCCTGACAGATGTTTGTGCTGACTCACCACCAGACATCGTTGAGGACCCAGAGGGAACAGAAGGAACGTTTAGACTGCAGCACGAGACAAGAACTGCCCTGCAGCGAACACACAGAACAACATCACACGCTGTTAACATGACAGTGGATAGCTAAGTTAGCTAGCCGATAAGCTAACACACACAGACCTGGACCGCCAGATTATCTATTAACGGTAAATAATATGACTAAACGTTCCTGGAAAGTTTGCTCAAATGAAAGCTTCACATTCCTAACGTGGAAATGTGCTTTTAGCTGCCTCACTGACTTGTTAACTGTCCACAAAGAAGTCAACTAACGTCAGTTACATCTCATACTTGGCTATATTATAAAGTTAGTGAGGTAACTCTGGCGCCCCTTACTTCTAGCGTTACACCTGAACGAACAGTGTATTAATATATAACGAAGCGAATAGTTAATTACCAGAGCTATCCTCCACCCTTGTTCGACCAGGTCGCTGTTTGTTTTGACGTGAATGCAGTTTCCTCTAAAGTTTTAAAGGATCCGCCTGCTTTGACTGTGACGCTGTTCAAAGGTCGTCTGATAGACACCTGACTCACGCAAACAGGTGTCGTCAGGGTTTTTTTTTTTCCAGGAAGCTTATTGTATATTCATTTTGTTGGATGTAAGATAAACTATTCTTAATATGGAGAAATTTGACTTTAGTGTGGTTCATTTTGCTTTTATTTTAAGACCTCTTTTTTCCTTTGTAATACCTCAATGTAAAAAACTCCACTTGTCTCAAGTACGGTTTGGCCTACTGTAGTGTTACTATGTATTAAAGCAATGGTGAAAAGTAACTAAGTACATCTGATGTATACATCAAGACATCGATAATTATAATCCAGTAATATAACACACATTATTCTGACATGGGCCATCAGTGTTACAGCAAATTGTCATATATGATTGGGTTGATATTACTGATTGGACATGTAAGCATAATTGTAATGTAGCTCCTCAAGGTGAAGCTAATTTTATCTGTTATAAACTCTTAATTTATAACGATAATTTAGTAGATCCTGTTGTAGAATGATTTTGATATGATGTGATGATTTACTCAAAGATTTCTTTATTAAAAATCACATTATTAATGTATCAATAGCTGCATTTTCCTTATTGTCTTAAAAATATTAAAATATAACTTGTTTTTTTTATTATTATATTTATAATGTTCACCTTAATGCTGACCATGTGTCTGACAGTTTTATTCGTCTCTTAATTTTACATCCATTCAGCAGATCTTATTTCCTCTTCTGTCCTCTCACTTCTTCTTCCTTTGTCTTGTCCGCTTGCGGTCCCTGTTGTAAACGGTGTCTCGCTGTTGTGAAATGTTGACAATTGGCCTGGAAAGTTGGTGCAAACAAACAAATGATACTGCTGTTTGCTTGCTCTCCTCGTCTGTGTTTCTGCCACAGAATCCGGCTGCAGCCCTCTTGTCCATCTGCTGTCACTTCGTCTTGATCACCAGTGGCAGGAAACGTGATCTGAAGCGCTGACTTCCATCTGGAGTCAACTTTTTGGGTTTGTTCGGCAACAATATCCCCCTTCCACGTCGGGTTCAATACCAATTACAACTAAAATACGATTTTGAGACAACAGCTGGGCCCTCCACCTTTAGTGGCATCAGAATACATTGAGGACTGCTGTTCACAATCTCCCAAAAATGTTCATTTGAAACCTTGTCTGGTGCTGTGTCCCCATATGGCTAACAACATTACACAGTATAACCATATGTTCTCTTGATAGTGGCCCCCAAACCCTATCCATACATATCTTTGTCAAATGGTGCATGTTGAGCCTTCATGGAGAATTATTCCTACTAACCTTGAACTTTACTGCTCTGGTCCAGTCTCTCAACGCTCATCAGTGTCACTCCCAGATGCAGCAGCAGCTGTTTTTAGTGAAAACCCTTTGATAAACACACTTTACATTACCTGGCCAGCACCAAACAGCAGACACACAACGGTAGCAACCAGCTGGTGAACATAGCAAAGCATTTAGCAGCTGAAGAGCATCTAATATTTCCTTCAAGAATTAATGGAGACCAAACCATAGCTAAAAGGAAAGTGAATATTGGCCTTGCATTCACCAGGTGGCAACAAACACAACTCCAAATGAATACTAATGTTGGTCCCTGCTAGATATGTACCGTAAATAGGCAACTGTTCATGAAGATTTTCATCGTAACAACTTTGTAAAATGATAATATGCCAGTGTTGCATTTTCAGGTTGCTCCACTTCCCCCCAGTGTGGCAATAAATGATTACTGCAGCTTTAAGTGTGTACAGGATCAATTTGGATGTTTTTAATGTTCCAGATCTTTGTTCTATAATAAACGTTATTATGTACATACATGTGTGGATATTTACTTTCTCTTTGGGATCTTGTGCATCCTCACACTTTGCAACTTGTGTTGTTCTTGGTTTTTCTTCAGTTTTTTTCAGTTATCTTTTATTTTGTCACACAGTCTACATGAGAAGCACATTTTTAACAATGGCTTAGCTTTTGCTTTGCATTTCTTTGGTCCCAGGTAACAGGTTATATTGATTTTAATGTAAACAACTAGTGCTTTTAGCTTCAGTACTTAACTGTTTTACTTTAAAAAAAAAACAAAGCACAGTGATCAATTTGCAGTTATGTTTGCAAAAGTAATGTAATTTAAGTACAAGGACAACAATCTTAATTATTCTTACAAACAAAAATTATGCATACAAACATTTTACTTCATATAAAATAATGCATTTTGAGTCTAGATTATCAGAAGACACAGTTAGAATATGATACTCAAATTTAAATTTGAAAACATTAAGGTAAAGCAATCCAAGATTTCGAAGAAATAATCAAAGCTTGCTCTGAACAGCAGAATAGGCGGAGAGTTATTTACGGTATGAGATACTCACACAAGCAATCCCAAGATTATAGAAAAAAAATGTCAGCTCTGGTTTAGTCTAGAGAATTTATTTTAGGAGTCACAGATAAGGGTGTCTTGTTGGATTCCCAATAGAGCAAGCTCCTCCTCCCGCCCACTACAGCTCTGAGAAATGTCACTAGGTAATAATTGCCATGGGGATGGCAGGGCCTGGCGAGCTGGGGGCGGTTTGACTGAGGTCCATGTTGAGGTGTGAGGCCTGTTGCACACCAGCTCCTTCCAACTGAAACACAGCATGGAACAGTGGCAAGATGCATTTGTTTATATTGAGTATCCACATTTTTTCTCTACATTTACAGCCATCTATCAATCCATCTATCTCTCTATTGACAGTTATATTTTCTTTGTGATTAAGGTCATACCACTGGCTTTGGCCTTTGAAGTTTAAATGTTACCTTAAGGTCAAAGTGTTTGAACTTTATCCTCGCTCCACCCCACCCCTTGCAAGGGAATATCAAAGCAAAGCAGCGAGATTAAGCCACACGCATTGAATCAGAGAGTACAATCATACAGAGACAGAGCACTAAGGTGTTGAGTGAAAGGAGCTATGAAGACCCTGGGTAATGCATTTGGTATCACTTAGCTATATATGTGACAGCGGCGCCATGCTGTCTGTGAAATTATGAGAATGCATCCAAAGTGTTTTACAAACATAGAAACTCTTTATTACAACAGTATCTCGCACTCAACCTTTAGCCATGTATTTTTCTAAACACATTCATATCATTGCAGTACAATGGAAGTCATTCTTTTATTTTTATCACATCTTAAAAAAACGATCTCGGAACAAGTGAAAATCCTAACACAAACGTTCAACATCATTCACAGTTTGGGATATTTAGACGCGATGCAAAGAAGGTTTCAAGCTCAACAAGCTTTTGATTTTGGACTGGCATTGTCACTCAAAAACAACCTTTGGAAAAAAATATCTTAAAAACCCTGTATCCACATTACGTAAGAAATAATCTGTTATTTCAATCAAAGATATCCACATAGATTTTGAGATATTCATCCCTAAGTTTGCTAGAAAATACTACTTCATTTCATTGTCAAAACCCTCATTTCTAATAAAATCCTCTTGGAGAAAATCGCACCTGCTTTAGTCTCCTTACAACATTAGAGCAGAGTGTGCTGCGGGAGTCATTTGACATAGAGCTGCAGGACTGTAACATAATGATTGTTGTTTTTCGTGCATGTGAGGTAAAAACCCCTGATGAGCAGGGCAGTCAAACAAAAAGCTAAATGTATTCTCCTTCCAGGATAAAAGTCACCAAACAATGAGTATTTACTGCATACATGTCAAAATACATCAGCGTCCTTGTGATTAAATTCATTACAAGGAAAGGTGGGGGTGTTGAGTGGAGTACACAACCCAGAAGAGTTAAGTACAATTAACAAAGTTAAGAACCGGAATCATATTTGAATGCAACGCAGTGCATTAAGAGAATACTGTTTTTTTTAAGGTCTATATCCAATTACACTGATAAATACATCACATGGCAGAAAGCTGGATGACCCCTTCAGATGATTTATAAAGTCATTCTAAACCGGGTCACAACAGGTCTGCTTGCTTTTTTGGAAGTCCAAAGGAAAAGAAAGATTTGTTTGAACAAGCACCAAAGAAAGGAGAACAAAATTCAAATGTTGATCTGTAAACAAGGTTAGTTAGCATGACAGTTCCATGAGAGTTAGGCCACAACATGTACGCCTCCTAATCGATCATAATCAGTTTGGCGTAAGGGTTAAGAGTGGCATGA
Organism: Chelmon rostratus; assembly: GCF_017976325.1. NCBI lineage: Eukaryota > Metazoa > Chordata > Actinopteri > Chaetodontiformes > Chaetodontidae > Chelmon > Chelmon rostratus. The sequence continues at coordinate 16,567,344 of NC_055659.1, read as the reverse complement.
TCACTGATGAAAGGCCAGCTACCAATCAAAAGTGACAGCAGTGCTTTTCCCTCAATACTCCTAATTCTGCATCTTTTATTGCTGTCTTCTTTGACTTTTCTTGCAGCAAAACTCTTGTCAAAAATGATCAACTTACTAGAGTCTCAAAAATGATTGATTTGGCAGTTACAAATACAGTATCAGTTGATGTGCGGAGCCATTTAATCATCATGTCTTAATACCAAAGGCAATTCGTTTAATAGCAGAGCTCTACTGCACAACAATAAAGTAATTAATTGAGAGGGAGCCAGTGTATTTCAGCGAGTGCTCCCTAATTTGAGATCAAAAGGGATATTCTGAAAACATCCAACTCCGAAAACGCTTCAGCTACCTTCGTAGAATCAAACATATAATTAATGTTGGTTTTTTATTTTAAAAAAGGCTTTAACAAGTTACATCAATATTAATTCACTGAGTCATTAACTGTACAGAGCTGAGCGGTTGTGTGGAATGTTTTAAAATCTAGCAGTAGTTTCCCTGTTCACAAACAACAGTTTGAAATGCATCTCAAACAACTGCATGTAATCGTATCATCGTCACTGTCTGAGGATGAAATCTGATGAGGCAAAGTGCAATGAGTCAAAGGTACAAGTCATTTAAATGAACTGTTGGAAAGCTGTCAGTAGAAATAGAGAAATGTGTTTTCACCGAAATAACTCCTGAAACAGTTTATGTCTGAATTATCCAATTTTGTCTTTTTTTCAGGAAATAAAGATGTTAAAATCTTAATTGTCTGTATATATATGGTTGTTTTTCACCTGCTCATTCTCAGTAAACTCTGAAGTCTCCTCTGCAATTTGACCAGGGATACGGAAATCAATTGGTATGGGCTGTGCTGGCTCCAGTGGCTGGGACTGAGCCACGGGGCAGCAGGCTTCCCCTTTAGGACTGGAGGTGCTGTGAGAGTTTTGAGGATCCAAGTTGCAGCCAGTGCCCTGGAGAAACTGAAGGAAATTCTCCTCTATGGATCCTTCACGGCTGGGCAGTCTGTCCTCCATCTCAACCCCTGCTCGACGAAACAGACAAGGCAGATGCTTACCCAGCTCCTCGCGGATCTGTCGGTTGAGACAGCCATAGAAGAAGGGATTGGAGGTGAAGCAGAAGTAGCCGATCCAGGTGACCACCTCCTCCAGAGAGGCTAATGTGGCTGGAGGGCTGGCAGCCAGCGCTGAATACAGGTGGAAAGTAAAGTAGGGCAGCCAGCAACAAAGGAATTGCCCACCTACTGCTGCTAACACTGCTGCAGCCTTTCCTCCCCCAAAGGGGCGCTGCGGGGTCGCTCTGCCAGTCCCAGTCCCCGTCCCAGAGCTGGTAACCATCGTGGAACGGCTGCTGAGTGATTCTGAACGCTGCCGCCGAGGTGTGTCCATCCAGGTAGGCAGAGGCCCGTGGTGCATGGCCGCTACCCGAGCCACTTTGAACATATTGCAGTAAACAACAAGAATAACCAGTAGTGGACACAGGAAATACACCAGAGTAAACAGGACCATGAAGGCCAGGCGGTTTGACCCTCCTCCTGTCCAATGTAGTGAGCAGCGCCTGTGACCCTGAGTAGGCGGAGATGGGACTGCCCCACCTCCTCCTCCCCCAACCCCACTACTGTCCAGAAGAGGAGTTCTTCCACCTTGCAGGAACCAAGCAAGCAGCGGCAGAGCAGACATGGCCAGGGCTTTGACCCAGATCCCCACCAGCACTGACGCCACCAGGCCAACAGTCATCTTTACCTCGTAGCGCATCGGGTGTATGATGTAGTAGTAACGCTCCACATTGATGACGGAGATGGAGAGGATGGCAGCACTAACCAGGCACACACTGAGAAAGAGGTAGCTCCGGCACAGGGCCTCCCCGAAGAAGGCTCGGCTTGAGAGCATGCCAAGGGGCATCAGCACCAGGGCTGCCAGCAGGTCCACCACGCACAGGTGGAAGACAAAGGCAAACTTGTGGAGCTGTGGGGCCTTGGCAATGACCGCCATGACAGCCACATTACCCACCACAGCCAGCAGATCCATGAGCAGCATGGCCAGCAGGGCTAGCGACTGGGACAGAGCCCAGCCCTCAGGCAGAGAGGAGGCAGACATGTTGGACATGAGCTGTGGAGGTGGGTGGGAGGAGTTCCACATCGGCTCCATTGGAGGGTGGGCTGAGGCAGGCAGGCAGGATCAGTCATAGGCCCATCACCCATCCTTCAAAGCCAGGAAGTGCGGCCAGAAAACAGCGGCTTGAAAATGAGGTCAAAGGATGCCTTGTAGTTTGGAGGATGATGCTGTGATCTTCAGGAGGTTCAGATTTTATGATTCCTGTCCGTTTAGAAAGTCTTCATGTCTGCTGTCGGTGACAACACACCCTAAATACAAGAGAGAAAGACAGGTGGAAATCAATGCGTTTTCAACTGAGTTTGCATGTGACCCCTTCCAATGAGTTGCTCGTGCTTAGTTTCACTTTTGCCCCAGCTCCCAGTAAGATTAATTCACTCAGATGAAGTTTTACAAAATCCTCCTTAGCTTCTCAAACCTCTGTTAAGGCAGTCTTGCTGATAAGGTAATCCAAAGCCAGCCCTCAAACCAATTAACTCAATCAAGTATTCATTATTCAAGGCAGGGACATCTGGCACCTTTTTAGCTACATGCTGAGAAAACTGAAGGAGAAAAATGAATTCAACAATCATAAAACAATCATGCAAAAGAGTTGAGCCACTTGAACAGATTATAATTCATGAACCTGCAACCGAATCATGATGCCCAAAGCATGTGAGTCTAATCAGACTGATCCTCTAAAAAAAACAAAACAAATGAAGGATTTCGGACCACCTGCTTTGCACTTTTATTAATATTACGGTGAAAAGGGTCAAAGATAAATTCAGTCTGCAGGTGATAAATACTTTTCAAGCACACATCCTGTCAATGCATGAATGCGTGCTAATACCCCAGACCAATCCTATCAGGTAATAGCCCTTTCTCATCACATCTACACCTGCTGAGAGAGCCCTTGTTGAGTATGAATGCCCGGGTCCTAAACTGATCATGTATGGCTACTTATTCTCAAAAAACGCAGATTTCTGGAAGCCAATGTGTGCCCCGGCGTGCAGGTCCGAGATTCAGTCTACTGCATGATTTTGTTTGCGTACATGTACTACCATACCATGTGAGCCACTCAGTATGATTGAGTTTAGTGTCTCAAATGGAAAACCTTCATAGGTTGTGGAGGCTGTCCGCATATTAACGGTGCCCAGCTATTACACACAACAAACAGACATGGGTGGCTGCTGCTGTATGTATGTGTCAGATCAAGGAAATCCAGCTGCTCACCGCTGTGAATGCTCTCTGCCACTGATGCAACAAAAGCCCAGGATCTTCTGCCTCCTGTCTACAGTGATAACAGTACGAATCAGGGTAAAAACTGAGCCCTAACCTCTCTCATCACCTATGAATGACTGCCCTCTGTGAGCAACGTCTCTAAATCACACATAGGGGTACTCCCAATTCAGTTTAACCCTCCTGCCTGGTTTAGTCATGTCTTACCGCCTACACATTTATATATTAATCATGAATGCATTACACTCACTGTATCAAGCAAGGCCCACATTCCATGTATCGCATTACAACTGAATTAGATTTAGCGTTGCACTCAGCAGTACATAATCAGCAGATTAGAAGAAGAGGGTGAGAACAGGCGAGAAAATGTGGTGAGAATCAGGGAGCGTGTGGGGAAGAAACAGAGAGGACAAGGCAGAGAGCATGATATACCTGAATCAGAGTATTTCCTGATGGAGCTGTCTGCTGCTTTGGTCTCTGAGGATGAAAACCCGGTGTAGCTCCCACTGCTGAGGTACACAGTGGACATCAATCACTGTACCTTGTGAATGCTGCTGAGGTGCTTCCCACTACACAAGTCTGTTTCTCTTCCCATCCCTTGATCTGCCTTTTGCATCCTCCTCCCCGGATGACTTAAGCTGTGGCAGCAGAGATTTGTCTGAACCGATGCTGATGAAAATGCTTGCAAAGACACCAGCTCACTCTCTGCTTTCCCCCTCCACTCACACTCAGTGACTGCAGAGATGGAGCAGGAGGCAATGAGAAACAGGACCAGAGCTGCTGCCTCCACAGGGTCCTAGTGTCCTTACTGTACTGTCAAATTTTACCTTCAGAAATCAGGAACTGATTATGATGCAAGTGGAGAGATGTTATGTTGTTGCTGTTTTTCAGCATTGTGAACAGATTTTCATAGCCATCTTATCAGGGTGGTCGGAGGAGGGGCGACACTTTCTCTGTTAGGCCAATACTTCTGATATAACTCTGTGTATTGCAATACATCTCAACAACTCTCGGGCCGCCATGTTTGTTCTTATTCCACTGGCCAACACTTCAATTTTTGACAGAAAACCCCACAACAATGATGAAATGCTTGTATAGTTTGAGAAATACTAACGTTATGTCATGCTAGCATGCTACATTCTGCCCTGTTAAACATGCCACAGTGTCAGCATCCGGTGACTGTTGTGTAAACTTGCTAATGTGTGCTAATGTTAGCGGGTTAGCGTGCAGATGAGACCCTAACAGGGCTGTAGCTGGATACTTAGCTTGCTAGTTTTACTTTTCTTTTCTTTTTTAAAAAAAAAAAAGATTCTTCATGGGGGTAATAATATTCAGGTCAAATATTACGGTCTTGCCCTCTTGTATGAAGAATCTAAGAACAGCAAAGTTGACTTACTTCCTGTTGTGTAATGAGTATAACAGCTGAGTAATGCCACCACCATGGCTGTGAACTGTTAGTCTTATTTTATATGTAATATGAGGCCAACTGCTTCCAATGCTTAACATATTACCTCCAAGTGAAATCTGTGTCTTTATTCACAATAGGAATGCACACAGTACATAATAATTCACACTCATATCTGATCCCTTATTTCTTGCTCCTCTCCCAGTTTCTTTATCTTTGACAGTCAGTAATGATTTGGTTAGTAATTTCATGGATTAAAGTGCCCTCTGCTACAAGATTTACTGAGACAGTGAGGCATTGATTAGGCCAGGCCTCAGCCTCCACCATCCCAGCTTCTCAAACTGGGGCTCCTGTTGCCACGGTGATCTTTTTCATATACAGTCCATCTCATTGCTCTGTCTGCAGAGGACAATGAAATCTGGGCCATTATGGGCAAGCCTACTCTACTGAAGGAGCAAGCATGGAGCTGCTTGGATGGAGGTGTTTTTCATTTGCATATGTAAGGTTCCCCATGATAATACACGCAACATTTGCATTTCATGTAAATCGCATCTTGCCCCTCTTTCACTGTTAAAAAGCATGTTTTAATTTTCAGCACCTCTCAGGACCAGGTTGGTTAATCTAGTTCACTAATAGCTTTATTATAATAACGGCACTGGTTATGTCAGTGCGAGAACTGCCGTGTTCTGGTTGAAATATTATACAGTTTGTTGTTTTCAGCCCACATGCCAGTGTGCTTACTGCATTATAGGAACAATAGATGCCGTTCTGGATGAATAGTGGTGAGATGCACTTGTGACTCTTCCATTGTGAACTGTTGAACAAAGGTGCTGTTTAAGTTTTATTTTACAGGTTATAGTACCACAAACTGCAGCATACTATGGGAAAAAATGTATTTGCAACTATTTGAAAATGATTTGAGTCATTTTTCAAGGATTTTTCAAGGATTTTGTGCTTTTCTTTGTCTTGTGTGATAGAAAACTCATGCATTTTTGGACTGTTAGGCGGACAAAAAAGGAATTTTTTAAATCAGAGCAGGGGAAAATGTCATGGGATTTTTCACTATTACGCTATTACTTATTGATCAATCAAGAAAATAATCAGCAGATTAATCAATAATGAAAATAAGATTGGTTGCAAGCTAACATCATCTGTCTCCTCCTGTCAACACTTCACACTTGAAACATGCCTGGACAGCAGAACGTACACACAGAATACACAATGCAGGTATGGGGATATTTAATGGACAGCGGTTACTACTGTCGTCATGATGAAGATGCATCAAGATCTCTGCGCTAAGGAGGGATGGGAAATGTACACATGCTTGTGTAACACATAATGCCTCTGAAACAGTATATATGACTAAAACAGCAACACTACTTGTTTTTTGTGCATTGTGTGAGTGCAGCTGTCTGTTTTCATCTGTATTCCGACATGTACACCTGAGTGTGTGTGAGTGTGTATATCAGGTGTTGACTCATGACAAAAATAGCAGTGTCTTGCTCGGCCGGCAGCACCAATCGCTGCCGCCACAAATACAATGGTTTCCATGGCAACCTTGAAAATAGACTCCACATTCGCACTCAGAAATAGCAAAGGACGCTGCACTAACCCCAGAGAGCCCCCGCTGCCTGCCAATAATAACTACCCATAGATATGGGTGCGCAAATATCAACCACACTCAGAAATAAAATCACGCCATTACATTTACCAAAACATAATTACTGCAACCTACACAAACAATCAACTCAAATTCAAATGCACATTCGGTGTTTAGTGCACGGAGTCACGGGGGAACATTAACCAGCTTTGTGTTTAATAACATGAAAGCAAAAGCACAAAGAGGTCGTTCAGTCAGGCTCCACAATACCTGACTGAAGGAGAGATTCTTTACAAACGTCTAACATACTGCACGAACAAGCCGCTGTCATGTCATACTTTCAGGTGTCTTGTAAATGCGTTGCAGTGATGCTACCGGAGATAAAGGGTAAAGTGATGAATGTTGCCTTGGAGACACTTGGGGAGGAAGGTTTATACATCGCAGCAGACAGTCAAACAGAGGAAGGAGCAACAACTAATACAAAGTGACCGTGTGTAGCCAAGCACAACAATATCTTGGTGGGTTATTCTTGCCTCCAGTGAACACTCACCAGGCTGGAGCGTTAGCATTCAGGAGATTTGTGTATTGTTTGGCGTCGGGAACCGTACACAGTGTTGGATAATATTATGGTGGATCGTATCAGACATTGTGAGTCATTCATAGGGGATGTTGTGGATTTTTCTGAATCACCGTGCCGCTGGAAACAGCTACGAAACAGCCAAACAGCAAACATTTCCTCTGGAATCAGCAAACACTGAATCACTTTCAGACAGGTAGCTGCTATGATGCAAATGCATGTGGTTCATCAATTACTCCGAAGATGATGTAACTACCCATTCAGAGCAGTTCTCGGAGCTCAGGAAGTTTTCCAAGTTTGAGTTCATGAAAATCATTTTGTGAACTACTGAATTTGAGGAGGAACCAAAAAACCCTGCACACTGTTAATCACTTGAATTCAGTGTACAAGGTTTTTTGGTTCATTCGCAGTCAGAGGTTACGGCCTGATGCACCTTAAGGCTTTAAGTCTCGCTAAACTTAAATGAAGAACTGAAATAAAATAAAAGTCATATCTTTTTCTTGTTGTGTCTTTCTGTTTGTTTGCGTCCTGATATGTTGCCATCTGTAGAAGTGAAAATTTGCGGAGGAACAAAAAAAAAGCAGGTTGTTTTTATAGAAATCTCATTTGACATTCTTTTCTTAGTCTGTTAATAATTGTTGGGATGAGGTTTACTGATTGATCTGGATAACTGTGCTGAGTAAAACCCTGAACAGATCTTTTACTTCGGTCCATGTTTTAGATTCAGTGCTCTGGGTTTTCCAGCTACATCAGCAGGCCTGCCTCTTGAACAGGCCCCTGAACATGCAGGCTGTGCCAGATGGTGGCAGTGTGTCCACTGTATTGTGCCTGTGGTACAGTAGCTGTTGCTTCACCCACTGTAACAGGGAGTGCCTAAACATGACTGCGATGCACCACTGCCAAACAGAGAGAACAGTAATGAAACAGACACACATCCTTTATTTCTTCTGCAACAAAAGCATTTTATTGCTGGGAGCAGATTGGGATTAATAACTTTATAAGAAGTCCAGTTCAGCTCATAGTATGGTAATGTTTTGTGTGCGTGGGATTGTACAAACTGTTCTTCTCTCACACAGAAAGCTCCATCTCTGGGATTTGTTCAGCTATTCTCTGTCTGGCTTTGATGGAACATCAGTGTGCAATACATGTGACAAACACATTAATGGGATTACTATTGATTCGTCAGGGAGGAAAATGAGACTAATTTTTTTATGTGCAAACGTTAACAGGAGATATCATTAAGAAAAGTCTGATGGCAAACTATGAAACTAAAGCCTCATCACAAGCACAGAAATATGCATGCTCTGAGAGATCCAACATCTTTGTTATTTCAGCTCAGCATAAGAGTAAATATAAGCAATTTATCCCTAAAGTCCAAAAGAACCTGTTGTGTTGATCCCAAACCTCAATAATTACTAAAGAATTACATAAAAACAATTTTTTTTTTCATCATTTAATGCCACTGCGTATCCACACATGATACGTATGAAAAAGTCATGGCATATTACACAAATTATTTCTGACCATCACAATGACCTGTCAGCCAATATGTGGATCATTAACAACAACACAGTTCAGTATCAGTTCTTAGAAAACAATCAAATCTTTTTTTTTCTCTTCTTCTTCATCTGCGAGCAGCTCTTCCTCAGAGAAAGAGGCTGATTTCATTTAGCTGATGGAGCGCTGTGGGCTGGGCTGGATATTACACTAACCTGCTACCAATGCCCCAGAACTGTGCCTCATTTATAATTCACTAGAGGACTGTAAATCTCCCCAACGGCCATCCATCAGGCGGCTGCCTAGATCTACCCTGCTATCTGATACTTCCCAATCGAATGCACATCAGGTTGAATCGGCTTTGTGAACAGGCTGTTGTTGTGACAGCGAGAGGTGAGTTTACATGACTCGCGCCGACAAAAATCACAACTGCCAAGAGACAGTAATAAAGATAATGCATATGGGAGAACGTCCAACAGTGAGTCTGTAACTGTCGAATGAATTATTTGTATTCTGTTAAAGCAAAGGCTGCATCAGTTTAGAATATTTTCTTTATGAAGAAAGGAGAAAACAGTGTATTTGTTGGGGAATATTTTCATCTGTGAATTAATACACATTTGGTGAGTTGGTGAGAGTTTACAGCAGCAGGACGCCGTATGTGGGACTGACTCAAAGTAAACTGCCAGTGTTAATCACAATAAAGGAACATGCCAGAGTTATAGTGTGGCTCAGTGATGTGTTTTCAATATTTGGAGCTCTATGTCACACAGAAATAAGATATATCAGGCTTTGACTCCACTGGGAATGTTAGTGGGGTCAATTTATAATTCATTGTTTTGCTCTTTAAATGGGATTTGTTGACCATTGGTTGGAATTTGAGGCTGTGTTTGTGAGTTTTAAGAGAAAAAGACCACATCCCTTTGCATCACGGCAGCAATGCTGTGCCTTTGTACAGCAGAAGTAGCATAATGTGCTTGTTTTTTTGAGTGCTTCTAAAAACACTCTGGTAATGACGGGTAATTACTGCAACTGAGATCCATGTCACATTGTTATACAGTGGAGGGCGCACATGCATAGCACCTGCACAGCTCGGCCTCAGCAATACAGCCCCATATCTCACTGAATCTCAGATAATTATTATGTGTATTATTGTCGCAGAGTGAAAACAATGCATCTCCATATTCTCAGTCAGATCAGTTAGCATTGGTTAAACACTGCAGACTACAACAAAACAAAACAAAAATCATTGATTCATAGTAACAAAGCTTCACATAAGGCTGTGTTTATCTTGTGAAAACGGTTGGAAAGTGGCAACATGTGGTTGTGTAGAGCAGAGTGAGAGCGTCATGTTTCACGTTTCAACAGCTCACTCTAAATGATTCATCATTTTTCTTTTCAATTTACAACACAATCTGCTTCACTCGCTCCCATAATGCTCAGCGGAGAACAGTTGGATTCTGATCCGGAAAGCAGGGCATACGATGACACATGCATTAAATTAATGGAGACACACTGTGCAGGAGCCCTCTCCGTCTCTTGGAGCTCCACTCGTGAGTCCACAATGTAATTCAAACCTGTTCGGGAGAGGATGTAAGCATGGATCCCCGCAGACATCTGACAAAAAGATGAATGATGACGATATCAGAGGATATTCTGGTATCTGTACAACATCTTCATCAGGGACATTCAGATTGTCTAAGTGTGTTTGTCATTTGTAAGAGTTTATTTGAGCCAAGAGTGGAAAGGAAGGGCATGTCAGAATGAAGGAGGGAGGACGGGCTGACCAGTGGTGGAAAGTAACTAAGTACATTTGCTCAAGTCACAAGATTTCCATTTTCTGCCTCTTTACACTTCTAACATTCCACAGGTAAACAGCTTCATTGGTAACAGGTGATAGTATCATGATTGGGTTTAGTTTGAATATTTCTGGAACTAACCCTTTATTCATCATCATTGTATTCTTATTATTTTATTTATTATTACATCTATCATTCATGATAGCAGCTCTTTATTTCAATCATTAGTATGACTCTAGACACAGAGGACTTTGCAGTCATGTCAGTTTCTCTGTAGCTTTTTATATTCAAAATTCTCCATTGTCTGTCAAAAGAAAGTTCCTACATACATGCATTTATTTATATTTTCAGTGACATTTGTCTGTAAGATTGACACTGTAGTCAGGAAGATTTATTTAAGTGCTTGGAAGATACAGAATTTGACTTTGAGTAAACTGGTTCATTTAACAGGGAAGCAATCACTTCAGCTATCAGTCCAAGGCCCCGATCGAATAAGAAATCTGCTGTCTGATGTCCGATAAACCAAGAAAAATGGTCAGAGTACAATTATATGTCTATGATTTACTATTGGCAAAGCTTTTTTTACAATCAAAAAATTGTTTAAGTTTCACTCAGGAGTTCTGTTGAGGAAATGTACTCGACGATTCTGGTTTGATATAAAGTCTCTGTAAGCTATCCGGCCGGTGTAACGTTGTCCTGTAAGTGAGACCTCACTGTGAGACTCGATCCAGCGCTGAAATCGTGCCCTGATGTCTCGTCACAGTTTAAAGCTTTTAATCAAAGACTCGCAGGTCGACATCGAGTGCTGCATGTCCCACCTCACATCACAACTTCCTTTCCCGCTGTCACTGATGCCCAGGCTCGTTAATATCACACACACAAACACATGTGTTATGCAGCACGTGTTGCTCCCATTGTTTGCTTTCTCCACCATCCCCTACTACCACTGGCACCCATAGCAACCAGACCTGGCAACCATTTTATCGTCACATCTCTTTGTATGTGAGGGTCACTGTGTGAGGCGACCTTGGGCTCAGAGGATTGATAACAAGGAATTTAATGCGCAGCTATATGTGAGCTGGACGGTCATCTGTCATGTTGGCGTCTGCACCGTCGCCCTTTTCACCTTTTCCCCAATTATAATCCCAACGCGTGTGCTCTGGCATTTTCCACTCAGACCTTATTCCCGGCAGACATTTTGGCTTTTCAAAACAGGTGTAGCTGATAACTTTATAAACAGATGCATTCCATTTAGGCGAGCTCGTTCCAGGGTGCTGGTATTGTGCATGCTGGCTTATTGTCATGGATTACTTTTTTCTGATATGACAAGTCAAAAACCAGGTCTGTAGTTGCTCAGCCATCCCTCATTTCCTCATTAAGTTTGCAGCATACAGGCCAGTTTTCAGTACCAGTGTGTTGCCTTGCTGCTGCAGTGGTGTAACCTTTCCTGTCCATTACTCATTTGCCTGCTTCCTTGTTTATGCCCTGCCTGCTTTGTTCACCTGATTCTACCTGCCTGCCTGAGCATGCCAGATGTAACTCTCAAAACGAACCAAATGAGATGTCTTCAACAATACGTTCTGCGTTTTGTCTGAATGTTTGAGTCCTCCTCACTGCTTGCAAGTTACCCCAGCTGCCACAGCCAACTATACAGTCCTTAGCCAATGCACTTGCATTAATGTGCACACGCTGGATTATGTCTAAATTTACATCCCGAGGCAGCTGGTGTGAATAACAACACATTACTAACAAGGTCAGATTACAAACCAGGCTCCCAAAGCTCTGGGCTTGCTGTGTGTCACCTGGGTTGTGCTAATTTAATTGAAATGTGTTTTGAGAATAAGAACTGCTAAAGCACAGTACCTGCACAATGATTCACCACGCCTTTAATGTTCTGTTAATCCTGTTCTATTATCTAATCTTGAGGCCCTGTCTCGGTGTGTGATCTTGTATCAAAATCAAATTTTGATTTAAATCAAATTTTAGCAACAGTTTGCTAACAAGTTTGACATATCAAATCTGTAGTGATGTCAGTCTCAATGTTCTGTTAGCAACTTGTTTCCACTGGCCCTGAGTGGCCAAAAAGGTCTTCATTGTTGTTATTTTATGATGCATATTCGTAAAATAATGTGTGAAATTATCATATTGCAAACCTTAGGCCACGAAGTATTACAATATAGAAAACTGTACACGTTGCACAGAAAGTGTGAGGAAAGAGGGGCCTACAATCTCATATTTGCTCCCTATAGCAGGTTAATTTGGCCACTATCCCTGTGTTATGTGTTAACCACATACTGCATGCACATCACGTCCTGTGCTAAAGATTGCTGCAGCTGCAGCTCCCACACACACTGAGTGTTTGCCCTGTCCTTCACCAGAGTAATAAGACGAACCAGGAGGAAAGCCTTCATCGTTAAAGACATCATTGCGCCGAATGAGCCACTGCTTGTTAATGAGGCCTTACAGGGAAGAAGAAAGACGCCATCCCAGAATGCAGCCCGTTTGTTTGAGGAGAAATGTGATGAGGGAGAATAATGAAGGTCTAATGGGGACAGAGGGAGGACAAAGGGGAAAATCAGTCCTGCTGGAGTGTCGAAGCTCATCCCAAAGACAATTCATTTAGCACGCTGCAACATTCAACATGTTTGATAAAAGCTGCTCTCAGAGACATCAGCTGATGTTGTTATGGCTGTCTGAGTTTACCTGCAGTGTATTTGATCAGCTGAAGACACTTGAAATTCACCTCTTCAATCATGTGTCTTATTTGATTAGGCAATGATGTGCAAATGAGAGAGAGAGAGGGAGGGAGAAAGAAGGGGAGGGAGAGAGAGAGGGAGGAAATGTGACACACCCCCTGCTCTGCTGTTTGCGCCCCTCACATCAACTATCACATGGTTGCATTTGCCCATCAGTGAGGACCGCAGAGGCTTTTCCGCTCGGGACCGCTGATCGCTGCTGCTGCTTCGAGGAGAGGATGAGACCGTCCTGCAGCGGATCACCTCCGACACCGGACAGCTGAACCCCCTTCTCCCTCTTCGGATCTTCAGAAAACGACATAAGGTAAAGTAATAGACGCTTGTGGCGGCCCGGACAAATGTCTCTGAGTCAGTGAGAAGATTTGGTCGCAGGTGGCGGATGAAACATGCGAAATTTAATAGTTTGATGTCGAGATTAGTCTCGTTTATGAACTGATGGCTGTTCTGATGATTTTTTTGCTGGCCAACGACAACTTTTTGACCATGTAACGGCCTCCCTGCTGCAGTGCACCCCGGGGTGCATTAGAGCACGACGTGCTGTGAGCTTTAATGTCATCATTGTCACCTCATGTAAAGGACAGATCACAGTTTTCATTAGAGCCTGAGTAAAACAGTGCTGATGTATTGATCTCATTGTCCTTACAGCTCCATGACTCTCTGCTAGACCAGAACTCATCCAGACTGTTGATAATCCTGCTGTCATGGGGGGGCCACTCTGGGTTTCCCACCATACCTCTGAAGCAGCGTTCAAAAGAAGGAGCTTCCTCGCAGTGCTGCCTCTGGCTTTATTGTTGCCAACAGTGAGAGTCAGTGCACAGTTTATTGGGAGCCCTCTGGACTGCCACAAGACCTGTGTGTGCGCCAGTAACATCATCAGCTGTTCTAAGATGAATCTAACCAGTGTTCCCACCGCTCTTCCAAAATATACGGCTGTTCTGGACCTCAGCTTCAACTTCATCACCAGGCTACGTGCAGAGTGGACGCCCGTCAAACTCAGCAGACTGCACAGTCTGCTGCTCAGCCACAACGGCCTCAACTTCCTGTCCTCTGAGGCGTTTGTGTATGTGACGAGGATTCGTTACCTGGACCTTTCCTCTAACAGGCTCCGCCAGCTGGACGAGTACATTTTCGAGCCGCTGGAGCACCTGGAGGTGCTGCTGCTTTACAACAACTGCATCTCCCAGATAGATCGCTCCGCCTTCTCCGGGCTCGTCAGCCTGCAGAGGCTCTACCTGAGCCAGAACCAGATCTCACGCTTCCCCTTGGAGCTGGTGAAGGAGCGGAGCCGGCTGGAAACTCTTAGGCTGCTGGATGTGTCCTCCAACCGAATCAAAGCGCTGCCCCTCCATGAGCTTCAGGCTCTGCCCGCCTGGATCAAAAATGGCCTGTACTTCCACAACAACTCCCTGCCCTGCAGCTGTGAGATGTACGACATGGTGGCGCGCTGGCACCTCAAGGAGCTCAGCTCTGTCACTGACTTCAAGCTCAACCATACCTGTGTGCTACCTGGCCCACAGAAAAACAAAATAGCCATACTGGATCTGGACAAGGTCTATTTGAACTGCAGCGAGGTCAGAATTATGGATGAGGAAGCCTATCTGGAGCAGTTCCTGGTCCTGGACTGTGACACCAGGCAGAAGGACATGAAGAAGAGCTGGGCGCTGCCTGGAGACATCCCCTTGTCCCCAGCATACAAGACTGCAGTGATGCGCCCTGACGGCAGCCTCCAGATCGGGCCCCTGAAGGTCGAGGACTCAGGGGTCTACAGCTGCTACGCCACCAGCGACTCCTTCAATGAGACGCTGTATGTGACTGTAGTGGTGTTTAATTCCACCATGAGCGGTGGACTGGAGAATCTAAAAACGGCCTACACCACCCTCGTAGCGTGCCTGGTCAGTGTAGTGATGGTTCTCATCTACCTCTACCTCACACCGTGCCGCTGCGCCTGTTGTCCCGGTCAGGGCCTGGAGAAGAACGACCCCGGAGACAGCCTCCACTCTTCAACTGTCAGCATCTCACATGATGAGGCAGGGCTGGAAAGAGTGGACGGCGGAGGCTTCCCTTACAGACACGTGGGCTTCCTGGAACCCAAGGACCAGCTGGAGCAGAACGGGCGGTTGAACCCGATAGGCGAAGAAGACGAAGAGTGGCAGGGGGACAGCAGGGAGAGAAGGAGGTCTGATGCAGCGTCTGTCAGCTCTGTGTGCTCCGATACCCCCATGGTGGTGTAAAAGTCAGGCGCTCAGCCTGCAAGACAGTGACGGCTCGAGCCATGTGGCTGCTCCACAGAGGTTTGTGTGCTTTGAATGTGTACAAGATTATAAAGTTACCATCTTCCAAAGTAAGTTAAAGCTTTAGTTGACTCGGCTCGTGGCACTGTTGCAGTAGCATGTACTCTTAGAGCAGTTAGAAAATACATTATTGGTGCAATGTCTTGATGAAAACAATTTAAAAACCTTCTTATAATGCCAGGAAATGTGGTTACTTCATTGGTGACCTATATTTTCTTTATCGAAGGCATTTAATGCAGTTGTCATACAGGATTCAAATTTTTCACTGATTATTTTCAATAGTATCACTTTTACTGCAAATCATTGGCCGGCCCTGCAAGAATTTGCTATGCAAGTAAGAGTCTGAAGTATTTGTTGCCTTTTCTTATGGAAGAAAACCCACCAACCCTCAGCACTAATTACTGAGAGACAACAAACAGCATTAAAGCATTTTTGGTGTTATTCCTCAGTCTAACAGGCTTGTGAATATCCTGAGGCTGCACTTTCAATGAAAGTTATCCAGCTTTTGTTTGCGCACTGGGGATCGCAGCATCTTTGCTGCAAGATGGGTAATATTTATGCTATGTTTTACATTCCTGTTTGGTTTTGTCAGCCTTTGCGGTGCATGATGCTGTGAGGATAACTCTTATGCAATTTTATCTATTCATTTTTTTTTTAGATTTGAGTGTGATTTAACAGTCAATTAATCGTGTGTGTTTTTAAATACTTCCTTGTATGCAGGTCTATTTTAAGTTATTCTGGATTCAGCATAATTACAGAATCATCAACCAAGTCACTTAAGAAAAGGTTTTCAGATGCACCAGACTTCACCCAGTGTTGTGGCATTTACTCATATCACAATGACCACATACACACTGCAGATCCTCCTGAAACCGATATCTAGTTGTTTACATCAATTGATTATTAACAGAACATGAAATATTGATTGCAGATGAGCCAGTTGTTTCACCCAGTTATTTCATCACATGATAGAGCAAGACATATTGAACAAAGGAACACCTTTTTAATATTGATGAGATCCAGTCGTGCAGAATAATTGGCTGCTAATTCTTAGACAAAGAAACTTACCTCCAGATTGCAGCATGTCTGCCTTTTCTAACCATATTTGGCCTGATATGCATGCATGCCTTTTTGAAAGAGGAGGTTTATTTCTGAGCACCTGTGTATAGTGTCATCAGGGACTGAACTGCTCCACTGACAGAGACTTTATTGGTACATTAATATCATCAGCGAGGGCTGCAGATATATCACAGTTTCTGGTCCAGGAAAGTAAGCACTGTAATAAGATGAAGCTCATGTAAAGCTTAAACAAACATTCCAAAGTCAGCTAAGTCACCCAGCTGTCCTCTGTCAGCGCAGCTGCTCCAGGTTTTGTCTTCTGGTTGCAGATTTGAGCCTCAGCCCTCCAGTTTGTGCTGTTTAGAAAAGGTTAATCATGTCCAAAAAATGCTATTATCCCAGTTCTAGTTCAGACTGGATACATGACAGTGAGTTCAAGTTCCAAAAGTAAACCTAGTAGCGTTAGGATGCGGTTTAAAGCCATGTGTTTAGTGTGAGATTCAGACTGGTAACATTAATGTGCATCCTGCCATATTGGACATTTAATAGCAGCCAGGAAGCATCCGCCCAGGGGAAACAACTGAGAGCGAGTCCCATCATCCGAATGCTTCTGGGCATTAGTGCCCAGCCCTGAACAAATCAGCAAATGCCAGCCAGCCAGCCAACAGTCTCATAAACACAGTCAGAAATAGCAGCTGGTAGTGCAGCCAACACGCAGGCTGCCTGACACAGATGAAATGTAAATACAGAAGCAGGAGTGCTTCAAACACGTCTTAATTTAGTGGCATTGCTAAGTTACCGCTAAGAGGCTCACATCATAACTTGAATGGTGTCGCCGCCATCAAGTGTGCATATGTGGATATAAATCAGGCGAAAAACAGCAGCTGGAGTCCCGTACAAGTGATGTTTTCATAAACCTGAACTCACTCTGGCTCTGTTGCTGATGAATGATTGTCACAGGACGCAGCTTAGAGTAACATGTTGACTAATAATGGAATAATAGCCACTCAAGCTAATAGATTAATAACTAATCATACTGATAATAACAGGACTTTCCTTTACGTGCAAATAGTTCATATTGTACTCAGTTAATTCAGGCTGCTCACTACTGATCACACACACACACATGGTAGCAGTGAAGCAAGTGAACAGCAAAACATACCAATAGATGTAGCAATGTGCAGACAGAAAATTGACTTTTATTTTGAAAGAACCATTATTTTTATCCTTTCCCTTCTCGTGGTGCTTTTTCAAGACAATTTATGTGGATCAACACACTTAATCAAACGTCTATGTGCACTTGTAGCATTGAAAATTGTCATGACATTGTGATTGTAGTCTAATAGCATTATCATGTACCTGTAGCTACATCATTGAATTATGTCTCTCAAAAGGGGCTCGTACCCACTGTGTGCTAATGTTGTATATATGTTGTTTTTTCCTCTGATAATTATTTATAACCCAAAGACTGAGTTACATGCTGAGAATTAATAACCTACAGTCATAACATATTATCATTAGTATGTGGAGGCCACTGACTTTCTGTGTTAAGCCACAAACTTATATTTTAATATATGCAATCCTGTATAAGGACTTACTGTATTTAATTATTGTCTATCATTGTATTGTTCCTGTATTTCATAAAGTACAAAAACATGGCAACAAAGAGTGAATATTGTCCACTGTGTTCCTCTCAGGTGAATTTATTGAATGTATTGAACAAAGCTGCAGTTGCAAAACTTTTATAAAGTTAAAAGAACAGTTCAACATTTTGGGAAACACACTAAGATGAGAGGAGCGAGACCACTGTAATGCCTCTGTGTTAAATATGAAGCTACAGCCAGCTGCTAGTTAGCTTAGCTTAGCATTAAAACTGAAACAGTTGCAATCAGCGAGCCTGGCTCTGCCAGAGGGCAACAAAATCTGCATACCAGCACCTCTAAAGCTCACTGATTAATATATTATATCCCCTTGGTTTGGTCTGTAAAGAGCATGACACGTTTGTGACAACAGGACTCCAGGAAGTCACTGCACTCTGTCATGAAATAGTCACATAACCTGTGAAACCACAATATTTCTGCTCAGTATTTGTTTGAATTACACGAACATGTTAATTAATGAGCTGTAGAGTTGCTGGTAGGCAGACTTTGTGTTCTTAGCGCAGAGCCCGGCTTGCTGTTTCCTCCTGTTTCCAGGTTTTATGCTACGCTAAGCTAACCAGCTGCAGCACGTTTATATTTACCATGCAGATATGAGAGTGGTGTCAATCTCCTCATCTAATTATCAAAAAGAACATGAATTTCCCAAAATGCGTCAAAATCTTGATCGTCTGATCAGGCCTCAGCCGGCCGAGTTAGCGTGGAGCTCCGCTGACATCAGCTTTTGTGTTACACTAATGACTTGTGCACTTGAGGGTGAAATGGGAGACCACACAGATCACTGGAGCAGAGACTGTTCACCCAGGGAGTCAGTTTTATTGTGCCTGTCCCTCACACTTGCTTTCTTCTAAGGCTTTTCACCCTTATTTGGGCTGTTGGCCGCAGGATGTCCCTGAGCAGGCTGTGCACTCTGGTCTGTACTCACTCCCCTCTGCCTGTTTATGTACAGTGCGATATCGCCTCAGACAATTTAGGTCTCTGATTTTAGTTAGAAAATGTTAACTTGATGTTGTGTAATTGTGGCAGTAAACATGATCACTGTGCAGAACACGCTGCATCACACTTCTTCATGTGACAGTGCAGCAAAAGTGTGCAGAATCATTTCTGAAGGGGGTTAATTTCTGGAAAGAATTCGCTCCATCTTTCTAGCAGATGCTGCAGTGTGGAACCTCACCTGTTGCCCTGCAACTCCTCCGCAGGATGAATGATTGAAGAGGTCTGCAGGGATGTCCGTGCTCCCTGTTTCAGTAGCTGCTGTCTCATGTTACCAGGTTTACCCACACTACATGCAACACCAGTCAGGTGTGTGTAACTGGGTTTAACCATCTGGGGAAATGCACTGCAACAATGCAGTATTGAATTCAGAGTTGCAAAGTATTTCATTGTAAAAATACTAAACGCAAATGTGTTCATAAGAGGCATGAGGGGGTTAACGATCGCTCATCTGTGTCTCGATGCACGTGCTAAAATGGAAAAGAGCTGAATGACGCATCCCTGTTGGATATTAAGTCACAGATTATAATTAGAACAAATGCAGCAGCCTAAAGGAAACCTCAGATCACTGAACATCACAGACACAGATGGCATGAATGTAAGCCGGCGCCTGTTGACAATGAATGACTGGCAGTTGCTTCTGTGTTATAGAGACTGAATTCTAAGTAAGATGACTCATCCTCTCCTCAGGCCCCTCCCAGGAGAATCAAATGAATGGTGAAGTGACTGAACGTGCAGCTCAGTGAGTCCTCTGCCACCTAGTGGCCACCAAAGCACAGATCCATGACACAGTCAAATATTTGGGTTGAATTTTGAAGCATTTAAATTTACAGCAAAGATTTGCTGACCTTAAAGTCTAAAACACACATTTTGTAAATCAAATTAAAGCGAGTTTCTCTCTAAATACCTCAGGCTGTCTTGTGGTGACACAGACAAGAGCCGCTGATAGAGATAACCCTACCCACCTCTTCACATGTATTCACACAACCTGAGCAAAGCCCGCCACGTGGTTGCTGATGTTGACGGCAGTGTCGAACTGCAGCATGAACACCTCACCCGGATCCCAGGGGCCAGGTGTAAACCCTGTTCTGCACCCAGAGGCAGACTGAGGAGCGAGGACAGGCAACATGTCTGAAGGCAGCAGATCAGCCTAATAAAATAAAAAATAGATAAAAATAAATACTGCAATATGTAAATAAATCTGCCCAGGCTACTCTTTGAACTGAGTCTCCTCTCAGACGTGCTGTCTGAGTAGGTTACTTATTGATAGAAATGGTGCCGCTATCTAATATGGTACACACTAACAGTTTATATATTGCAGTTAAGGCATTTAATAATGCTTAATAAATCATATACAAATCATGTTAAGTCATACTTAATGATAATATTATGTACGTACACCCACCTCTGTAAATAAAGTAACCTGCAGCATATTAATGCCAGTATTCTTTGCATGCATGTACAACAACCCTGTAAATACACTCAGTGGCCAGTTTATTCAGCTAAAATCAATGCGGTCTAATTTAACAGCCCTGCAGTAAACCCTGCCCTCACAAAGGTTATAGTGTTGAGTTTGGACAAAATAATGGAAACACCTGTCAGTGTAACACAATACAAAACTGGACATTATAATCCTCATGAGGGTAGGGTTTACTGCAGGGATGCTGCCTTAGGTTGCATTAGATTAGATTTTATACAGGCATTACTTACCTGTGTGTAATATCTATACCATACTGCATGTGTAAGTTTGCATATATTTGTTCAGCTTGACATTTCTCTTTAGCTTTTTGCATCTAAATCATCCTGTAAAATTGTTCTCTGCACTGTGCTGAAGCATGTTGAGATCCAGTGATTTTCTTGTACGCATCAAGACACACACTTGAATATACAATTCTGGTTATCATTTATCAAGCCATGAATCATTCAAACAATTTCTAAAAGGTTGTCGGGTTGTGGAAAATCCCTTTTGCCTGCTGTTTATCCTCTTTCAGTGGATCATGCTTTTTCCTTTAGCAAACTCTTAAATTGCACAACATCCAGCCCACAGTCCTTTTATCATTCATGCCAATAACAAGGGGTTATGGATTTATCACGTTATAATGAGGCATAGGGTCTGGGGTTGCAAACAACTTGGCAATATATATATATATTTTTAGAAGATAATCAGTTGAATTATCCATCATAGGGGTGGACCTGATGAATTAAAGAGCTGTAAAGATAAAGAAAGTTATAGTGAAGGAGAATATACATTATCGAAAATACTTATATTTATTATGTTTTATATTTATAATTAATATTTCCATATTAATGAATTATGGATGCTCTCTAAAGCAGAAAGTGTTCCTAACAATGGCCTAAATGATTCATGGCTTAACAAATGATATATTAACATTTAAAAAAGCCATTCGATACAACTGTTAATTTTCTAAGTGTGTCTTTGTGAAATAATGGATCATTTCACCTTGTTGGGCCTCCAATAATTCTGAAATAATGTGAGAAGTTTAGAGCAACTCATAACAACCCACAGACACGTGAAACATGACAAGAAGCTCCAACATTTTTGTGAGGGACCACAAGCCAAAACAGTTGGGAACCACAGGTGTTTAATCTTTAACTGTATATTGTATTATGTGACTTTTAATGTGTTTTTTATGTAAAATTATAATTATTTAAAAAATAATTGTAATTATAATATTAAAGCAATATTTCCCTCTGAACTGTAATGGAGTACAAGTATATCATAAAATAAGTTAAGTACCAGTACATTAAAGCTGTAATTAAGTACATTACTTGAGTAAAAGTGCTTAGTTACTTTCCACCACTGGTCAGCAGCTGCTCATAAATGTAATATTAATGTTTCCTCCTCAACTTTATGGCCTCATGTCCGGCGCTCTCTGCTTCAGATCCACTGTTGTGTGAGAGGTGAGACAGGGCAGAGTACACAGTGGTTTCAGTGGTGATGGGCACCACGCTCACGTTTCTGCAGGGCTGTTTGGAAAGCTCCTCGAACAGGCCTCGCTCCTCCAGCGGCTGCCTGGCTGACTTCCCTCTCATCAGGGGAATCCTGAACAGACAAACTGGCCCCGTTAACACCACATAAACCCTGCAGCACGTCCTTTATTCCAGCTGATCTGGAAGCCCAATCACAAGCATTTTGCAGAACATTTCCTTAAAAGGAGTTTCAGCCTGTGAGTGACTTAGAAAAAATAAACGATGGTGTTCAGAGCTAGAGAAGGTCAGGAACTCTCAGAGGGCTGTTTGACGATGAATGGCTGCATTTATATAACACTTTTATCCAAAGCACTTTGGACAGAGGGAGCTGGGGATTGAACCGTCAACCTTATGATTAATGGACAACCCGCTCTACCTCCTGAACCTCGTCTTGCTTGATGTGTTGCTCTCTTTCGAAAGTCTAACATTCCTGCTGAAGGCCTTTGAGCTGTAATATTTATCACACACAGAACTGAACAAACAACACACTGACAGTTTGGTGCTCTTAAAGCCTGCTCAGTAGTTACCAAAGTAAATGTTACCAAAATCTTGAACAGACTGACTAATGCGTCCTGCATCCGGGCTAATTTACTCTATTGAATGTATTAATCAATTAAAGTCACTAATCCAGCATCTATGGACCAACTCTGAGAATCACATGATGAAATTAAAAAAAATCAGTTCAGTGCTTTGATGCAAAATCATTTATTATCACAACATGAGGTCTGTGCTGGAGTGGATGTTCTGCTGGTTTTCACACGTCCTTATCTGCGTGGAAGCTATTTTCTTCTCAACTAATTTGTCTATTATTGGGCCCTACAGTCCTTTCATCAAAGAGGAGGGGAAAAATCTAACAGCAGGATAACACAGATCAAGATGATGGGACAGCCTGAATCTGGTGTCAAGTAAGTTATTGGAGACAGATGGTTTGCAGTTTAATTTGACCTAATCATTATATTCAAATAATACATTTCACCACTAGACTGTATTTAAGCCTTATACACTGACACTGTGTAAAACACCATCAGTGACCACATTCTGTATATTCAATAAAAGTTTCATTTTATCAGAAGTACATGTATGTTTGTTGTGTATCTCACCTGAGAAGACCCTGTGAGACAGGCCGAGCGGCCAGCAACACAAAGGCACACTTCATTATCTCCAAAGTGACCCAATAAAGACCTCACGCACACGAGCAGGTTTTTCATACACAGAGTTCAAACTAAACAAACTAATCGCAGTGTGGCGAATGAGTGAATTCAGACAAAGGAAACAATGGTAGCTCAGCATGTTTTTCTTATGCTCTTTAATCTAAATGTCCATCAAGTTAGTGTTAAGAACATAATGTAAGTGTACTCAGTTCTTTATTTAAAGACAGAAATCACACTCAGCTAAAATAAAGACTCAACTAAAATAAAATAAACATCAATGTTTTAACAGTATTTTTTTTTTTTATTTAAATTGCCAAATAACGTGTTTCATCATTAAATTCGGCTATTTCTGTTAGTAATTTCTCCAAATGAATTGAATAATAAAAAACATATGTCTTTATCTATTTTGTGTGTACATTTGTTGTACATATTGTAAGTTGTTAGATGAAAATGTCTGTTGTACACTAACAGGCGTGTTTTCAGTTTCAGTCTTTTCAGTTTTTGGTGGTGGGGAGATTTTTAATACAGGTCTCCCTGCATCAGGCTGTGAAGCTGCCATTCAGCAGACAATTAAATAAAACATGCTCTCCTTTTTTTATAACTGAAACAAATTGCCATAAGCATGTAGGTGTTATAGGTGGTGGTGAGGTTGGACCTTCCCCAGACTGGGCTGAGTTTCTGTTCACTTTTCTCATCTACGTTGTGTACATATATAAAAGAAATGTATTATTGCATGCAGCAACTATAAAAGGTCCCTCTGCACCAAAAAGTAATGCGTTCTCCTTGTTGCTGAATTTAATTGACTCAATTCACTTAAATGTTAGTTCTTTCTGCAGGGCAGGAGACAATGTGTGAGAGGAGAAACCTTGAATCTGAATAAATCTAAAATAAAGATGAAATGCCTGTTATTGACAGTGTGATATCAGTTTAATGTCAACCGTATATCATCTGAATAAGCTTATCACGTTAGCATTAGAAATACTGATTGAGTGCACTATTTCTCCCTCTATGTACGTCTTCTGTTCATGTTCTCTGGTAGTTTAATTTTGTTCCGTGCAGCTCTGCCCTCTGCAGGACTGAGTCTGAAAACCAGACCAGACAAATGCATCCTGTGGTTTAAAAATCTCTAAATACTCCAACAGGACGGATGTCATGAAAAAAGACACAACGTCAGAATATGTCTCAAGCATATCTGCCTTTATTCAAACACAAATCAAACACAATTAGAAACATAAGATACTAAAAGGTATAAACACGAGAAGTTAAATCACACTCACCAAGGCAGTTTCTCCTGTCTGCTGTATTCCTCAAATGTGCAGCGACTTTTCGTACCCTCCCTCGAGTCCAGTAAAGCTGTGTGGAGCTCATTCAGTCTCCCTGCAGCAGCTTAATGCGAGTCTTTTCAAAGAGGACCCAAGAGTTTGCTGCATTTCTCGCCTCCATGCTGACACGACAACCTGAAATACTCAACATTTTAATTATGACCAGTTCATGTTCAAAAAGCAATCAGGCACCATATAGTCCAGGAAATTCATAAAAGCTTTGCAAAAGTATAAAAGTGAAGAAAAAAACTAAAAACTAAATAAACACTGTATTCACTATGACTTAATGACTTGTTCGCCTACACCTGCTGTAGAATCAGGATACAAAAAGTGTGGCCAATTTTAAAACTCCTCACACTGATCATACACACACACTGAATACAAGAGATTGTTTATGTGGTCCAATCAGATCCTCTACCAAAGATGGGCAGTACTTCAATTAATGTATTTAGTTAATTTTGAGTATTTTATCATTTGGTAGACAGAAAAAATAAGACAATGTGTAACAACTTACTTTAAGAGCTTGTATCTTAAGTATTTCTAATACACAAATACATCATTTTATATGTAGTTTTATTCTCAAATAAAAGACACATTTTTGTCTGCCAGGTTTAAACTGCAGATAAAGCTATACAACAATTAGCCTAATCACACTCTTCTCCTATTTTGCACAGTATCACACTCTGTTTTAATTCCACTGTTCCGACTCTTTTGCACTGGTTGCCAGGTAAAGCTGGATATCTCAGCCCTTCACTCACTCCACTGTACTTATATTTACCACTACTGAAGAAGGCATCAGAATATCTGCCCATGTCGTCATTTGAAATAACTAGTGCGTCTGTGGCCGAACTGTTGAGTTCAGCCACCTGCGTTTCAATTGGCTGTTAATGCAGTCAGTCAGTCAGTGGTCAGTTTCACTGACAGAAACCAGCGGCCAACCCTGAGTTCACAGCCTCCCACCACTAAGATGTATTCTGATTGGCAAATCTATGATGTGGGAAATTAGCTCTACTGAGGCTACTCAATGCTTAAAACAGAGCATCAGTTTTGTACAGAATTTATTTTTGTGTCGTCAAATTACAAATAACTTGTTTTTTAATTAAATACATTTTGTCAAACCAGTATTTTCTTTCTTATTATGGTCCATTTGAAGTAACTTTTTGATGTGTTTATGTCCATCTCTGTCCTCTCGATCAAATAGCTTTTATAATACAAATTTAAACTTCTTCGCATGACCTCACTGTCCCTTATGGTTCAGCCAAAATATCGTAGATTAAATGACATTCACTGCTCTGATCTCCCAGTTAGCTCAGCTGCATTCAACTGTTAGTTCTTAGCTTCAGGTGAGGTTAATGCACATTCACTGTTCAGTGCTGTCTGAATGGGCTGAGACATTTCCTTTTAATGTTCTCACTGCAGAACATTTTCAAATGCTCAACACCTCCTGATATACCTCACGATCTCTGTCCGCATGCTATCATCTCCAATCAAACTCATTACACTCTGACACTATTTGTATTTACAGAACTCTAAACGTGACATTGTGGCACAAAGTTTACATCGGCGACATACCACTGTATGATGAATTACACCACTTTGATTATCCTGGAGGAAGTTGTTGTTGTTTAACACCCATCACGCACACAGATGGCTCAGGCTGTCCCCCTGTGTGCTCCTGCTGATGAGCGATTACAGGTCATCTAAACCTTTTCTGCCCAGACAGGTGCTCTGCAGTAGATGCCAGCTATTCCATTAACCATCTTCTCTCCGTTCCTGTTTACTAATGCTGTTTTCCCACATTTGGCATATGATTTCATGATTTTTGATACTGAACATTACATTATTTTGCAGCTTTTGCAGCTAACTTGTGAGTAACTCAAGCGGAGACTATTTGGCCTCTGGTTTCCTTCTGCTGCTACTTACTGATATTCAGGTATGACCAGTGTCTGATGGTAATGAGGTATATTTGCTTAAATACTAGCTGGTTGCTGGTTATTTTGCAGAGGGAAGATGATACAAAACATATGTCATAAAATACACTGTGCTGTCATTATATACCCAGCGTACAGTATGAAATAGTGAATGTGTAAATGCAACAGTGATAATAATCCAATTATTGTATATAAAACTCTCAAATAGGTCATTCTGCCCTCAACTTTTATACTTAATACTGAAATTTCGACTACATTTGGTGATATGACTTTCACACTTTTCCTGAAGCAAAAAACATTACGTTGTGGTACTGCTGCTGTTAAATAAGATCAGAGTTACTGAAAGATGCCATCTGACAGGACACATGACAAATTGCTTTTTTTAACATTAGATCTCAGACTGTCTCGACACAAACTTCAGGGACATTCAATTTTAGTCATTTTTGGACATATTTTCACATTCTAATCAGCTTAGTATGTTTGCAGTAGTCTTAAACATTTGAATACGTACCCAAATCAGTAGTTAAGGCCATCTTAATACGTCACCTGTGGAACAGGAGCAGGAGCAGGAGCAGCAAGGGTGACACTCAAACCTGCTACGCCTCAGGGCTCCAGGTAAGCTTGAATCCCAGCTGTGGCACCCACTGTGTGGACGCCCAGGGAAGCTGCTCAGGTCCCTTTAGTTTGGAGCAGCGATGAGCAAGAGCAGCATCTTCATGATACACATCCTGCAGGAGATTCTGACTCAATGATAGCAGGAAACTCTTCACTTTGCTTTCATAAGCAGATTGGCACAGAATCGTTTTTTAAAGTGTGCAAATCAGATCAACATATCTACTAAAGATTAGGATTCCCTGCAAAGGCAATGTTTTCTCTTCTGTTGCGTTTCCTTTCCATTTTATGGCAAACAAAGCGGATGCTGTCTCGACCTCCTCTCCGGCACGGGATGAGACACATTTGAAGTCTGGCCCTAGCACAGAGATCTTCCTTCAAAACTCCAATGCAAGAACAATAAGCAACTACACACATGAACACTTCTCTCCTTCTCGAGCCGCTGCAGCCGCTGAACCCACGCTGCTGGAGCCAGATGAAAGATGAAAAACGCTGCTGTGCCTCCGCTGAGAGGCCGTCAAGATGGAGACGACCCTGGTGATTCCGGCACAAACCAGACGGATGATGGTTCTCAGCCACACCTCTGGTCACACAGGCCAGAGGCGACTGAGGCGTAAGAGACACAGTGACTCTAGCTTCGCCTTCGCAGACGGACTGAAAAAGTATTCTAGTATGGCCAAATTTCAATTTGAATGAAGGTCACAAAGAGGTCATTCAACAACTGATGATCAACAGAATGAAAACACAGAACTGAGAGGCTGACCTCCCTCGATTCTCACACTTCCTCTCCTTTCTGCCGGGAAAGCTCCTGCTGTCAAAGTGATAAAGCCTTTAGAGTTTGATAGACAATTCCAAGAACAGAAAAGGTCACAAAAGTTGTCTTCCGAGGCACGTGTGTTTCCCACGAAAGAGTAAATTTATTGAGACAAAATCAAGTGCATGTTGCACTTGGCGTTTTTTTTTTTCTGACAGGTATATTTCCTAGGCCCATGAGCACTGATGTTCTCCATTTCTCTCTCCAGATATCCTGAGTATACAAATCTTTTTTTCTCTCCATTTGAAACACAGAACTCAAATCAAACCATGAAAACCATAATTAACTGTCCTTTCAGAGGAAGGCGTGTAAGGCCACCGGAGGGCGGCCTTCTCTCCTACGATTCATTCCGAGGTTTTTTATCACAGTCCACTGATAGCATAGCAATATTTTCTACATACTGACTCCTGGTCAGTTATTAGAGATCTGCATGGCATACATATAGCACTTAATTTAGAGGTTACATCATCTTTTTTCAACAGTACATGCTTTGTTGGGGTAGTTATTGTACTTGGTGGATTCTAACATGGAAAAGTGAATAAATTAATCAACCAATCATTGTTCAACCAAATTGAATATGATACCAATAAAAGTACAACATAAAAGGGACGGACACAACAGCAACCCTTTACAATATAATGCCACTCAAAACAGACCTATTAGCTTTTTACAGCCGTTAACGTTCAGATTTGTTTAGGTTAAGAGGAGCTGATTCAACTCCACAGTAATAATATTTAGAGCTGAAATGATTAGTTGATTGACAAATAATTAATAAGCAGCAAATCTGATACTTGGATGACAAATTTGTCAATTTTTCAAGCAAAATTGCAACATTTCGTGGTTCTAGATTCTCAAATGTGTATATTTGCCTATTTTCTCATCTTAAATCACAGCACACTGAATGGTTTCTGTAAATATGGATTTTGGTCATTATTTTCTGTTGTTCTACAAATATTTAATTGATTAATCAAGAAAGCATAGCTTAATCAATAATACATATATCAGCACTAAATATTATAACATAATGCAGTTCAATACAACACCTTCAGGTCCGAAATAAACACAGATCTTCAAGTCTCCTAAATAACATAATTTCAACAAAAAATAAATATAGTTGTCTTCATAAATGCTGTGTTCTTTTCATTATTATTGTATTTAACTGCATTATAATGTGCAGGTGCTAGCTGCTTGTGTCCACCCCTCCATACATGTACTGGT
This sequence comes from Chelmon rostratus, assembly GCF_017976325.1. Taxonomy (NCBI): domain Eukaryota; kingdom Metazoa; phylum Chordata; class Actinopteri; order Chaetodontiformes; family Chaetodontidae; genus Chelmon; species Chelmon rostratus. Next base: position 16,538,323 of record NC_055659.1, on the reverse strand, counting down.
GTTGAAACACAGACAGGAATTCATTTCACCTTGTAATGTCACATAACCTCCAGACGTGGCTCAGAAAGGAGCATTAATATTACTGTAATCCACTACACTATGACCCTTAAGGCTTGCATGTATGTATTTTAACATATCCAAAAGTAAATTAAGAAAGAAGAGTCCATTTTTCCACGACTTTTCTTTAGCTTTAAGCTGATCTAGCCCAAACTGGCAAAAATAGAAAAGCTGTCATCATGAAACTTTGAATTAGGAAGTATTCAAAATGTTTACTGGGTCAGCAGAAAGTAATACAGATGCACATCTGGAATATACCTATTAATGAGTAATGGGTAAAGCTTTAGAGCAAACATATTTCCATAATCAAGAGAAAATTTCTATGTACATGAGTTTGTTTTAATTCTGTCATAGGTTGGCTGTACAAATTACAGTACTAGAAACATGATGACACTGACCATTTCAATCTATGCTGAGTACAGATAAAATGAAGGCTAAATACTCTCTTTTGGATCTTAAATTCCTTTTCTGTTAAAGGCAGGCATTGCATGAAAGGACATGAAGGAAATGTGTTTCTTTTGAAATAAGATAAGGCAACATATAGTATTGATTCACAGAACTGTAGAACTTGCTTTGAATTACTTGCTCTGAAGCAGAGTACCCTTCAAGTAATGTACATGTATCTGATAACTGGCAGAAGTCACCTGTATCAATAATCAAATCCAACTCATCAAAATTAATTCAATTCAATGTGACTGTCATTTCTATGACCCTTCAGCAGGATGAGATAGAATCTAGCTGGTCCTCTGCTTTGTTAACCTCTCCCTGCTTTTATAAATCACAGTTTAACAGTTTATGAGATTGTGACATTTACAATTTGAACTTTTTTCACGATGCTCCTCTGATAATGACCATCAACATGTAGTCGTCCTCTGATTTGGCAAAGGCTTTGGCAGAGGCATCCAAGAACTGCTGCGAGAACTCGCATGGGGGGAAAGCGTGAAGGACTCCTCCGTGGTCCTTGTCACGGCTGCCTCCCACAGGAAGGCTGATGATGCCGGCCGCCTCCTTCTGCTTCAAGTAGGAGACCAGGTTCTTCAGTGGCCTCTCGGTGGAGTTGCTGGCATCCTGTGCACCTCCATCTTCAGATTTCCCCGGCACGGCCAGGAGGATGGAGTATCCGCTGGAGCCGGCGGCCTTGATGCGACGAGAAACCTCATCTAGCTTAGGCTGGTCCAGGCGCAGGCGTTGGCTGATCTTCAGCTGGGACACTTGACCTCCTGTGGTGCCCTCCACAAGCAGGCTGGTAGCCACCTCCATGTCTCCCTCCAGCAGGTGCAGTGATGTGGGAAAGCTGCTATTTTTCAGCAGGAGGACACCCTGCCAGGCCTGACTCAGCTTCTGGCCTCCAGCTGCCGGCTTAGCCTGCTGGCCAGATTTGGAGGAAGAGGAGGAAGGGTGTCCTGAGCGATCCTCCTTTCTCGCTGGGCTCTTAGATGAGTCACTGGCCTTGCGTTTGTGGTCCTTCTCAGAGCAGGAGCCTGGCTCAGCCGGGCTAAGGGTTTTTCTTCTCTTGCCCCCAAAGCCAGTATCCTGGCGCTCTCTGATGGGGGAGGTTCTGCCAGAGCGAGGCAGGCGTTCAGGATCACTGTAGCGTCCCCCATCTCGGCTGCTCCCTCCAGGGCTGCGCTCTAATGAGCTACCATGACGCCGCATGCTATAGTCACTGATGTCAGGTGAGTGATCCAGCCGGCAGCCATCATCCAAATGTCTCCTTTTGCGGCTTAGATCTCTACTTTGGAACTCACGCTCGACTGACCAGGTCTCACGGGAACGCCTCTCCAGACGATCTATGGGGTCGAAGCCTGCCCCTCGGATTCTGTCGTGGACACCCAGGCCAGACCATTCAGCGCTGGTGTATAAATCTCTGTCTCTGAAGCGAGCAGGAAGTGGAGGGGATCTTTCTCTCACTCTCACTGAGTCAGTAAGGCGGTGGGCAAAGGGTTCGGGAACTAAGTCATAGTGCGGCAGGGGAAGGGGGAGCTGCATGTACTGCTGCTGCTGGTAACGGTGCTCTGTGTCCGCAAAGTCCACCCTGAGTCTCCGGTCGGGGCCACCGAGAGGGAAGCCTCTCATGTGAGTACATGCAGCTTGAGCAGCATCTAAACTTTCATACTGGATGTAAGCCCACGCCTCACCTTTCCTGTAGTCTATAGTCCTGATGGTGCCAAAGCGGTCAAACTCCTTGGCCAGTGCAGCGAGTGGAACCCAGGGTCCAAGGCCACCCACCCACAGCCTGGTCGTGGGAGTAGGTTTACCATAGCCGATTTTAATCGGGTTGTGGCCCACCACTTTCCCCGACATGGCCAATTTGGCACGATGAGCCATGTCAAGGTTCTCAAACTTGATGAATCCATAGGTGCTGCTCTGGCCTCTCACTGCCCGCTTTATGTCCACCTCTGTTATCATCCCAAACCTGTCAAAGGCCCTCCTCAGGTCACTCTCTGTCACACTGACGTCCAGATTGCCCAGAAACAAAGTCCTGTTCGCCCTCTGGTCATCCTCAGGGTTCATCAGGTCCTCCTCACGGTAAACAGCACATTCAGGGATGAAGGGGGGTCTATTCCTGGCATCGTACATTGAAAACTCTCTGTCTCTTTCCAGATCTCTTACGTGAGGTGGGGGAGGGGGAGGGGGGAGACGGCCCAGCGCCAGCTGCTGTAACCGGTAGTCTCTGTATCCCAAACCAGTGGGAGAGAGAGGTCTCTGGGAGTGGAGATGCCTCTGGCCTGAAGGGAAACCGTCTTTTGAAACAGGGGAGCGGCTTCTCCGTCTGTTCATGTAAACCGTCTCGATTTTCAGAGGCCGGTCGTACAGCACCAACTTCCCGCGGGCGTGCTTGGCCGCCCGGGCGTCATCGGGCCTCCTAAAGTTCACAAACGCCACCCTCTCGTCGTTTTCTCGACAAATTTTGACACTCACGTCCCCAAACCTCTTAAACTCATGAAACAGTCCGTCCTCTATCTCCTCGTCGTTCAGCTGAGAGCCCAGTTCACTTATTTTGAGAGTCTTGTACTCACTTTCGGGGTTTGACGGAGGCCGAGTGTCGCTGCGTGAACCGGACCTGGATGTTTCCGCGGCGATGTCAGCGCCGCCGTACGGCTTGTTCACCGAAATAACTCCGTAGTCGTAGCCGCAACCAGCCCGACTGGATGAATTGTGTCCGTCTGAATCCCTCATGTCTCTTTTATCACTGTGCAAAGTTCTTCTTTGAGCAGAGCCGTTGCCGTTGTTGCTTCCAACCGTCGACAGGGTTCCCGTCTTCTTGCCGCTCGGGTGGCTTCCTCCTCGGTCTCTGCTATCATCTGGTGCCCGGGAGCGTTTCTTCACCGGCGATCGTTCTTTCCCCTTCATTTCCACCAGCCGATACGTGCAGTTTACAGACACTAATCTGTGTGAATATGCCTCCTCCCTGCTACTGAAATATACCTAAACTAACTCAACTTTGTCGCGGTTTCCACTACACTCTAAGCGAGCAACAGAACCGCCATGTTGGACTACTTGGACTATAGCACAGGAAGTCCCACCCATACGTCTGTAGAAGAAGATGATTGGCTTTGCGGGTTGTCACTCGTGTGAACAGGAAGGCCGCTCGCCTATAATAAACAAGGGTGCGGCTCTGCTGTGGGGTCAAAGAGCGGTCCTGAAGGCAGAAGTTGATATGAAAATGACGGAAAGATTGTGATTGTGACGAAGGGCCGATTTAGATTAAACTAATCTTCGTTTTGAATTAGTTAATATTAATTCAAATACAGTGAATTGATTGTCATATATAAGTATAGAATAACAGAGTTTGTGTAACTAATTGTTCTGGTAAAGTATTTGTACAGGAAGGCTGCATGGTGTCCTTGAAGTAAGGACACTGATAGTGCATTGAGTTATACATTGCAGGAAAACAGCTCCAAATTTAAGTTAGAGGAGGGACATAATTCTCCTCCTTCTTAAGATTAATAAATTCTTTAAAAATCCTCTTGAATTAGCTGGAAAAAACATAGTCACAAAGCTGAAGCCAAGCTCATGAAAAGTTGACTTTTAAGAGATATGTAGTGATGCTACAAACACCTGATGATCTTATAGAAAATTATGCATTGGAGTAGATTAAGCTACCAGTAGCATTATATACAGCGGTTAAAATGAGCTCAGCCTTAAACAAATACAGCAGTAAAATTATTCCAAAATCATCGTGAAACACTGACAGGGACCATTTACTGCGCAATCAGTTATTTCCCTTTCCACTTTTCTCCTTCTCCCAACTAAAGAACTTGTTAATGTGATACATTTTCTATACTTGTGTTATGGGGTGGCAAAGATGCAAAGGACATCAATTAGTAGGGCAGGTGGTTATACTTAATGCTACTGTTTGTATATTTGTGGTCTCTTACCTGTCCCCCTCATCATTTTTGGCAGAGCAAAATTATTTTGCAATGACAATACAAGTTCAACTGCGTTTAAAAAGTGATCAGGCTGTGTGTGTGCGTGTGTGTTCCAGTTGTGTACTTGTTGGCCTGCTGGAGACTGAAGAAACCACTAGAGGGCAGAGAAGCTCCTCCTAACAACCACATAAGCTGCAGTTTGTCAAACAAGAAAAGTACAAACTGTCTAGACTGACAAAGACCTTTGTTTCTAGACTGTAAGGAGACAGCCTCCTCAGACTGCCAGGAGTGAAGTGAAACTGTTAACTTAGAAACCTCAGCCAGTGTGTCTCTATGTCCACTCTGTCTCCTTGGAAGATTTGTAGTGGGTATCGTCCTGTAACACCACTCAACATAAAACATGAAGAAACAACTATGGACAAAATCTCAATATGTAAATATATCTTATGTGATTCTGAGCTGTTCAAAACAAACCAAGTCAGTTTAACTTTATTTTTTTGTTTAAAAGTTATGAAAATTGTCCAAATTAAACACATTTTATTATCAGACATTAGAATGTTTTAAACTTCAATATATTTAACTGTGCTGTTTATTTTCTCTGGATTTATATTCTATTAGATAATTTCTCTGTAAAGACGAATACTGAAATTCCAAAGCATAATCAAAGTATGAAACAGAACAAAAACAAAAGACACAGACACAAACATCAAATATATAAATTACAGCATACAGTAAATATTTCACACATTCTCACATATTACACAAATCCTAAAAGCTTCACTTTCCACAGCAGCTGGTCTTCCTGTATCACATAATACTCAAATCCATTTCCTCAACTACTATAATATCTATATTAAATTTCCTGTTACATTCCCTCTCAGCATCAGTGCAGGAACATATATAGTGTGCTTTTGGTCACATTATGATCTGCCCCTCAGATCATTTTGAATTAAACTAGTTTAACAGATGACCTTGAGCTTCAATTAACCCATTTACTCTTGTTTTCCTCTCAGTCTTTGCACTTTACCAGCCCGAGCAGCCTGAGCCTTCATCCACACTCCAGCAATCTGTTTAGTCAGTGATGTATCTGTTGGCATGTGGGCTTTTTTTATTATTATTAATGATACACAGGAACAAAATGCTGAGGCATGTATGTAGGGCTCTCCCACGCGTAGGATTACAGCCTGTTCGACAGCAGGGGGAGAGGTGGTCGTCCAGCTATTAAACTGTGTTGCTTAATGGGCAGAAGAGCTGACAGTTCAGAAACTTCGAGCTGGACTCTCTTTAAGCTCCACTGTGACACACGTGCGAACGTATGTGTACACACACACGCATGCAAGTTTGTTTCTTTGTCTTAATTTCCATTTCTTTATCTGAATTTTCTGAGATTCTTCAAAACTGATTAAATGCTGTTTTCACTCCCCAAACTATCACATAATTACATATATTAATTTCCAACCAGGCTCACCTTTACACATCAAAATGTGTAAAAGACAAGTATCGCATCTCTATTTTATTTTATTTTTATTTTTATTTTTTTACAAAAAAGACCCTCTGGTTTCAAATATTTTAATTCTTTGCTCTTAATAATTTTTAATCTTAGTCTGACTCTGTTATTTTTTCCATCAACCTTGTTGCACCAACAATACTTAGAATAAAAAAAATGCAGCATGCTTTGCTGCAGGGGTATTTCAAAAGGATTATTCTGTCCAAAAAAATGGGGACAGGAGCTTTGCCCTCAACCCTGTGAGCTGGACTGGCCCCTCTTTGAGAGACCATCTGGTGAAGTTCTTCTATAGGCCATCACATGACTCCACGCAGGCCCAGCAAGGCAATCTGCCGCCCAGTATTAAAATGGGCTTAAATGTGTGTGTCTATAAAGATAGTATGAAATTTGCCCCTGCTTTAAATCTCTTTCCAATATCCAGGTCAGGTGTTTGTCCTCAAATGGAGCAACAAAAGCATTCATCCGTCAGCGAAGTGTGTCATCAGAATTGCGCTTACATATAAAATGGTGGCAAACTTATTAAAGGGAATTATAGTTGCTGTGCATGTTCACACCAGCGGAAAACCAACAGGAAGAAATCTACATGTAGTTAACGCTGTTTTAGACCAGCTCACATTCATGTCGGCTGCTGCTGTAAATGCTTCGACATGCTGCAACAGATAGGAATCTCATCTGTTAATAACCATCTGAAACAGAATGGCATGCTGGGTTTTTTTTTTTTTTTTTCTTTTGTTAATGAGCTGTCAAAGGGGAAATCTGCAAAGGATTAGTGAGGGGAAAACAGCTTTTAATGAGTTTCTATTTTTGTGTGTCGCATTAAGGTGAACAGCATGGCCTGACCCACTGCACTCTGGCTTTGATGTGAGACAGATGCCTGGTAACAGATCTGTTTGGACATTTCTGTCATCAGCCAACCAAAAGACAGCCAAAAGCTTCACCTGTCTAACCTGAGCAGGTGGGCCGTCCCTCACCAATCTCCCATCATGTCTGTGAAAAAAGGACAATCATCTGTCTCGATCCTGATTCCAACCCGTGTAAACAAACACTCCATGTTGGACTGACGCCGTATGGTGGAGTGCTGCAGTGTCTGTGTGAGCCCGACATGACCCACTTTCTCCACTGTCTGAACACCTGCACACCACCAGCACATCCCTGTGCACTGATGCACTCTGGGAAAGCAGGAGGCACTACAATGCTGTGAGGATGCATCAGCAGATAAAGCAGAAACCTGAGACGGTTGGGGTTTTTTTTTTAAACATAATAATATTTATAATAAATCAAGTTATGCATCTGTTGAAGCCCTCTTTTCTTTTCTTCATCTTAGTGAAAGACAAATAATACATGAAAAGTTCTCATACAGGTTTTGTATGACGCTGATGAGGTAATGCAGAGCTTCCATGAACTTTAACCCTTATGGCTAACAGAATCATTGAATTTTCAGTGTATTGATCAGAGAGAGCATGTCCATGCAATGCAGACATCAATTGCTTTAACTCATCTATTCACATCTGTCAAAAGTGCTCACATTCAGTTGTTGTCAGCAGGAATTATGGTGTAGATGTAATTTTGTTTGTTCAAGTGCTTGTACCAAGAATAATTGACTTGATAAGTGATACCAGAGCTCAGTGCAGGCTGAAGCTTTTTTTAGGTGCTGGGAGTGACCCAGACAGCACAAAACGCAAGGGGAGAAACAGGAGGGAGGAAGGGGATGGGGAGGGAGGAATATAAATGAGACTGGAGTGAAGGAAAAGTACTGGGCGGATGTGGTGGTGCAGATGCAGAATGCGTGAGTGCACGTGAGTGGAAGTGGGCGGCGGGGAGCACAAAAGAAAGCGGGTGCTGCAAAGCGGAGGAGAAGTTAGAGGCGACTGAAGGTGAACAGCAGAGAGGAGTGGAAATGTGCTGTGAAAGGGTGCTGACGTCAGACACCAAGGAGCACGAGACGCAGCCACAATCACAGAGGATATTTAGAGCAAAGAATCCAGAGAGAAATTCTTCGTAAGAAGAGGGAGGATACTGTGCAGAGGGGCTGTGACAGGGTGCAAAGGGAAAGGATGCTGATGATAAAACTGTTAAAACTTCATAGAAAAAACGTCTAAGAGTGAGTGCAGCTCGCCAAAGAGAAATGTTAAAGGCGGTAAATTCAAACCCGAGAGGAAATAATGTCACTTTAGATTTATTCTTGTTAGTCATGCTATAGTGTGGTTCTGTGTCAGTCTATCGATCAGTCCACCACTTTGATCCCAACTGAAGCGTGGAAAACACTATACCTGATAAGCATGTTAGCATGTTAGCATTGTTAACTTCAGCCCAACTCACAACTGTGCCCGAGTACAGCCTCACAGAGCTGCGAGCATGGCTGTTTATATCTGAATGAACAATAACCAAGAACAATTTTCTATGGTTTAACCAAACCGCAAACTCTGCAGTTCATCACAGTGGGAGTGACGCTGAAAAAATTGTTTAAAAGCGTGCAAATAAATGCAGGTATGAGTAAAAGGACACAGCCTGAGTGAGGGCAGGACAAAGCTGCAGCTCCTCCAACTCACATGGGACTGTTTGGTCATTTGCTAACCAGAGAGGGCAGCAGCGCTGCTGTGCCAACAGTCCCATGGGTCTGCTAGGCTGCTGATGGAGGCTTAATAAAGCCTGGAAACATTATGTGAGCATATCACTGAGTGACACACCACTGTCCACTTCGCAGATGCCCTGTAGCACTGCTTTGGTCAACGGCACTTCAGCACGAGATTTTGTGTTAGTAAGTGTAAGTGTTAGTTTACAATTACTTAATTGTTATGCTATTTCAATCCTTGTTGTTGTTAAACTGTCTTTGTCAGACTTAATCATCCTGCTCGACTTGTTTCATTCACATTGTGTTGTCTCAGACATGCTCATCCAGATGTCTTTTCTGACATTTTCTCCCCTGAGAAGAGGTGATAAAAAGGTTGTGGAAGCAGAAATGGGGTGAGAAAACACTGCAGATGACCGTCTTTAATACACTTCCAAAACTTGCCAAAACAAGGGGGGGAAAGTAGAGCTGGGAAGAGACACAAAATACAGGTATCAGTATAGTACAACTACTAAAATGACTTCTGATTTGGATTAAATAGTAATACTAATTAGTCTCCATCTGTCACCTATAGGATGCCACAGAAACCCCAGAGACCAGAGACCAAACTGACAGAAGAAGAAACCCAACTGTTCACACATGTGTGGATGCTTCAAATGATTTTTGTTGGTCTCCAACTATAGGAAAAAGCAGTTTATCTAGGGAGGAATGCAGAAAGGAGAGTGCAAAGATGAGACAAAGTCTGTCATATGATCCTGAGGTTGCCACAGCAACTGCTCCCAGTAGTCAGCTCGAAGAAGGTGCGTCAAAAGCATCACGGAGCGAGGACCAGCTGTAGAAATGGGATAAGATAGATCAGGCCCTGTGTGGATGCTGTACTCTGCTGTGGGGTTTAGTTAAACCAAAAAACAGTCTGAACAGCTTCCTACTGTGAGGCATCACAATAGAGAGCGGGAGACAGGAGCTTTGATTGAAATGTACTGTACAGGTCGAACAGTTTGTTCAAACTGTATTAATGCTTGTTAAACAGGATGTTGTTAAAAGCCACTAAAACCAAACTCCACAGTGATGAAAATGATGCAAATGAAGAGAAACACCAAGAAGCAAGTGAGGACACAGATCTGATTAAGTGCACAGAGGAGGCAGACATGGGGAACAAAATAAATCCATAGGGTCAGGATGAAAAATGGCCTCTCGATGACGTCTTCCTCCTCTATCTCGGTGGTATTAAAGAATATTCTGTCGGTCGGTGCGTGATTTATGGTCCCCTGGGTCCCCTGTGTCTGCTGCAGTCATGTGGCATGTCCAATGTTTAATAGAGGAAAGACCACCCAGTGCAAGTCCAAAGACTTAACGTTTGATCAGGGAGATAAAGCTGTTTTTCAGATTATTAGACAGCAGTCATCTATGAAGAGAGTCATGTGTCGCTCGAGATGATTTTGATCAAAACAGTGTCGTACAGACCTTTATTTCAATGTAAGTCCTGCAGTAAGTAGAGGGCAGTGGCAAAAAGTAACTAAGTATATTTACTCAAGAAGGCTAATGAGTGCAACTTTGAAATTAGGATGCAATATAGATTAAATTTAAGTTTTGAGCTTGTGACCAGAAAGTTGCCAAAACTACATGAAGATCCTGCTCACATGTTCGGGCCTAAATAATAATGATCCAATAATATAATAACCCAATGCTGACAGATGCCTTTTTTTAAGATACTTCAAGCACATTCTCTACTTATACTTAAGTAAATTAGTGAATGCTGGACCTTTACTTGTAACTGAGTATTTCTACACTTAGAAATTAGGAGCAATTAGGCTATTGCTACTTTAACTTAATGATCTGAGTTGTCTTACTCTACTAACACATTTGCTCTTCTTCAAGCACAAAACGTCCTCTTCTCCTCCCTTTCACTGTATTATTCATTTACTGTTCATATATTTATTATGAGATTAATTCCTTTATTAATGCCTGTTATTGTTGAGCAGTGGGAGAAGGCTTGCTCATCTGTTTTTTCAGTACGGTTCATACCAGCAGCCTCACTGTGTCTTCTGGGGTACCAGAAACTCACTTGTATTAATTTTTATGACCTTTAGAGGACCTTTCGTTTGTGCGCATCGCGCGCTACATCCTGACAGGCCAGCGCTGAATGCCTTCAATTTTTTATCAATTGAGATGGGAATGACGACAGCGGCGTCACTCTCTGACTTCCTCAGGTAGGAGTGGATAACCTTGACAAATGCGCGCACAGTTCTGCTCTTCCATCCCCCCATCAGCATCCCAACCTTCCCGTGCGGAGACGCTGCGATGGCCCGAAGTCTCCAACAACAAGTGAGCGGCATGTAATCATTTGTCATTGTGGGTAATGAGCAGCACGTTGTGCGTCACGGTGCGCCCCGGACTCTCCACCCTGCATGCCAATTGTAGGGAGAGCAGCATGTGATCCTCCGTCCTCCAGTGTCCTGTGAGCGCTCAGTCAGTACCACACCGACGCACAAGTGCTGCCCAGCGGATGTATGCATGCCTCTCTACAGATTTCATTTGACATCTGCGTTCATTATAAACCCTGGATATAGTTGATTGCTGCTGAAGACTCACGGTGAGAAAGATTTTTACTCTAACACCCCTCCACTGTGCATCTCTCTCTGATATGCGAAGCAGCGCGACAGGCGGCATCACCTGCATTTAGAGAGATGTGCGTTTCTCCAGAAAGTTTACAACGAGCCGGCCAAGAGTTTAATTTGCTTCGTTTTAAGCCTTAAACGCTTGATTCGAGTCACGGGAAGTTGTCTCCAACCGCGTGAAATTTGCATCATGACCGACGCGAGCTCGAGTTTACACCAGAGGTCGGAAAAGAAGCGCGCTTGACCTTGGTTGTGTTTAAAAGTGGTGGCATCCCGCACGGCGGGCAGCGCAGCCAGAGGTGGCGGAGCACCGAGCGATCAGTATCAGCACCAGCTGTGTCACCTGGCGGTCACAGCCAGCGATCCGTGCTGAGGTGTTGATGAGCGGGAGCCTCGCGAGCTTCACGCGACGCGCAGCTGTTCCGCGCAGCTGTATTCTGGAGTTTAAAGAGGCTTTTAGGGAAAACGTCAAAAATTAATGTCCTCGTTCTTTATAATGACATTTTTTTAAAAGTAAGCAAGTCAAAGACGTCAGACTTTTAATACTCTTAATTTCCGGTGTGAAACAGCTGATGAACCGCTAACTGTATATGTGTGTTCAGGCACCTGAACCAAGAAGCTGGTGATCACTGAATCAATAATTGAGGAAGAAGTGTGAACATTTAAGCAGGACTGATTACAGAGGCTGTCTGTCGTTTTTCACCCTGTTACTTACATGTTACATTGTGTGCCTCACTGCTATCTGTTCAAATGTAACTCATAGCATAATAATATGATGTGAATGCACATTTGCACCGTGTTGCCCTTTATGTGAGAGTGTAAGTTTTGACTTGGATGTTTTGTGATGTGTAAGAGCATGTGTACACAACCTGCATGTGACCTTGTTGATGCTGGAAAGTTACCAGTGTTGAGTATGATATCTTGCCAGGGATGTCTCTGCAAAAACATGCTTGCTTTGCTATAACTGCTGTTCCTTAAGTTCCTCAGTGAGAGAGACCCTTAGTGTCATTTATAGTCATTCTGATATGTCGCTTTTAATACACTGTGAGGATTCCATAGTTTTTGTATCGTATGTCTGAGACTATCAGTTCATTAATGGAGAAGAAAAAATGAATCTGCAACTATTTTGATGATGATTATTCATTTTAGGGGGTTTTCAAACATTTCCTGATTCCAGGTTTCCTCATTTGTGAGGATTTGCTGCCTCTCTCTGACATATGGGATAGGACATCTTTGGTTTTCTGACTGTTGGTTGGACAAATCAGGGATTGGAAGATGACTACATTGGCTTTTTGAATTTGTAAGAGAGATTTTTAACATTTTTTTAATATTATTAGTCACATTAGTAATTGTTAGTTTCAGCTGTTGTCTTGGTGCACCCATTCTCGGAGTATCATGTCCAAGAATATGGAGCGACTACAGAGGATATGACTTGACAAACTGCTTTCATTATATATTTCCTCTGATAAACTACATCCTTGTTGTGCTAATACAGAAAGTTACTATGTTGCACCCTCTGCTGTGGATTTAACATTTGGTCAGAATAAGGATGAGTCTAAGTAATTTATGTGGTTTTAGTAGAAGTGATGTACAGTGTGTGCAGATATGCATGCGTTCCCTTGTTATAATGCATTCACAATGTCTGACTAGATAAGAAACAGCATCAATATAGGAAGATCAGGCAGATATTTGCAGTACTGAAAAGGTAGATCTTCATCCAGGGACATCTTGCAGAGGCTCGTCTAGACGCTTTTTCCTGCCATGTGAAACATGTCTTTACTGTGCTATAAAATTGCTCCATGCAGTCAGACTCTTAGCGTCAGATGGGGTCATCTGAACTGTGTGTTTTTGGATTATTGGTTGGTTGAGTTGATGTGTTTTCATTACTCGGTGTTGGCTGGATGATGCAGCCTCTGATTGATATTACGTGTCTTGTATGCTGTAGGATGGGATTGAATGACAACACAGAAAAGCGGTGCTGGGGGCTTTAGAGTTAATGCACACGGGATTATGAAGACTTGTGAATGGCCGTGGATTATTGCATCATAGGCTCATCTTGACATGCACACAGGAAGAAATCTGTTGTGGCGATGAAAAATACAAGGAAAGCTAAATGCACATTCTGAGAGTGAATTAAGGAAGTTTCTGAGTGTTTGCAGCTATCTTGTGTCTGCGAGTGCTCTGAGAGTGTGTGTGGAGTGTGTGGTCTGTGGCTGGTAGTAGCAGAGTTTGTTTCAGGCTGATGTAAGGCTCGTCTGCATCACTGCTGTTGCAGCACACTCGAGGTGCAGCATCACTGTCTATACTGTTTCCAAACATTTTCTTCCATGCAATTTCGCTTCCAACTGTGGGATAATCTTTTTTCATAGTCTTTTCTTTCTTCTGTATATTTTCCTCCTGCATGTGTTCAAATAACGCACAAGATTTGCAGTTTTGCATTTCAGTGGACGGCCAGTTTTTATCACGGAGAACCGACTCACTCAATAAGTAATGAGCCCACACAGGGGCTCGTGATGTGGATCAGGAGAACACATGACGGCACTTCATCCAAAGCATCATGTTCACTTCCTCCATTACGTTTGGGTTGAACCAACCACTCCCTGAAAGAGGGGTGAGGATGGATGTTGCCGCAAGGCTTCTGAGGATTATGGGGATTTACAGGGGAAAAAAAAGCTTCGCTGAAGTTAAGCTTTGCAGAACAGGGAAATTAAATAGAACAATTTGCAGGATTGGGAATTTTTTGGAACCAAAAACATTGCGTGAGAAACAAAGAGCTGTGGGGGAGTGTGTTTTTATTGTTATAGTTTTGTTTTTTCACTGTGAAAATGTCGGTTCATGTTGAGTTTTTGCTGAAAGACTCAGATTAAGCTACCAGGCAGGTGTGACAAATGGTCTCCTGTCTTTATGCTGACATCCTTCATGACTCTGGAGAGGCACAACCATGTGTTACAATCCAGTGTGTCATTACGAGGCTAACCAAGCACTAAATGGAGGAATAATTGTGTCAGCGAATGTGTGAAGTGTTATTTAAGGATCACAGCCAGGAAAGGGAAGCTTAGCATTACTGTACATTTAATGATCCATGTCAGGGGGCACAAAGCTGACATTCTTATTTAAAATCTAGAATATTTCTGGGATTTATGTCCATGAATTCAACATTATTATTTAATTTTGATGATGTCCTTGAAGCACACATTTTCTATTTGACCTTTCTTTTCTGTTTCTGATGCAGGACTGAGGCCAAGACCTGAAATCACTCCTCAGCATCTCCCTCGCAGCTACATCCATCCACCTCTTCTCCACACTCTGCCTGTATCACTTCCTCCTGTTCCTACCAGTCTCTGTCCCGCTCTCTCTTTCTCTCTCCACCCCCACCCCCTTCCCGACCCCGATGCCTAAGAACAGCAAGGTAACGCAGCGCGAGCAGAGCCATGAGCACGTCACAGAGTCGGTGGCCGACCTGCTCGCACACGAGGAGCCGCTCGACTACAAGAACAGCTCCCTGAACGTCGGGGGGGCCGCCGGGAAGAAAGTCCCGCAGATAGAGGTGCCCGAAAATGATGGACGCCCCGCCTGGAACAGCAAACTGGAGTACATCCTGGCCCAGGTGGGCTTCTCTGTGGGCCTGGGGAACGTGTGGCGCTTCCCTTACTTGTGCCAGAAGAATGGAGGAGGTGAGTCAGAAGCATTAGTCCAAGCTGTGTTGCACAATCTTAACTGAAGGCCTATTTGTGAGGTTAACAAAAAAGACAATATGACAGAGACCAATGCACGGTGATAGTGTCTCCAACCCAAGGACACTGAGAATAAAAGGCTGAGAGCAACAGTTAAAGCTCCAGCTTTCACTTTGTTTTTCTACTAATAAACACTGATGGACATAAAAGATCTAAACATGCCATGTTTTCCATGAAGTGGAACATGTGATGGACGGACATTTAAAATCACATCCATACAGAAAACATATTATGTGAGCTCTCTGGGACTAACAGGAAACAGAAAACTGAGCCTTTTAGTAGAAGACACTGAATAGTTTAACAGCATATTACTTTGTTTGGTGCAGATATTCATGTCCGCCTCAGGATTTGTAGGAACTCTGATCACACAGCTTTTTGTCGAGATTTTTAATGCGAAACTGATGACATTCCCATCACCTGAACTTGGTGTTTCGTGCTAATTAGCAAATGTTAGCATGCTGTCACACTAACCTTCGATGGTGGACATGTTTAACAGAATACTAAACATCAGCATGTTCAGCAGGCGATTTCTTCATTTTTAACAGGGCGGGTGGCCCAATACATCCAAGACGAAGGGAGGGACTGAGAGAAAAACGCAATTACAAATCCATCTGCTACTTCAGCACCACAGACAGCTCCATGGATTTATCAATACACAGCACAGCCAGGCTGCTGGTGCTTCAGAGTCACGGTCAGGGCCAGTGATTCGAACACATACTTCAGTCAGATAAAGGATCACTGAATCAGGCAGAGTAGAGTAACATGTTCTGTGTTTTCTGCATATTTTTGTCACATCATGCCATTTCGCAATGTTCCTCAGCCCAATTTGTTGCTGAAATCAGGAACAACAACTGCTCAGCTTCTTCTTCAGCTGCCTGTCCTTCACTTTTAGCAGCTCAGTAAGCCACGGCCATCACAAACTACATGTCACTCCCATTCAGTGCAGAAGTTCCAAGAGAGCAGCTGTATTGTGCAGAAAACAGGCAAGTCTAAATATAGCCACACTATTGATTACTACTGCCGGCAGAGCAGGCCGGCCGGGCTCAACTGATCCTCTGGTAAACAGAAAAGAGCTCGATAAAAACACATGAATGTAACTGTATCGTGATGAGCATTTATTTCGGTCTGGCGTGTATGTTATCGTACACTGTGTAAACCTGTGTTCACTATAGGTGAGGAACACCTTGCCATCATGGACTGATAGACAAGAGTGCTCACATCGCTCTGAGTCTTTAACGTTATGGTATTTGCTGCTTTATCACCCGTGTCTGATTTACTGCCTATAGGCAGGATTTACTGCCTATAGACAGACGATTTACTGACGCCAGACTCCCAGACCAGTCAGGCTATGTGACCTGGTGAGCGGCCATTTTTCACTCCCTAATTTTCTGTCAGGGAGCCAATTACAGACACATTAGAGTGTTGTTTGGGAGTTATCGCTGTGTGGGCTCCTCTCTCACATCTGGTACTTCTCTCCCTAGTCACCCCACCTCCATCACTTCCCCCTCCAGTGTCACATCTTCATGCTCGTGGTGACTCTGTCGTATATCATATCAATCAGGCTCCAGTTTAAATAACCTGTGATGGAGCAGTTGAGTGGAGGTCCAAAACTCCTCACTTCATTTAACCTCACTATCCTCTCTATTTCAGCTTTCTTGATTTAGCCTTTGGCCTCCGCTCTTCTCTCCGCCTCATTACTTCTCCCACTACATCAAATATGTGCCACTGTATGTAATTCCCACTCCTGATGTATTAATAGTAGTACGTGTTTGCCTGCTATAAGTCCCGGATGATGACTCACCCTTCGCACATAAAACACAGTTGCATCCTGATTATGCCTCTCTGGATTATGCTGCAAAGGGATAAATTTAGACTTCCATCAAAACTGAAACGAAATTCAAAGGATAATCGTGAGTGGAGCGGACGACGTTACATTTGAGGGGAGCTGGGTGCAGGAGGAGGGGTGGTTGGGTAAATGCAACTCTCTGAATCGCCATATCACATTTTGCAAGTGCAAACTGATGCAAAATTGTAATTGCAATATAACACACTGTGAAAAGTAGAGAACAGCAATTCTAAGCGTACATTATGTAAAGTAAAAGCCGTATATTGTCTTAAAAAAACTACAGTCTGTATTTCCTATAACAAAAGATCAATTTCTGTTTTTTAGTTACTTTCATTTATCAATAAATCACAAATTCCTTCGGTGTCTGTGGCAAAAGACCTTAAAATTAAGGACAAGCATCTCTTGATTCTCTTTGTTGGTTTGCTAGCCAAACATATGACTTCCCTGGGTCTCTGTCTGTGTCTCCATTTTTGTTGAAATGGTACAAATTGACACATTTGCTTTGTACAGCATAAGCTTAACAAGCCCTCCCGTTTTCCAGGCGCCTACCTGGTTCCCTACTTCATCCTCCTCCTCATCATCGGCATCCCGCTCTTCTTCTTGGAGCTGGCTGTGGGTCAGAAGATCCGACGTGGGAGCATCGGGGTCTGGAACTACGTCTGTCCCAGCCTGGGCGGGATAGGGATGTCCAGTCTGATGGTAATTCATTTAATTGGTTTAGAGTAAATCAGAATCATGTATCATCTCTATAGCCTATAAAAAACTCTTGATCTTTGGTGCACTGTAGCTGTTGAAGGCTCTCAGGAGGCCTCAGAAAACCAGTTTGACAGCAGTGTGGTGGAGAGAAAAAGTCTGGGATAAAAATCAGGGAGGTTAAACAGAAGCATATCTGCTGAATGTGCAGCATTTAAAAGATGAAAAACAAGCCACTGCTCTGTCTGTGTGATTTATGATGGTACCTTATCTTATCTTATCTCTATCTATCTATCTATCTATCTATGGAACAAATGTAATTCTATCCCTAATTTAAATGAAGTATGGTTTTGTATGCATGATTATGTCTGTTTATAGCATGTAACAACCACGTAACCGATATGGCACTGAGCAGGATAAAGTTACAGGAGCATCTGGAGACAGCAGCCTCCACACGTTAAGGGAGCTATTGATGTGTTTGAGAGTGAGAGGTAGGCTTTCTTTAGAGTTGCACGGCTGGCGCAGAAGTAGCTATAAATATCTCGCAGAAGATCAGCGTTGAAAAGAGAGCACTTTAATTATTCATGCTTTCCTCAACCTTATTTAGCTTGTGAACGTCCTGCCTGGCACGACTGCTAAGAAGACTGACAGCAACGTGGGACATGCACAAAGCCCGCTGCCTCATCTGCATACTTTCCTCACACTGTGCAGATCTTATTATGCAGTTTAGAGGTTTATTCAGATATGACACGTTATAGTAGTAATTTCTGTTGCTGCAATGGACGGTGTGCAGGCTGTTTACGTCACACAGCAGAGGACATACTGTGATGTGTCAATAAAAAATCTTTCTCTCCATCTTTCTATTTGTCTATCTAGGTGTGTGGCTTTGTGGGTCTTTACTATAATGTGATCATCGGCTGGAGCATCTTCTATTTCTTCCAGTCCTTCCAGTATCCTCTTCCATGGAGCGACTGTCCGATCAGAAAGAATGGGACACTTGCCAGTGAGTGACACCAAATACTAACTAACATACTCATACAATAAAACACAAATAAGTAAAACAAGACTTAGAGTCTGCAGCAATGTTAGTGGTGGCATTTAGACACGGCAGTGCTTTGACCTAAATGCTGAAGACGGCATGCTAAGGCGCTCACAGTGACAATGCTAACATGCACATGCAAAGCAGGTTTAATGTTTGCCCAATCCACCGTCTTGGTTGAGCAAGTTAGCATGCTATCATTTGCTAACTAGCACAAAGTACAACCGAGGCTCAGTTTTGCAGGTGATATTTCAATAAAAACGAAAAATGTCAACCTCATGGAGCCACGAAAAGAGAAGCCAGGGGGTCACCAAAGTGAGCAGAATTCATCGTGTGTGGAATTGAATGTGTGAACAAAATTTCAAAACAATCCATCAGACACTCGTCCATAGAGCCATGCTAGCATAGCTAAAAATCATAGACAAGAAATACAGTTTCAGTGCAGAAACAAGTTGCCCCAAATTTAATTAAGGAATCACAAGTGCAGTCGATGAAATTAATCAATCCAAGAAAAAAGAAGACTTTTTATTGTAATAAAAGTTTGAATAAGATAAGTTTGTGTTTGTTTTTGTTTCAAATCAACCTCTGGAGTCAGATGGCATTACAGTAGACAAAGGCTTTATCCAATATCAAGAGTGCATACATGTTCAGGATTATGTCATGTTTTGGAACAATATCCATTTGTGTTATTGTTCTGGTCAATCTTTGTCATGGTGTGTATATATGGTTCTCACAGTAATTCATCAACGGGCCGCCATACTGCGAGCTTGAGGATTAAATTTGCTTGCATGAAGCCTCGCGGCCTCAACCTCTATCGACACACCTGCAGCAAGCAGATCAGGCAAACTGTGTTAACTTCCTTACAACTTTCCGTCACGACTTCACGGACATAATCCAGATTAAAACCCTCTGGAGTTTGATTATGAGCGATAATAACATAACCCCGGGGCAGCCAAGAAACACTCAGCCTGTGTGTGACTCAGCAAGGCAGCAGCTGCTGGCAGACAGAAGATTCGGCCGCTCAGACTGAAGGATGCTGATGCCGAAGGACGGCAGCAGAGTGTAAAATATTTCACTGGAAGCACAGAAGCCGTGCACGTGTGCTCCTCACCCATCTGTTTCCGGCGAGACGCACAAAGCCTCACAATGGAATCAATAAACAATGAATTCAGCAGATGCAATCTTGAATTAATCAGATTTAGACTGGCATGTACATGAAGAGCATTCCCTGCATCTGAATGTGCATCTGCATGAATAAATCTGCCCCATCCTGCGATGTTGTGTGGAGAATCGTAACACTGCTGACTCTAAACTCAGCCACACACAGTATATATCATTTTCCCAAGGTAACAAGAGAATATACTGTGTATGCACTACTAAAAAATCTCAAGTGTCATGAATTGGAGGTTCATGCTCCGCATACTAAGCACACAGTCGACCTTGTTCGGCTCCACTTACGCCTGTGAGGTGTAAACCGGCCGAGAATTGAGATAATGCCCCTGAGCAAACATTCTCAATCTCATCATATTTCTCCGTCTGCCCTTACCGTGACATCCAAACCTCCCCGCTGCATCTTCACACCCATTTCTTTCCCTTCATTATCACCCAGACTAAAGCTCTGTCTCTTTCTGTCTGCAAAACACGCAGTTGTGGAGCCGGAGTGTGACAAAAGCTCGGCTACGACCTACTTCTGGTACCGGCAGACCCTGAACACCACCAGCACCATCGCGGAGAGCGGCGGCCTCAACATCAAAATGACTCTGTCTCTGCTGGTGGCCTGGATCATCGTCTGCCTCGCCGTCATCAGAGGAATCGCCTCCTCTGGGAAGGTAGTAGAGAGTCTGAATGACATGATGAGAGAAAAACATGGAGGAGACGACTTGTCCTTTTCCTAAATATGTTTTCCCACTTCCACTCTCACAGGTGATGTACTTCAGCTCTCTTTTCCCCTACGTGGTGCTATTCTGTTTCCTGGTGAGGGGTTTAATGCTGAAGGGATCAGTAGACGGTATCGCTCACATGTTCACTCCCAAGGTGGGACTGGCAGAACTGCTTTGTCACAGTTTTTTTTTAAATCAACCATCCTGACATTGCTCAATAATCAAGTTATAAACTGACATCCTCTGTCCATCTCCCACAGCTGGAGAAGATGCTGGAGCCCCAGGTGTGGAGGGAGGCAGCCACCCAGGTGTTCTTCGCCCTGGGCCTGGGATTCGGAGGAGTCATTGCCTTCTCCAGTTACAATAAGATCGATAACAACTGTCACTTTGACGCTGTGCTCGTCTCTATCATCAACTTTTTCACTTCTATTCTGGCCACACTGGTGGTGTTCGCTGTGCTGGGCTTCAAGGCCAACATCATGAACGAGAAGTGTGTCGTAGAGTAAGTTCACATCTGCGAAAGCAACATTCATGCTATATGTGGCCCGTAAAATCTTTCAGAATGCAACACAAAAAAGCCATGAAGTATCAGCCACTTTGAGATGTTTAATTCCAACCATTAACTAAAAACCATAGCCTGAATTTATGACCGTGAGTTTTCTAGCTGGTATCTGGTCATGCAATTGGCTCCGATTTTGGAGATATACTGTATGTCCTTGCTAACTTGATTATTTCCTTTTATCTGTGCAGGAATGCAGAGAAGATCCTGGGATACCTCAACTCTAACGTCCTGAGTCACGATCTGATCCCCCCACATGTAAACTTCTCCCATCTCACCACATCAGACTACGCTGAGATGTACGGGGTCATCAAGACGGTGAAAGAGGGCGGCTTCGCCCAGCTGGGTCTGGAGCCTTGTCTCCTGGAGGACGAGCTCAACAAGGTGCGTCTTTGGCACAGTCCTGCTCCAGAGGGATCCATCGCACGATCTGTCTGTCACCTGATTTCACTCCTTTTGGCTGTTTCTCTGCAGGCCGTCCAGGGCACGGGCTTGGCCTTTATCGCCTTCACAGAGGCCATGACCCACTTCCCTGCGTCTCCATTCTGGTCGGTCATGTTCTTCTTCATGCTCATCAACCTCGGTCTGGGCAGCATGATCGGCACCATGACTGGCATCACCACACCTGTCCTCGACGCCTACAAGGTCCAGAAGGAGCTTTTCACTGGTAAACCTCCCTGACTCACTTCCTCAGTCAGGCCACTATATGCTGTTAGCAGCTGAAACCCCTTATTCAGCACAACATTAAAGCACTTTTGGGAATGGGCTGCATTAAGTTTTGTATTATTGCTCTGAGTGTCCAGAATGTAAAACACTCACAGGAAACAAAACAACTTACTGGCAATAAAACCATTTTACTTTTCCATTTTCCAATCCATTACACCAAAATCTTGGCCATTTCTCATCTTTTCCCCTGCATCGGCACTAATTCTTCTTCTTCTTCTTCTTCTTCTTCTTCTTCTTCTTCTTGTCCTCCTGGTTTGTTTCAGTGTGTTGCTGCATAGTGGCCTTTTTCTGTGGCCTGTTGTTCGTTCAGCGCTCAGGGAATTACTTTGTCACCATGTTTGACGACTACTCTGCCGGACTGCCTCTCACTGTAGTGGTCATCCTGGAAAATCTGTCTGTCGCTTGGATTTACGGCACAAAAAGGTAAACTAGCTGTAGGTCTGTGTGCATGTGTTTGCATTTCGTCACGCTCCAATCTGAATGATGAAAATGACAGAAGTTTTTGTTGTTCTGTCTCCATCAGGTTCCTGCAGGATCTGGAGGACATGTTGGGTTTCCGACCATGTAAGATCTATTTCTACCTGTGGAAGTACGTCTCCCCTCTGTGTCTCATTGTGCTCATCATAGCCACTGTCATTGAGATGGCCATCAGCCCGCCAGGATACAATGCCTGGGTCGAAGAGCTGGTCAGTCTGTGTTTGTGTGTATTGTTGGTTTTTTTTTTGTTTGTTTGTTTTATTCTGCTGTTTTTCCTTGACCAAAATCTAGCAGGTTTGGAGTCAGAAGGTCTCATTTGATTCGTTGTAAAGCTCTGTACAATATGTGTGTCTCTTTGAATCTAAGATAATAACACAAAGCAGGAGCACCAACTAAAAATGTAGGCGCATTGGTGCTTTGAGCTAAATGCTAACATCAGCATGCTAACATGCTAACAATGACAAAGCTAACAAGATTTAGGTAAGCTTAAGATGGTATGATGTTTACTGAAAGGTCAGCCAGATTCATCCTCTGGGGACCATTAATCTCTGTACAAAATGTAATTCCATCCAATAGTTGCTGAGATATTTCAGATCAACATCAGCATCCCTAGAGCCAGACAGCTAACACTAGCTGCGTTTCCACTGCCCCTAGAAATGCGCAAATCCTAAATATCGCAATAAAAAAACGGTAATGGAAACACCTAAATTTCGAAAATCCTCTCAAATATCGCAAAAACATTTTTACGCTCTCATGAGGTGGTTTTTCAGACGTGTCGATATTTAGGTGTATCGCAAAAGTGTAATGGAAACACTTTTTTCGAATTTACACGTCTCCGGGGTCAGCGGACTCTCCGTTTCGGGATGGCCGCAGGCAGTCAGATATAACGTCTTGTCAATTTTGTAGTGTTTGTATGTTTTCTGGATCTCAATAAGTAGCAGACAAAAACACTACAGCTGTTCCAGCTGTCATGCTGGCTGATCTGTTAAAGACAATCCGACAGCTGTGATCTCGTCCTGTGCGCACTTTGCAAAATCTAATCATTCCGTTTTCATGAATCGTGAGATGAACTTGTGATGAGTGTGCGCACCTCAGCTATGTGGGAGACACGCGTGCACGCCACTAACTTTAATATTTACACATAATTGCTGACAGAAAATATGTTCAAAGGACACTTCAGTAATTCACAGTCCTGTATTCTGCTGCTGCTCCGCCGGCGCAAGCTGACGCTGTCAGAGCGAGCCTCACGTAATAACAAAGTGATCAATAATAGGCCATTAAAATCAGTGATCACTTTAAGTCAACAGATAATTTCTTTATTTCATCTTCAGCATGTGCTTTTTAATTATAGGGCTTTGTGTTAAGTTTTACCGACGCACAGCACGCACACACATCTCGCGGGACGTCCGAGAACTTACGAGAATTTCGGCTGGTTCGCAAAACACTGTTCAATGGAAACACCTGCAAGTAACATTCGCACTTTGCCGAAATTTCAGAAATATCGCTTTTATTTTGCGAACAACTGTAATGGAAACGCAGCTTCTGGCTAACGAAAACAACCTGCTCAGCTCTAACAGTTTGTGCTTAAAGGAAAAGTTTTTAATTGTTACGCTCCTCTCCATTTAGAGGAACATTTTTCTTTTTATTTCATTTTGATTTACACATAATCACTAAATCCTGTGTGTGTGCCTGCAGGCTCAGGAGCGCTTCCAGAGCTACCCTCCCTGGGCACTGGCCATGTGCTTCTCTCTCATCGTCGTAGCCATGCTTCCTCTCCCCATAGTCTTCATCGCCCGGCGCTTCAATCTGATGTCAGACGGCTCCAACAAGTTGTCTGTCTCCTACCGTAAAACCATGATGAAGGACATGTCCAACCTGGAGGAGCAGGACGAGGCCAGATTCATCCTCGGGGCCAAGCCCGGTGAGGCGCCGTCATCGGTGCCGGCGCGCAAAGCCTACCTCACTCCAGCAGGGAACAAATCTCTGGACCCCAACTCTCTGTCTCCAAACAGCTGCTACGGTACGAGCTACCAGAACGCTGCCATCAGCCCCACCACACCGACTACACCAACCACGCCTGCCACGCCAGAGTCTGACTCTTGACTGCTGTCCAAACGCCCCTCTGACACCCCGCCCTGTAGCACAGTTTACCTTCCAGCCATAAAGTCTCCACCAGGGGTCACTGCAGCGCAGAGAATCCCCTCCACTGCCCTACTAACGCCACAAAACTGTATGTAGCCGCCCAACGCTTCACAAAATAACACCAAGGAACCACCTGCAGCAGGAGGGAAAAAAGCTCTCTCTTTAACAGGAGATCAAACACTGAAATCAGGGTGACACACTGTACATCTGCACCAGTTCTGTATTGAATTAACATCACAGGGTTTAAGATGCAGTTCTGTGATCTGCTTTTCTTTGCCTTATTATAAGGATCCTGAGCAGACACAGCCCCACCCCCGTCACACACACACACGCACACACACACACACACGTCCATACCGTTTAATGCACATGCCTGTCTGCACAGTGAAAGGGAGATGAAAGAATGAATGTCGAGGAGCCGGCGTGGTCTGCTGATTGAACAGGTTTTCTCTCAGTGCACTGGCACAGTGAGCCGAGATGAATGTGAGTTTAATTATTGTAAGGTTGAAAGCCTGTC
The DNA here is from genome assembly GCF_017976325.1 of Chelmon rostratus. NCBI lineage: Eukaryota > Metazoa > Chordata > Actinopteri > Chaetodontiformes > Chaetodontidae > Chelmon > Chelmon rostratus. The sequence goes on along the minus strand of NC_055659.1, from coordinate 16,513,586 downwards.
AGTGTTTGTGCTGTGTGTCAAAGCCATGCAGTCTAACACCAAACAAGTTATTTTCTATCACACCTTATGCAGTGATTTCAGCGGGTACATACAGTATGTCTGACGTGCACCTCTGTTCTGGTGCTCTGAACTAGAAAACACTTCCCATTGTGTAGATTTGTTTTACAAGGATCTGTGTATTGTAAGCTCAAGGTCGCTCTGAAGACATCCATTTATGTGTCATTATCTTCCCTTCCCATTCTCTGCTGTATCGTCTGTGTAGCCAGTATTGTCTTTGTTCATCCTGTGAGCAGCAGTGTACAGTATAGTAATATATGATATAGGATGGTATGATTTTTTGTTCTAAAGCCACAGTCTCATCACCCATTATGTGCATGTTATTTAGTAACTAGTGACTCATTTCAGTTTCTCCACCAAAGATTAAAAAGCAGACAACAAAACACTTGAAAACCACATATTTATATTACAGAACGACAGAAAGAAAATGCTGAATTGTGCTGAACGTGAACCACAAAGAATTTATGTTGATTCTTCGGTGACAAAAAGCACAGCTTATTCATGTGAATCTGAAACAGATGCCCATTCCTTGCTTGATGCAGTTTGGATTTTCTCCCAGGAAAAGCACAAAAGAGACATGATTATTGTGCACAAGTGAATCACTAACACTAACTGCTGATGTTTACACACATGTGGAATTAAAATAACTGCTCAAATATGTCCCAACAATGAGTAGGTAATATATATAAGTATATATTGGAGCACAAAGCAGAATGCACAAACTATGTTCACTATGGACCAAAAACGTAATGAACAAGAAGTAGAAAAATCAGCTGTGGACCAAAAGATTTAGGAACTTAAGGAACAAAAATCCAAATAATATTAAACTCAACAGCTAATTCAGTGTGAATGTAAGCCTTGGACTACATGAGCATAACATGCATGCACACATTTGCTCAAATGCACACATGCACACCTTTTCTGTCTATTTACAGAACAATAAACATCTGAAAGTGTCATCGAAGCAGACGGTAGCAATAACTCGGACATGTTACCCTGAACCTTTCATTTTTGTACACACTGATAGCGAGTAGCTAAACTGTCTACAGGTTCAATCTGAGCACATTCAAGTTCCTGTTACATGGAAGAGGATACCTTTATTTATTTTTTTATCACAGTATTCAAAGCCATGGTGTTAATGATTAAATGGACTATATTTATAATTCTGTATATTTGCAGTGTATGCAGGTGTGATGAACAAAGATTTATCTTTTGAAAGTGACCAGTATATATATATATATATATATATATATATACTGAATATTTTCATCTTGTGTGATGCTTATTTAAATTGTATATTTAAAGACTTATCTATTTTGTAGTTTGTGTAGCTAACTCTTTTTGTGGGATGTGAAAACGCTGCTGGGAGGTGGAGGTATTATGGGATGTGAATAGTCTTGAATGGGCAGCAGCTGGTTCTCTGTTGTGTGGTTTTCAGGCTGCACCTGGTGTTACTCACCTGTCTCCACTTTAGGTTTACTGGTCTACTGGTTTTTAGCACACTAGCACCACCTGCATTTACCGCAGATGGTTTACCATTAACCCCCTGACTTTTAATCTGGCGCCACCTGCAGGTCAAAATTTCCTCTTGTCCAACACCTCAGCTGTCCTTTCGATAGCATGCTAACATGCTAAATGTTTTAAAACAAACTTACATGCTGGATATTAGCATGTTTGCAAGAGAGTTACCATTCTAACATTTCAAGTGTTATATGGAACATTAGCATGCTAACACATCCAACAGTTGTTAGCTTGTTAGCATGCTACCATGCTAGCATGCCTGTTAAGATGCTAACAAGCTTTTAGCTGAAATTCTGCATTTGAACAATTTTCAGAACAATATGAACAACAGAAAAACTCGTTTTAAAACACTGACCTATTTCCTTATCAAAATGTGAATACTTGGGCAATCCTCCTTGAATGATCCTTGGTTACTATAGTAACTGAGCCAGGGAGTGACTTCCTGTCTACCATCTGCTAGAATAATCTCCTTTTAAATGAGCAGAATTTATTCTTTTAGTGTTATATTGGATGTGATTACTTTGAGTGTTGAAGTGTTTTTGCAGTTCAAATTAATCCAACAGAACAGCCAACGTGTTATTTCACTGTTTTATTGTTTGACTTTGACTGATTCTGACCAACTTAGCTAACCAGGAACTTGTCCGCCAACACACAAGCACACAGCACGCTTTCGTCTCTCCATCCAAATTCACTTTATTTTACCCAAACTCACTTTTACTTTGTGAAGCTAAGCCTGACAAGCTGCGTCTGTCCTCAAACAGCTACTATACAGAGAATAAACTTTAAAACTTTTTTGCTCCTCTTGTGGTAGATCTAAGGAAAGTAAATTTGTCCCGTCATTTTTCATCCATTCAACAATTTTGTGTCTAGGGAGCATTACTGTGTTGCAGGACCACTATAAACATAAAGTCTTGTTTCATCTCTCGTCTTGTTTTAGTCTGTGTGAGCCAGGCACTTCCTGCTGAGAGTGCATCATGTAGAGATCTCTCTGTTGTCCAAATCTGTAAATAATCTTGTGTAGTCAAATATTCTGACGGTAGATTTTATCCATGTGAAGTATATCAATGTCTTAAAAAGTAACTGTTTTAGCAGTAAATGTAACATAAAGTAATAATGAATGTGATCAATGCACTTTTCACTAGGACTGCAAAAAAGTTAGCATTTGTTTTGTCGTCCTCATAGCAGTAAATTCAAGGTCTGTGTAAAAGCAATATCAAATGAACTGAAGAAGAATTTAGGCTGAAAGAAGCTTGACACATTAGTGTCAGTTAATAGCAATGATTAGGAACTGCCCCTTTTAGCCAAAGGGATGTTTCAACCCATCCTTACAAGTGCTGGAGTGTGTGTGTGTGTGTGTGTGTGTGTGTGTGTGTGTGTGTGTGTGTGTGTGTGAACTATATATTCCCCCTTATTACCTGTGGGTGCAGGGCCTTACTGAGCACACGTTTCAAGCACTGTCTGTACAGGAGACAAGTTTAGCTTCTCTCTGTCTCTTTCCTCAGTCATATTAAGATTGTATGATACTGACAAATTATTGTACAAATTGTGAACATCACTGAAAATATTAATAATAAAGAGTGGACAAGCTGCTGTCGGATTTCTGGATTTTTTCTTGGTCTAAAATTGAGTCGAACATCCGTCATGGTCAGGTGTGACGTGGGCTCTATGGATGGCAATGAAGACTGCTGCAGTGAAATGTGGTGCAGATATCTACGGTGCCCAGAAAATGAATCCTAATGACTATAGTGATCTCTGGACTTTTCTTCCAGAACGGAGGTGGGTAACGTGTGGCCTCCAGGCCATGCTTGAGAGACCGTTTGATCTGGCCTGCAAAGCATCAGTCTTGAATGCAAAAAATCAAAAACGGAAATAGTATAAAATAGTAACAAGTCCATCCGGGTGGTCCCTGAATGCATCACAAATGTAGCGGCTACACTGATGTTACACTGACGTGCATCACAGCCCTTGATAGGAAAAATGCTGCCCTCTCCTCCTATTGTGTTTTTCAGTGAACTGTCTTACTGACTATTGGAGGTATTGCAATGAGATGTGGTAATCATACTCATGATATATTTGAAACTCTTTGGTGATCCCTTAACTTTTCCTCTAGCGCCATCACCAGGTCAAAATATTACTTTGGCCAGTACTTCGTTTTATGACCACGCCGCTACTGTGCCCCGGCTTTTGCACTAATTAGCACTAAACTACTGAACTAATTAGTTAAACTTGATAGTGAACATGGAAATAATTATACCTGCTGCTGAACATCCGCATGTGGCACTGACATTATGAGCGAGTTACCATGCTGATATTAGCATGTTGCTCAGACCACTGCTGTGCAGCCTCTTAGACTTGTTTAACAACACTTTTTATAGATCTTCCATCTGCATTTCTTATGTTTCTTCTCATAATTTGCAGAATAAAAACAACTAAATGTGAAGCCTGAGTTACGTATAACAGTTTTACTGAGTTTTAAAAATGTTGGAGTATTACAGTAATATAAAAACAGCAGGAAAATATGAAAATAATAAAGTTAAGAAAAATACAATGGTGTACAAAACATAAGAAAATGCTGTGTCATGCTGAATTCATCTTTTCAGTTTGATTTACAAAAAAATAGCTGGTTCTTCAAGTAAGACAGGGGTTCCCAAGATGTGGTCCAGGCACTTACAGAGGTTCTCGGGTCAGGCAAAGGGACCCTCTGTAATGGAAAATGTCAGTATAACAGTATGCACTTAGTGAGAATTCTTTACTTCTCTGTTTTTCACGTTGTGAGAAGCCTCCTGTTTTGTCTTTGCTGACACAGAGCGCCAGTCAAGGTAACAGCTTATCTTGACTAACTGAGTGAGTGAGACCTTCAACTTCTCCTCATCCTCACGCTCTGTGCCAGCGCAAGAGCCATAACATGTCGTCATGACCAAATATGGTAGTGTGCCTTATATCATTTCTTGTTTCTGTCTTTCCCGAATAAAAGAGTGGTGTAGCACTGAGAGCGGCAGACTCTCTGTAAAGATGAGAGGCCACGACAAAGACAATACCGTTTGACTGAGCGCTTTATTTCTCATCTCACATGGGAAGGCATAGATGTGGGATTTCCACAACAAACTTGGCGTCACGAACAGGATATCTCGGTGACCACCTGGACTCCTCAGGGCAACGGTGACTGATCATCTGGAAGATAATTCCACCTCTACTTTCTTAGGCTGCAGAGAAGAGAGGGTCATTGACTGAGGAGGACGGGCCGTCGCTACAGATATCCAACGGGCTGATTGAGCCACCAGAGAGAAAAACCTCCTGACCTGGTGAGACGTATTTTTTCTGGTCCTGACTGACTGATGAAATAACTGTTTGACATAATTTTTTTTATCTGGCACTCTAATTTGAAATAATTGTTTTAACGTAAAATGTGTATTTGAAAGTCATATGCTACTAAGGGACAAGGTGGTTTTCCCAGAACCCTTTTCCTACAGTGGTCTGGGACCGTCGGCCTGGGGCCGAAAAAGAGTAGTTTTTGGAAAACTACAGTGGTCTGGGACCACAGAGGTCTGGGACCACAGAGGTCTGGGACCTCTGACCTGGAGTCGCAGGGATAGTTTAAACAAGTTTTTAAGCCTGATACTAAATGAGAAACTGAATTCACAGAGACATCTGTGTCTACAGCAGATTAAGTTGTACTTTAGCCTGCAGCGAAGAGCTCTTCCTAGGATGGCACGAAAGAGGTCCCATAGTGGATGTCATGACGAACAAATACTCACCAAATGCAGTGAAATTTCTCAATGATTGGTCACACAAACATGGGTTTGCAAATGGTGAAAATGAGTATGAATGAGGATAAGAATGTAATGTAAGGGAAAATCTAAGATGTATGCCTCTCTGTCTGGTCACAAGGGTCCTCTCCTCAAACAACTCCTCCACTGTACCAGCCAGCCGCCACACGGCAGACCACACTTGCACCTACAGCACCACCAGCAGTGTCCTCACCAGATGTCCCGCCTCCGGCCCAGCCACCATCTGCCCTGAATCTGGACGAGCTCGAGGGAGCATCTGGGGGTCGAGTAGGTTTGTCTTTGCTGACACGGAGCGCCAGTCAAGGTAACAGCTTATCTAGACTAACAGAGTGGGTGAGACCTTCAACTTCTCCTCATCCTCATGCTCTGTGCCAGTGCAAGAGCCATAACAAATATGGTAGTGTGCCTTATAACTTTTCTTGATTCTGTCTTTCCTGAATAAAAGAGTGGTGTAGCACTGAGAGCGGCAGACTCTCAGCTGTAAAGATGAGAGGTTCGCTCTGCACAGAGCTAAAGACCATGACAAAGACAATACCGTTTGACTGAGTGCTTTATTTCTCATCTCACATGGGAAGGCATAGATGTGGGATTTCCACTACACCCCATAACCCTGAGACTTACAGTAGTTTAAGATCACAATTATTCAATTCAAAATTATTTATATAGTGCTCATCTCATGACATCTCCAACAATTCCCCCATGAGTAAGCATTCGGTCACGGCAGCAAAAAAGCACAATGAGATGTTGTTATGCTGTTATGATGTTTTGTGTCATCATCCCCACTAGAACTCGAGCAGGCTTCAGAAAACAATCAAAGTGCGAGGAAATTCAGTCAGGGCGTCATGTGATAAATGCTTCAATAATTCAAAACAAAACTCAAACTAATGAAGGCGTCTCTCCCGTGGTTTACAGTCTGTGTCATCTCAGCTCACAGATCCTGATGCAGCATTTCTCTCCCAGCCAGAAGCCCGGGTACAGCGGCTCTGTGAATACAGCTTCAACCTTGTAAAGGAACATCATACGGTCTGACACCTCGTAGAAAGACAGAGTTCCCTTTCTGAACTCCAGATACACGCCGATCCTGTGATGACTGGGGGCTTTTGTGAGCTGGATGCTGTGAGACCTGTGGCTCACAGAGTAACGTGCAGAGCGATCAAGACTCCAGGAATTTGCATTGCCCCCAAAAGCAGACAGTTCCGTGCGGGATTTCCTGTCTATTCTTTTGTAGGCAAGGGCAATCTCAGCCTTCTCTCCCTCCACCTCTATCTCATAGTAGCAGCGCTCGGCCTGCAGTCCCTCCCTGCACAGCAGCTGGCGCCGGTGCATAAACCTCTCGGGGCAACGAACAGTCGGGCTCTTACACTTGAGAGGGCTCAGCCTCACCTCTTTACCCCCAAGAGAAACAGCCAGGTCCTCGTGCGCTGTGGCAGGGTCCAGGCTAAGGCCACATGCATCTGAGAGAGTAAGTAAAGCATGTGAAGCACTTTGAAATACAGTGGTGGGTGGTTTGGTCTACATGCACTGTGTGGAAGAAACAATCACATCCTTTACTTCAGTGAAAGCATCAGTACAACAATGTGAATACTCCATTACAAGTAAAAGTCAAAATCCTACTCAAGTACAAGTACAGAAGCACTATCAGCAAAATGTTAGTAAAGTATGAAAAGCAAAAGTACTGGTGCTGCAGAAGAACACCAGCTGTGACTGAGGACTGCAGCAATGTGTAAGTCACATTTCACTGTTGAAGCTGGTTGAACTGAAGCCTATTTTGACTTTATATAGAGTTAGGTTGAGTCCAGTGGTTTCCAACCTAAAGCTCGGACCCCTTCAAAGACAGCTCAGAGGTTGTGAGGTGATAAATGGGGGATAAAAGAATACAAAAGAAAGTTCATCTTTTTCTGGGATCTTTGCTTTTTCGCAAAATATTGCATAATTTTTTACCTCTTTGGGCAACAACAGCAACAGCTCAGTTATTCAAATGAAACCATGTCAAAAGTTTAGAGGGGAAACGTCTCTTTGATGGAACTGCTAACAGCTCATGGACATCTGCAATGTGACACACTGCTTTTCTGTAGAGCTACAAACCAAAAACAACCATTAAAGGTCCCACATTGTGCTGATTTTCAGGTTCATACTTTTATTTTCAGTGGCTACTAACAAATGTTTACATGCTTTAATGTTCAAATAACACATTATTTTTCTCATACTGTCCATAGCTTCAGCACCTCTAATCACCCTGTATCTGAAACACGTTTTAGTGCCTGTCTCTTTAAGGCCCCCTCAAGAAAAGCCCAGTCGGCTCTGATTGGTCAGCTCTCACAAGCCTACTGTTTTTCTGCATCAGCTCTGCCTTGTTCTTGAAATAGTGTTGGGGCGTGGCCAAGGGTGATGCTGTGACATCACAACCTAATGGAAGTACTGACGGCTCGTTTAAAGGCACAGTTTCTGTGTGCATGACTCACAGGATTGAGCATTTTGAGATTTTCACAGTATTTAAACAGCACCAAACCTGCTTTATAATAAAGAAGATGTGAAAATCTCACTCTTTGCAATATGGGACATTTAACCTTTACCAATATGCAGTATTTTATAAGCTTATTGTCCTGAAAAGTAACTACAGCTATCAGATAAATGTAGTGAAGTAAAAAGCACAATGTTTACCTCTGAAATGATGAAAAGTAGAAGTTTAAAGTAATATAAACTACAAATACACAAGTACAAGTATGTCAGAATTGTACCTAAGAATACTACTTCAGTTAAAGTACTTTGTTACTCTCCACCACTGTCTGCACGGGAGGTTCAGGTACGGTGGACCTGCAGTGCATTTAAGTGTTAGTCTAGTGCACAAGAAAGTAAACTCACACTGCAGGAACTCTGCTCTGGTTTTCGGCTCCACAGTCTGTTCAGTCAGAGTGTTGTTAACTCCAGGGAGACCTACGAGACAAAAATTAGAGCATCACCACTGAAAAGCTTGTCAAACACACACACTCACAGCATTAATGATGGCTGTGTTCCAGAAGAGTCCCAGTAAGCCATGACAGTGAGCCAACATAGAAAACAACAGGACCCTGAACACAGCGTTTGTTAGTCTTATTAATAACATCTATGCTTTAACTGTGGTGCCATGTCAAATCTTTAAGCACTTAAATGGTCAGTTCACTCAAATTATAAAAATAATGTCAATAAAAACTGTGAAGGTCTAAAAACCTGGAAAAACAAGAACAAAACTGTCTGCATAGCCGGAGAAAATTATGTTTTTATGCTTTTTGTTGTTAAGTGGCCCGTCAAAACCAAAAGTTCTACTTGGAATTAAGGTTTTTATTGAATAAGGCTTCTTCCAGAATAGAGATGCTTGGCAAAAAAAGGCTCTTATAAAAAATCCAAAAATGAAAAATCCAGTAAAATTCACCAAAAGAAAAAACCATAACACAAAATTCTTCTTTTATGGTATGGAGTTTTGTGTCATAAATTGTGCTGTTTGATATGGTGGTAAAATTGTTTGAACCCACAGAGGAGGGTTACTGGAGTTAAAATAAAAAAATGTTATTGTTATATTAGTGGCATGAGGCAATGCAAGAGCCACTTGCCTTCTATAGCTCAAAGAGCTTCTATAGCTCAAAGAGCTATAGAAGGCGAGTGGCTCGAGCGTAGTGGCTCGATCGGGAATGGTGTGCTGTCTTTTATAGCTCTTTCGTCAATAATTCGCAAAGTTATTCGCAAAAAGCTGCAAAAAATTTCCCATAAGAAATTAATGGGAAATTTCCTCAAATTTCAGCCTTTTTCAAGTTACCGCTGCCTCGCCATACTTTCTCCTAGAGACTTAATTCAAACTTTAAAACGCAGATAATTTTGTCGGCTCAAAATGAACCTCGGCTCACTTTTTGATATCTCTTACGGTTTTCGATCCCTGACCATCTGAAGACCATAAAGTTTCTCAAAAAATGCACATAATTTCTGCCCCTACAGTGGGTGATGTCATCAGCTAGAGTGCGAGAGGCAGTGAGAAATCGCCTGATTTTTTTTTTTTAATTGCCATAAACTCCAAATGATGAATAGGAGACACATAATTTTTTGATCCTTTTGTAGACAAACGTCTCTTCTCACCTCTGATTTCAATTTTAAAGGGCTAGCCCCCACCAAATTTAAATAAAGAGGGATTTTGCACCAGCTGCCCTGCTCTGCTGCTCCATGAAAGGTGTGCTCCAACACACCTGGTTCAAATGCTCAGCTCGTTACTGGGCTCTGCTGAGGCCTGATAACGAGCCATTCATTTGAATCAGGTGTGCTGGAGCAGGGATACATCTTAAACATGCAGGGCAGCGGTACTCCAGGACCAGGCTTGAGAAACAGTGGTATAGATAACACCAGCAGCCCCCTCATGCTACTGTCTAGTTATTATTATGTCAGCCTAGCAGGTGTAAATACAGACCATGACACTGTGAGGTACTGGCTTCACATCTTTGCTGCTCCTCGTCCTGCTGTGTCTTCCTTCCTGATTTCTGCTCCTCTCCTCTGCCCGCTGTATTGAATAAATGGAAAATAAAGGGCAAAATGCCAGACATACATATATATATAGTGTATATTTTTTAAGAAAACTATGACTGATGTGAAAAGATTTCCAAAAGTCAACAAAGGTACAGCACATACAAGTTTGAAAGATTGAGGTGAACCGTTTATCACAGTATTCCTCCAGGTGCCTCCCGAGCTCTTCGACAGCCCTCTTTGTGAACTCAAAGGGGAGGAGCGGATCCTTGGAGGCACCACGGAGGGGGTGGAGATGGTTTCTTTCACAGAGGCGTCGCAGAGATGGCCATTTCTGTGAGGACAGAGAGAAGAGTCAGAAATGGAAACATCTATTACATCCCTGAGTCCAAAAAAGTTGGGATGCTGTGCAAATAAAACAGAATGTGATAATTTGCAAATCCTTGCTGACATATATTCAACTGAAAACAATACAAAGACAATATATTTACTGTTTCACATCATCAGCTTCATTGATTTTTGTAAATATCTGCTTATTCTGAATTTGATGTCAGCAACACATTTCAAACAAGTTGAGACAGGAGCAACAAAACACAGGGGAAAACACCTGGAACATGCTTTTTAAGTTTAACACCCCCTCCCAAGTTGTTGTTTCAGATTCAGGTAAAGACATCTCATGGGGTGATCACAGTACCGCCAAGAAATGGACATCATTGTCAGTCTGTGCCAGGCAATCCAGCTGAGCACTCCTCTTCCTCATTTCCTCCATCTTCTCCTGCATGGTCTGTAGGGAGGTCTGAACCTGAGCTGCCGCCGCCCTCTCCTGAGCTCCGATCAGCTCCTTCACTGACAGGTAATGTCTCTGGAGGGAGTCAATGAGACTGGCCATGATGCTCTCACAATAGTCCTCTGTGTTTTTCGCCTCCTCCTGTTTTCATACACAAGAGTATTTATCTGTTTTATTGAGTTAATACAGCATGGAGATGCTGTGGCCATATGTTGTCCTCACCTGAATCTGTTTGAGAGCATTCTTGCATTCCTCCTCTCGTTTCTGGAGAACCTGCTGGGATTTCATTTGCATGTTCCTCAACTCCTCCTTCAGTGTGTTGGACAGAAATACAAACTCCTTTAGCTTTGTGAAATATGTGCTGTAAAACACCCTTTTTGTGCCTGTTGAAGTGTATAATGTGTGTGTGACGTGGTCAGATTTGGAAGGTAGCTGCTTCTTTAATGCCTTTTCTCCACCATATGAAACACTTGACCCATTCACATATCTGTGTTTGTAAACAGGCAGTGAAGGTGACTGGAGTGAAGTGATCACTGCTTTGTTTTGCATCAGTAAAGGTTAAGGAGTTGGATGTTTGACTTGTCTTTAAAAAGTAGCAACTCTATATATATTTTTTGAAGTGGTCATTCCACAGCTCCGCCTGCAGCTGGAGAACCTGTTTAGTTTGGGTGGAGTAGTTTGGCAGCACGCACAGACCTTCCACATCTCACAGACTGGTTACTGTAAAGTCTCGTTCTCTAACTAACTTTTTTTTGGAAGAGGCATTGCATCATTCTTTATGTTTCTGTTTACGTACCTGTTTCCTCCTGCTCTCCCCCATCACTGATCCGATGGTGTGCCCCATGTGCTCAGACGAAGCGCACACTGCACATATGATCTGCTCATCGGTGCAGCAGTAAACATCCAGGAAGCTGCCGTGCCTCCCACACAAAGGGTTTCCCGTTTCTCTCCAGCTCTGCCCTCTTCTCAGGGCCTGTGCGGACACGCATGGATGCGTCTGTCTCCAGCTCTCGGCATCCCGCTGCTCCGTGTCCCTCACCAGCTCGGCCAGGGTCGTGTTGCTGATCAGCTGGGGTCTGGAAAGAAACTCGTGGCCACATTCGGGGCAGCTGCAGAAAGAGTCGCTCCTCTCGTCGCCATCCCAGCGGTCCTGGATGCACTGCAGGCAGAAGTTGTGGCCACAGGGGACAGTCACAGGACTCCTAAGGATCTGGTTGCAGACCGGACAGCAGAGGTGGTTCATTCTCACGGGAATACGAGGCTCTGCCATGTCTGAAGGCAGGATGTCACAAGTTTAGTTTCGTTTCCTGCTCAAGTGATTTAGCAGTCTTGTGTTTCGTTCGTGTGTGTGTGGTTTCCTGATGTCGGACTGAAGATGGGTGTGACTAAATGATTTGAATTAAGTTCAAAGGGGAGGGAGAAGAAGAGAAACACAGTGTGTCAGAGCTCTAGGAACATGATGTGAGAAATTACTTGAAGGGCTTTCTCCCTGCTGTGAGGTGGTTTCTGTTATTATAACTGCTGCATTTTGCTCCGTGTAGATTTCTCAGGCATAACAAGAGTGCTGCTGATGGTTTTCCATGCAGCCTCTCTTGTTCTGGCACATCATCATCAGCAACCAGTTAAAAAGATCACAGAAAGACCGTTCTGATGGCCTCTACAAACTGACCAAGCATCAGTCTGGGCACAGATCATGAGCCTCGTCCACAGTCCAGTGAAGTCCAGGTCTTGGTTGTTGCTTGGTTGTATGCTTTAGTGATATTTAACTGTTCACAAGTAGCTACTTTGTGCCTGGAGTTGCTAGGACTGCTAAACTACCCCCCTGTCTGTCAGTAAGGTTGGAGCAGAGGACTGAGGATACCGGATAGAGCTAATCCCTCTCTTGAGGAACAAAGATTAGCATTTCTAACATTTTTAGAGAAATGTTAGAAAACAAAGCGAGGGAGAAAAGACCCTCACCTGGGCCAGGTGGGCTTAGATCCTCTTTCAAGCAGTTCCACAATACAATAATTACCAGTACTGACAGTGGTTGGGATGCCCTGATGAGCTGCAAATCTGAGGATGAGATGGGGAATCTGCAGCGGGGTTTGATGATTGATTTGAACACCCATGTTGCTGGATGTGAAAGAGGGAGTTTTAATAATTAGACAGATATTCATGAATTTAAAAAATATATATTATATAGATATACAGATTATGCTGAGATTTCAGAAAATGCTAATGAACCCCACTTTAGTGTCAGCAATAACAAACTTTATTTATCTCCAGTCGGGGAAATTTGGTCATTACAGCAGCATTGAAAGCAATGGGAAGGAAAAAAAAACAAGTTGAGAACAGTTCACTTCACTTTCTCTAAATTTACTAAACTTATTATTATTATGTTTAAAAAGTTTTTCGTATTTTCTATGGGAAGGAATGTGTGTGTGTGTGTGTTTACTTACGTTGTGAGGACATGAGTCTGTTGTCCCCAAAAGGGATGGAAAAAAGAACGTGTGTGTGTGTGTGTGTGTGTGTGTGTGTGTGTTTGCACACGTTACAAATTGAAGACTGCTTTATGTGCCTCTGACGTCATAGATCAAAGGCACACAGTTTATAGACTAGGATGAGATCTCACACCACAGACCACTAAACATTCAGTATTTCATGAGCATGTATGAGAGAGATAACGTCACCGTGATGGAAAACACAGCGAAAACAAGTATCCCAGAGATGGAGAACGATGCTACAGAGAGAATCGAACCACTTCAGGCAACTACTGAGTCTGCTGATCCTCCGTCCTCTGTTTGTGAGTCCACAACTGAGGAAGGAAGTGAGAAGCAGCTCAGGTTGTTTGTCACCATACTGACGGTTAAAGTGTTGATGAAGTGTCACGCTTTAGAGAACCGCAGCCAGGAGCAGTGGTCCTCCCACATAAAGAGGCTGGTAGACCAGACCATGGAGGGACTGAACGTAGACGGAGGGTGCATGAACATCAAAAACACCAAGAAGGTGTGCAAGGCTGTGATGAAGGACCTGGAGAAGAAGTATTTCCAGAAGCAGCTGGGGTATTTAATATCATTGGAGGACCCAGCTGTGGACGCAGCCATTATCCAGTCTTTGCAGACTCACATCAAAGAGCCTTCTGCTCAGTATGCAAAGAAGGATGCCATCGTAAAGTTCTGCAAGGAGGTGTTGATGGCTGTGGGTTTCACTCTTGGCTTATTCGCCGTCATCATGATTATTGCAGTCTTATGAAGAAGCACGCCAGCTCCAGAGACCGTCACTGACGACAGAGCAGCCCCAAATTTGAAACTGCTGGCTAAGTAAAATACTGGCAGCAGGGGCGCCAGTATTTTACTGTTTTATTTTACAATCCACCTACTGTAATTTACTTTAACAGTATAGTACCGTATTTTGAATTACAGTGTGGTAATTTTACAGCACATCTACTGTTATTTATTTTAACACTATACTACTGTGCTTTGGCCGGCACCGGTACGTGGATCAATTGGTACCAGGCCGCACAAGAAATAATTAATTATTTCCGTTTTATTTAATATCTGAGTCGAACCATCTTTTATTTTGAAAAATGACAGGATTCTCTCAGTTACGTCTCGGTCACTTGAGCACTCAAATTTAACCCACATGCTCGCAAAATGAGTAAAATCAGACGTGTCTGAAAAGTTTCTTTGCGGAGGGGAAAAGGCCCAGTGAAGAGACAAAAGAAGAGCGACGACTTCCAAGAAAAAGAAAGTTTTTAACAGACAACACCAGGAGTCCTACTGGAAATATGGACATCGACATATCGACAGGTGATTCCCACACACCGAGCCCGCTCTGCATTATATGACCGGCTCTCTAATGAGGCGATGAAGCCTCAAACCTGCTGCACCACTTGGAACCGCAGCCAGGAGCAGTGGTCCTCCCACATAAAGAGGCTGGTAGACCAGACCATGGAGGGACTGAACGTGGACGGAAGGTGCATGGACATAAAAAACACCAAGAAGGTGTGCAAGGCTGTGATGAAGGTCCTGGAGAAGAAGTATTTCCAGAAGCAGCTGCTGGGGTATTTAATATCATTAGAGGACCCAGCTGTGGACGCAGCCATTATCCAGTCTTTGGTAATTTTACAGCACATCTACTGTTATTTATTTTAACAGTATACTACTGTATTTTGGCCGGTAATTATCCAGTCTTTGCAGACTCACATCAAAGAGCCTGCTGCTCAGTATGCAAAGAAGGATGCCATCGTAAAGTTCTGCAAGGAGGTGTTGATGGCTGTGGGTTTCACTCTTGGCTTATTCGCCGTCATCATGATCATTGCAGTCTTATGAAGAAGCACGCCAGCTCCAGAGACCGTCACTGACGACAGAGCAATGGAAAAAAAGAGCTGCAGATGTGGAAGCTTGGAGGACAACCACTCTTGCTGGGTGGGTTTAGTCCGGGGGCTCCCCTTTTTCTCCCGTTTGAGTTTGCACAATAAAAACAAAATTGAATATTCATGTCTGAAGCACTTGTTAAATTAGAGTTTTAAGACAGATTAGCTGAAACACATATGTGATTTTCAAATAAAGAAAATGAAGATGAACATGCAGTGTGACCTCTTACATAAAAAAAACATATTCTGATGAGTGAATGTTTCTGTATTAGTAGATTTTCTCTGGAAAACCAGAGTCAAATAGGACCACAGTGGTTGACGTTGTATTAAATTTGAGACTGCTGGCGAAGTAAAATACTGGCAGCAGGGACGCCAGCATTTTACTGGTTTTTTTTTTACAATCCACCTACTGTAATCAGTATGTATTTTGAATTGTGAATTGAATTTGAATTGTTGTGGTAATTTTACAGCACATCTACGGTTATTTATTTCAACAGTATACTACTGTATTTTGGCCGGTACCGGTCCGTGGATCAATTGGTACCAGGCCGCACAAGAAATAATTAATTATTTCCATTCTATTTATAATGTGAGTCGAGGGATCTTTTATTTTGAAAAATCTTTTATTTTGAAAAATGACAGGGTTACATTTCGGTCACCTGAGCGCTCAAATTTAACTCACGAGCTCGCAAAATGAGCAAAAACACAGACGTGTTTGGAAAGTTTCTTTGCTGAGGGGAAAAGGCCCAGTGAACAGATAGAAGAAGAGCGACGACCTCCAAGAAAAAGAAAGCTTTTAACAGAAAGCACCAGGAGTCCTGCTGGAAATGTGGATTTGTCAACAGGTGATTCCCACACATAGAGCCCGCTCTGCATCATATGACCGGCTCTCTAATGAGGCGATGAAGCCTCAAACCTGCTGCGCCACTTGGAGACCAAGCAGCCTGGAGTAAAAGACAATGTTGTTGGCGAGAGCCCGCTTGGTAACCGCGTACAGCACCTGCAGACCCTGTTGCATCTGTTTGAGGATCCTTGGATCCAGCTGTAAGAATCAGAACACTGTCTACTTATGGTCCCTGAAAGGCATGATGTCGAGTGAGCAGGATGAGATCCTGAAGGGGTCTATTTTGCCCCAGGAACCTGCTCGCGCTACATTATCCCTTACGGCTTACCACTAAAGCGTTCAGTAATGTGACACAAAATAATGATTCAAACATATTTTCTTGATTTAAAATGACCGCATATCTATGGTATATGCTGTGTGTGGTGGGAAATATTAACTTGTGTTTAACCTCTGTCTATTCATGGGTAATCATTAAACATGTATTGAGTGGAAAAACATACTTAAGCATCCTTAAAGTAAATTTAAATATTACTATGTTGCAGTACATTTATGTAAATATGTGCTAACTTTAAATGGAAACATACTTTTAATATCTAGTAAATTGTAAGTTCAATATTTTAAAATGCATTTTAAGATAATTGCTGTCAAATGCTTTTTCAGTGTAATTCTGTATGTGTGTTAAACAATATTCACATAATAGTCCACCTCAAAGAATTTATACAGATCAAAAGTATTATATAATGTTAGTTAGTGTCGCATTTTTAAAGCTTGTTTTATTGTCATCTTAAGATCAAACATTCAGAATGCTGCACTGTGCTGTCAATGACAGGAAAAACAGGAAGTGAGCAATATTTTCCAAGGATCAGACATTAAGAGGGGCCAAATATTTCAAGGACATGCATGCGTTAATGTGCACTGAACGCATATTATATCTGAGGACATGTATGCACAGTACATCCTGTTCATACTTAGTTTCCAAATACACTTAAAGTGTATTAAAAATACTCAAGAAGCATGTATAAATCCACTTGTATCCCAATGTAGATGTATTTGTAATCTATTAACATCATGAATGCATGTCATTTGTACTTTAAATTGAAGAATAGCGTGAGCAAATATGAAATCATTAGTATATTTGCAGTATATAAGGTATATTTAAAATAGTCCCATTTTAGCACAGTCACTGTAAACTTAATACAACTTGAGTTGGACTTTTTGTACAACTTGAATACTATTTAAGTGCAACAAGTACAAAATTAGTTGTTCCAATATTGACACCTTTTTACTACACTATTATAGTCTGGATGCATGTACACTTTAGTATGCTCAGTATACTGATATTCAGAATATTTAAGTGTATTTTTTTCACCAGGGTAATCACTCAATCATGTCTATAATCACTATAATTAGATGTGCATTTTATGTTTTGCTACCATAATTGTACTGCAAAGCGTAATGGTAACAGAAAGGCAGATGTTTGAATACTGTGAGTGTGCCTTACAATATAACGGTGTCTGTAACCAAGTGGTGCAGGCACAGAGTGTGTCTACTCCCACAAATACATAAGTCATCGAGGAGGTTCAGCACCAGTAATTTTCAGAGAGCAGTGGAAAGCACCGAAAATACCCAGAGAGATGAAACAATGGTGTCTTGACAATTAAGCCAGGCCACAAGCAAATAGTGATGCCAGTGTGTTTAGACTGAAGCTCCACAGTTAGTCAGCGTAAATAAGTTTCTGATTCAGGAGCTGCAGGGACCAGCTCGGCTTGTTGTGTTCTGTTTGAACATGCACAATATCTCTACCACGTCAAACTTTGTTGACTGTAATAATTAATGTGTCTTTGAATTACGTAAAAGAGGACCTGAACCCATCTGGCCCAGGTCAAGGTCTCGTTTTCCCCACAGCAGTAAACAGAGTCTGATGTGGCAGATGTACAATAATTCAAACTGGTCCCAGGAGCAACTTAACAATCTTTTGAAAGCACACTTTTTATGCTGTATTCATAACTCCTCCTAGTGTGGAGCTTAAACTCAGTCCATTCCCGAGCTCCACAAGTCATTTTCTATACACCAGTGTTTGTTTGGTTTTCACCTAGCTTGCATCGTTTTTCCAGAAAATCGTCCACTGTCCTCGGTTACTGACATATGAACATTTACACACACTCTGTTTCCACCACCATTATATTTTGAAGTACATTTATTGTCACACAAAACAAATGTAGAGTTACAAGAATATATGATGATTCCCATTATAGACGTGATTAGGTGCTGCCAGGGGCCAGTGAGTGGATACGGATTAAAGGGGCCTCATCACAACGTAGTGAGGGCAGCTTTGGTTAAGGGTGTGAAAAAATCAGATCCTGAGAATCAGCTGTCCTTCAACAGATAAATATATAAAAATACCTTTGCTGCATATCTTCCAGGTGGAGCTTTATTCCAGGGACCTGCCTTTGACCTTTTCTTATGGTATCATGTTCTGGGATTTCCAACATTACATTCTCCTTAAAGTCCATATTTGGATGGTCGCCGTGCACCTCCCCTTGGCCACCTGCTTGGTTGATGATGTTTCCAATAATTATTGGTGTCTTAGCCCAGCCCAGTTCAAAAATAAAATATAAGAATATGGACATCACGTGAGCATATCTAAACTTCTCTGGACATGCGTTGGCATGACTCGGCCTGTCTGTCGCAGGCCTCCACTTGTTCTGAGCATGAATGTTCAGCAAAAAAATCCACCACACATGCCCAAGAGGTGCAAAAACATGCTCCACCAATGATTGTATTCACACTATCTTTATGCTATTTATAGCTCATTGTGTCAGCCTCCACCTGTCAGTGGATAGCAAACCTCCTGACCCGACAGACAGGAAGCAGCAGGTGAGACGGTGATGAGTCTGCATACAGACGGGAGGTGGAACAGCTGGTCAGAACAACCTGGAGCTCCCCATCTACATCCTCAACAACATTGTTCCATTGTGGAAACATTTGGGTTTCTGGGATCCATTATCTCCCAGGACCTAAGGTGGACCTCAAACATAGCCTCAGTCCTCAAAAAGGCGTCACAGAGGTTGTACTTCCTGCGTCACCGTAGGAATTTCAACCTGCCTCAACAGCTGCTGATCCAGTTCTACACAGAAATAGTCCAGTCTGTTCAATGCACATCCATCATCTTCTGGTTTGGGTCTGCCACCAAACAGGCCAAGAACAAACCGCAATGTGTCTATATGTTCTTTGATTACCCGATTTAAAGGACCAGCATGTAAGATTTAGGGGGATTTATTGGCAGAAACGGAATAGAGTATGTTTTCATTAGCTGAAAATAAGACTTGTTTCATACATGTCAACATTGGGATTTGAAAATAAGGGAAATTGTCCAGTGCCCCGGCCTGGGCTGTCCCACCACCCTTAACACTGTCCACATAACCCTTGCATTTAGACAAGGGTCCACACAGTGTTAAATGGGAGGACAGCTGGAAAGAAAGGTAAAATATGGGAAAATGCCAGGAAAAACAGCAGGTTGAGAGGTGTGTCGTTGTTTTTACCTTAGCATGAGGGAGCAGGTCCTCTTCCATGGAGTCCGCCATGTTGCTCCACCATGTTGCTAGAGAATGGCTAAACCAAACACTGCACCTAGCAAATGCTTTTTCCTGCTTTTTGTGAGTTCTGCAGCCACCGTAGCTTCTCCTACATGCCTGAGAAGAGAGGGGTGAGGTGAGGGGTATTCAATTGGTTGCTGTTTAAAGCTTCACCACTAGATGCCACTAAATCCCACACACTGGTCCTTTTTAAGTCAGAACTTTGCGTGGTTGCAATTTAAAACATTAAGAACGTCCGTGTCCATTTAATTCGAAAGAAGCAGCCCCGTCAGTAGAAGACACCAGCTGATTCAGTTCAAAGTTCTTCCTCCCACTCTATTACAAGTCCAGATTACATAAAACATTTCAACTGTTTCACCCAGATGTGACAGATGCTAAAGTGCTGAAGGCACTTTACTGCACAAATTGAAAATTTCATTGACATGTTCAATGACAATAAAGACTCTTGAATCTTGAATCTTGAAATTTTGGTTTTGTCACAGGCTGAGACGATATTGTTGTGACATTTTCGCTTTGTATTCTAAGATGTAAGGCAAAGACATTAAGTTTCCAACTGTTTAAAGTTATATATTATATCTATTTATGGCCATACAACAATCTGTGAGGTTCAGGGTTATCACAGCCAAGAGACTCCTTTTAATAGAAATCCTGTCTCTACCTCTGCTACTACTATCCCATGAAGCCAAAAATCTTAAAATAAAAATAAATGCAGCATGAATGACAGTATAATTTTATTATAGTATGAGTCAACTTAAAACAAAGATAAAGCCATGATAAATAAGTTCCACAATGTACATGTATTCTCATTTCATTAACCTATATAATAAAACAAAAAAAGTTGAAAAGTAGAAAAAGACAGCGGAAAATGGTGTAACTAAAATAAATTAAGATGCCCCCTTCAGTTCAACACAGCTGTCTGATGAGTAGCTGAGGAACCACAGATCTCAAACCGGAAACCTAAATGTTTCTTTCACACAATCAAATCATGTGAAGGCCTGCAACCATTTCTTTTTCCACACAACAAAGCAAAATAAGATAGTAATGAGTTTCTTTAGGTAAAAAAAATTAAGGCTGTACTTATGTCCATTCAGCCTGGTGGTCAGGTAAGGTCTGAACGGTCGCCTCCATGGTCCCAGAGCAAAGGTGTATAGGCAGCACTCATGATGAGAAACTGAGAATGCAAATAAAAATCAAATCATATGCGAATGTAGTGGGAAACAAGGGATAAGTCGGGTAAACAGATGTTTATCCCATTCAGGTAATAATTATCAAGGTCAAACTTACTGACCTTCTGTCGCACGAAAGAGGCACACAAAGCATTTACCTGTATATATAAAGGTAGGGGTTGGGTTTAAGTCCACATATGGAGCAAGTTGTAGCACTGAATTCATTTTCAGTGATTTCATTAAAAAACTGTGGGTGGCATTAGTGTGGAATAGTTCATCACGTAAAGCATTTGGGTTGTAATGATGACAGAAAGTCAAGCCCTGCCATCCATCCGTCACTTTCAGTCTGTACAGAACATGTAACATAATGCTGTGGTCAGTCAGTCAGAGCACTCCAGATTGAAACTGTTTCATTTCATGTATGAGGATGTTGACAGTTGTTGATTCTCACTGTAGCAGTTCTTCCCAGGAAATAGGTTTGGAGAAAACCTCCCGCTCCAGCCAGAGGTCATAATTCATTTGGAAGTCCTCAGGCAGGTCCACCCGCTGTCCCAGAACGCTCTGCAGGCAGTTGTCCACAGGCAGGAAGTCCGGGTTGCTGTGGCTCTTGTCGTAGCGGCGACTGTTGAAGCGTTCGATGTTGGCCCGCAGAGCACACTCCTCGGCCTGGAAGTCCCAAGGGCGAGCATCTAGATCTGCACCAGGAGAACAGAAGTTTATATTTAGTGCTTTTTGATTTGCTCTGAGTGGAAATACAACTGTTGCCTTGTTGTCCAACAATTCTGACCTTGGTTTGGACTATTGTTTTCAAGACCAACTAATCTGATGTGGTTTGGTGTACATGATAGAAAATGACGAGACAGGTTTTTGGAATCGGGGTTGTATCGTCATTGAGTTTATACACACTGGCTATGATTCTATCTGAAAGGATGTATCGTTTGTGTTTCCGCTCACCGTTTCCATACGCCCAGTCGTCGTTGAGCCGATGACGGACCTTCTGGTAGATGGCAGACATGGTCTTCATGTTGCTCTTCCTCCACTGGCGTCCCAGGTATTTGGTCTGCACTTTGAGCAGCTTGAGGACGTACAGTTGCATCATGGCCTGCTTGACCTTCAGCGCCCTCTTCAGGATGGGAGCGGACTTAAACACCACCAGCATCTGGGAGGGAAAATTGTGTTGAGGGCTCAAAAATGATGTCTCTCATTCGTGACAACATGATTCGTCATGGTGAGCACTGTTTGGCTCTCACCATTGTTCTGGAGTGCTTCCACTTGGTCAGTTTGTTGAGGATCCTCAGCAGGTTAATGCAGGAAAACAGATTCCTCCAGCAAAACTGATTGTTGTCTCCTGCTTCCTGTAAAACACAGAATTTCCACATTAATAATGAGCTAAGTTTGACATCAGCAGTCAAAGCAACACTCACATACACAACTTAAATCATCAGAAAACTCACCAAACTCTCTGCAGTTAACTCCGGGAGCTCGTGGACCACACAATAAGGAAAGTCAAGTACTGAAATGCTATTAGGGAAAGAAAATTGAGAGGAGTGAAATATAGGCAACAGTTCACTGACATTTTCTGTAAATGGGAGTTATTTTTGTATTCAGAGAGGGCCTGAAAGTACCTGTTTTTAGCTGTAATGTAAGACATGATGTTCTGGTTGAAGAACTTCAGAATGAGGGGGATGCAGTTGGCAAACACCAAGTGTTGAGCCATGTATTCAAACTATGAGACAAACATACAGAGACATATTCACCCAAGATGAATATTTTGTTATTTCCTTTTGTCAATGTGAAAAATAAACAAGAATGTAATTAATTATCATATATTTAGAGAAATATCTAATACAGATGCACATAATTGTAAAATGTGACGTAACAAGCATGTGATGTTACACCTGGTAGATGTGGTTAATTTTGAAGTGTTTCAGAAGCAGCAGCAGGATGGCAGAGATGGCCTTCACGATGATCTCCTTGTGTCGATTGACATCAACGCCAAGTTTCATGCTTTGCAGCACCGTGGTCCTGTGGAGTCAGACATTACAAATCAATCACCTATCTACTTGAATTATTCCCCGATGTGGTTACATGTCCATACTGTGAGAATGTCCTGATAGAGTGTGTCTCTTTCTTAAAGAGATATAAGCCATTCAGATATAAATCTGATTGTAAAAACTGCTACTAAAGCTAGGATATTGTCCTTGTTCAGAACATAACGCTGCACCAGAGTAGGAACTGCCTTTTACAGGCTCTTCATCACTTACGGCATCTCCTCCGGCAGCACGTCTGCCAGGATATTGATGGAGTCTGTCTTGGCTTTGGAAGTCGGAGCAGCTGCAAGCAGGATCTTCAGCAGAGCAATCTGACATTGAGAGAGACACACCATGAAGTCAGTTACAAAACAGTCTGGCATGAAACTAATGCCTGCTTCTGAGGGGATACATTAGCAGTCAGATGAATGGTGATGGTTCATATTTATGCTATGAAAAACAGTGACTATTACTACAGATAAAGTAATGATATTGTGTTAGGGCTATAAATCTAATGCCTATATTGTCTTATTGCCTTAAAGCTGCAACATTCTGCATTTGAGCTCTGTCATTTGTGCTGCATCTAAGGAAATTTTAGGTAGCAACTTAATAAAGGCAACAATATTTGTAAGCTTTACAATTAAATATGGAAATATACAACTGCTTGTTTTTTTTGAGGGGGGGGGGGTAAACGTTGTAGTTTTGTATGGTTACGTTT
Source organism: Chelmon rostratus (assembly GCF_017976325.1). Classification (NCBI taxonomy): domain Eukaryota; kingdom Metazoa; phylum Chordata; class Actinopteri; order Chaetodontiformes; family Chaetodontidae; genus Chelmon; species Chelmon rostratus. Next base: position 16,490,240 of record NC_055659.1, on the reverse strand, counting down.
TGGCTAAATCCCTTCACAGAAACATTTAGCCTCATGAAAGGGGAAATAATTAGGGATGCACGATAACTGTTTTTTAAAAACGATACCGATAACCGATAACTTTCAGCTCCTACAGGCCGATACCGATAACACACACATATACCTAACATCATGACATCAATACCACGAACAAAACGAAAAACAGTTTTGACTCTTTAGATGAAGAGATATTTATTTTTCCAATGAAAAACTATTGGTAAGCCTCTCAAACATGTTCTTAAAGCTATCAAACAAACCTATTTGATATCTCACATCAATTTAAATAAGGTGCATTACTTACTTGAAATGATGCAAATACATGCATCGGGATTACAAACTGAAAAAGTGTATTCCAGAAGTTTACAAAAAATAAATATACATAGAAAATGAATGCACTGGCACAAGTTAGACTCAAACATTTCTATTTAAACAAACTGAAAAAGTGCATTCCTCAATGACAACAAAAATAATGCACAGTGCATATTGTACTGACAGAAGTTAAAAGATGGCACTCTTAAATACTCAACTCTGCGGTGTTCCTAACAGTCAGACTAAAGGGGCAATCCCTTAATGTACCAAGCTCAATAACAAATCGCCAGCTGATTTGAGTGGCATAATTAGGGATGCACGATAATTATCGGACCGATCGTTATCGGGCCGATAACAGGAAATTATGATGTCATTCCGATAAGCCTGATATCATGACGAACAGCCCCGATAACACGGTGTGTGATGTCACAGCGTGTGATGTCACAGCGTGTGATGTCACTGTGTTATCTCTGATGTCACTGTGTGATGTCACTGTGTGATGTCACTGTGTGATGTCACTGTGATGGTCATATCTAATTATATCATTGTGAGATATTAAAATCATCGTAAATACTGTGTCCATAATACTAATGTATAAACTGTGCATAGAAATACTCAACCAGGCAGCACTAACCATGTACTGAGGCAAACTGGGCAGAATTCCCTGATAGAGCAGCTCAGTGGAGGACATCTCCACCTCCTCTTCACCCTGACGACAAGGCGGGAGAAAACAACAGACACAAAATTACATTACCTTGAGTCAGTTTAGTTTTGCAGAAAGAGTTTTGCTTATTTAGAAACACGCATCAGAGGATGCTAAATACTGCTGAGTGCCGAGATCTTGGAGAGGAGAGTAGTGTCCACTTTCTCAACAGGGAAGACATCATCCTCAGACATAATAACAGTTCATCAGGTTATATATTTGAATTATTAACGTGAATGGTTTGTGTTTCCACTTACCCCAGACAGAGGCGTTTTCTGAAACTCCTCTTCCTTTGCAATCTGTATCTCAGCAATGGAGACGTACTTGTGCTGAGAAAAAAAAAAAGATGAAAACTTCATATGCAGCACTACTGCGATTTCATGATATTCTCCAGTTAAAAACAGATTTGATGAAGTATAGAGAATGGCGGTGCGTACCTGCTTTAGTGTCTTTATGCTCTCATGAATTGGCCTGGGCAAGCCAACAACTGTGTCTGTATCACTGCACGACACGCACACAACGCATTATTGCAGCAGACAAAATACAGTCAAAGCCTACAATAGAAGTCTTAAGCTACTTTTTGCTTGAAGCTAATGAGGAGAACACTTACTTTCCAAGTGTGTATCCAATAAATTTACTTCTACTTGATTCCAGGAAATTTTCAATGTCCTTTTCCCTGTTGGAGCAAAAACAATAATGCCAAAACAAAACGATTAAATAAATTTGCTTTTCTGAAATTTCATTGCAAGTAATAACATCATAATTGTTATAGAAACACATATTCAGTGTAATTATCCAGTCAGACGGAGCAGTACCTGACTTTAGGGGCCCACGGCAATCCTTTGGGGAAGGACACCCTCTCCGATGGAGGGTGAGGAATAGGCGGAGGCATCACCTCGTCCCTCTCTAGAGGGAAAGTCTCTGCCTCGATAGAGTTGTCATTGTCATCGTTGTCATCCTCGTCCTCACGAGAGTCATCGGCCTTGTAAGGATCCTTTTCATTGAAGGCGTCAAGGTTGTCCTGTTTGATCAACGCCTGTGTGACAAACAAGAAAACAGTAAAGATATTAACACATTGTGATGGAGCAGAGCTGTGAGTGGGCAACAGGTAAAAAGTATAATACCACGAAGTAGCCAGGCCTAAATGAAGCAATGAAACTAGTAATTTCCCCATATATTATATACATAATCAGTTACATCAGCAAAAATGTGCATGATGTAGATATTGTTTTATCAATGAAAATCATGTCTAAATGTGATCACTATTTTCTCAGATACTAAATTTAGCATCTGGCATGTACCATAGTGCAAAACAGACCTCTATTCTATTTCAAATCTGTTTTAAATGGTTGGAGATGGCTTGGGAACTATTCAATTCTTATTACTGTTTCCATACTATGGGGCCTTGCCAAATAACAACTGAAGATCTTCGTGCCATGTTGCTAATGTGTGTTTTATCTTTGTGGTCAACTTCTTGCAAATTTAGTAAAAACACCACATTCTTGATAGCTTTTTGATTGAACATGATTAAAGTAAGTAAGATGCATACATATCTAAAATGCCCGTTAAAGACAAGATTAAAATCAAAATTCCATGTTTTAGCTTAATTGTGACTGTATTATGGTTGACGTTCACAAGTAAGTTTAATCAGTATTATCCTAACTGGGTTCATAATGATATATTGCACTCAATGACATTTCATCACTGTGCATCACTGGAAGATAAACAAGGCAATGGTACATGTTTCATTTGTGGCTAGCTTTAATCTACATTATGTTTAGTTTGAGAGCAGGGAGCAGCAGAAACGTCTACCTTGTGTTCACGGCGTGCCCGTTTTTGCTGCTGTTCTATGAGGTCGGATGCAGATGCGGGCGGGGATGCTGCCCTCATGCTGCGGATGACTCGGATGCTGTCCTCCGGAAGAGGGGGGAGACCCAGCTCCTCACGCTTGCGAACCTTTATGCTTTGGAGCTGCTCAAACCCCCCAAGTGTGAACTGAAACAGAAGAGAGGATTTCAATGTGTCACTCTTTTGTTGTAAGATGGCATGGGAATTTGAGTTAACAGTCATGAACGGCAGATGTCTCTGTCTCTCACCAGTATACTCTTCCACAACAGCAATAGCACCTTCTTCATTGGAAAGTGAGGGGCGTGACCGCTACAGAACTTGGTAACCATACCGAAGAGCATGACAGAAATGGGCTCGTTGTTGAACAGAGGAGATCCTGGATTAGAGAGGTGGAGTGGAAATAGTTTACCTAGCAAGTTTTTTGTTTATATCCATGACATGAGGGCAGCCTTATGACACTTATCAAACTTACCCAGTTCTGCTCTGAAGGTTTCCCTGATGATTTTCCATTCGGGCTTGTCTGCTGGGTCATCCTGTTGTATCGTTTCCACCATCAGGTACATTATGTTAAGCAGCACTCTGAGATCTGTGCTGTCAGCAAGGGAGATGGCTGGTTTTCTGACAGCACTACTACAGGCAGCGCTGTTACTGAAAGACAGTATGACAACAGCAAATGCAATAACTTGTCACCTCGGAGAGCCAACAAAAACCTTTTCTTTTGCTCACTTTGGTCTAGCAATGCTAAACCTGACTTTTCGAATTTACTACATTTTTGTTGACCAGATCAGCCTTTCTTCAATTGGTAAAACTAAATATGGCCCCGAATGTCAGTAGATGTTTTCCAGACAAGCATCTCGTAGCAAAAAACAGATCTAAGTAATTTAGGCTGGCTTCTACATTGCTAGAAAACTGATGGTGAGCATACTCAATCTCCATGTTGAGCAGTTCCACCAGAGCAGAGAAGGTCCCCACATCCAGTAGCAGAAAGATGTTGTATCTCATCCAATGCTGCACCTCAGCCTCAGAGCTGCACTCTCCAAACGTTCCTAGAGAAAAACAAAATGTACTACTGTGAAATATAAAGAGAGAACCAAAAATAACCTCCTTGATCATTCATTCTCTCATCCTCTTTCAAGTGATGTGGACTGACCCTGAGCCATGTAAAGAATAGCTCTGGCAACCTTCAGCCTCTTCTCCCGAGCAATCACCTCCAGACTGTCCAACAGGCGCATGGCGTGAGCTCTGTGCTGAGCTGCATCGAGCTCTGTCCACTTCTTATCAGAAACTAAAACACAGAAGAGGTGGAGAAAGTAAACTTAAGAGAGATACCTTCTTCATCTTAGATGTAATAAATTGTTCACAATTAACAACGTACCATGTGCTCTGAATTCCACCTCAAAGCACTTCCTGTTGAGAGCAAACTCTGGTCCTTCAGTATAACTGTACAGCTCTAAAACATACGTAAATAACATATGAATAATATGAACACGCTATAAGTTGCACACTGAGGTTCATGGGAACAAAAAGGAGTCAGACAATCTCAATGTCCATGATGATCATATGTACCTGACAGCTCTGCAGCCCATTTGTCTGTATCAGCATATTCAAACTCGAGGTCTGGAGACTCAGACAGCCCCTGTGCACAACACATGACACATTTTATGCTTTTAAAATTAAAGGAATTATTACAGAATAATAGTAGTGATTATCCAACTGCTTAACCACAAGTTTAAAAGGGTCAGTTCACCAAAATCCCCCCACACACACGCACGCACGCGCACACACACACACACAAAATCTTACTATCTAGCCATTAATCACAGTAAACTGTTGGTTGTTGTCTTATTTATTGTGGTTTTAATGAACTGATCATTTAACTGGCTAAATGGTGATACACTTTCACAGTGACATGAGCTTGTCCCAAATCTATGTAGTCATAATGAAGTACAGTAGCACAAACAATAAATAAAAAAGGTGGGAAGAATTACTATATGAGAGTGAATCGCTAAGGACGTCCAAAACATTCTTTTGATTCTAAACCATGTGACACATCACTGTCTTTTTACAAAATAATAAATCAGTCAAATGTGCCCACTTCACAGACAACAAGGCGCACCTATAAGTAGTTCAGATGGATGGGACACAGTAAGATCTGAAGTACTGTAACAGAGCATTGGTGAAAAGTAAGTAACTACATTTGGAGTGAGGACATTTTTTTCTACCTTAGAAACACAGCTAAAGTATGACCATTTACGCATCAAAAAGATACTAAAAGATGTATTCATGCTGATTCAATCGCTGCAAGGCACTATTTACTGGCCTCCTGGGAAAAAAAAAACAAAAAAAAAACAAAAACACTGACTTCAGCTCATTCAAAACTCTGCAGCTCAGACATTAACCAGAACCAAGAGGAGAGAGCACATTATTCCAGTTTCAGCTGCTCTCCACTGGCTTCCTGTAACATTCAGAATTGATTTTAAGGTCCTCCTCATCATATACAAAGGCCTTAATGAGCTTGGAACAAGCTACACTGCTAAATCCATTATTCACTATTTGCCTTTAACAACACTACGATCATCTGCGGCTGGTTTCTTAGAGGCTTCCAGCAACTGCCGAAAAAAAAATGGGGACATGGCCTTTTCCAATTACACCCCAAAGCTCTGAAACACATTACATATAGATAATCAGGGAAGCCAGCTTACAAAATATTTTAAAAAGAAAGCTACAAACTTATCTCTTCACTTTAGCCTTAAACCAGCTATGAAGTGTCACTAAGAATAATCTAAAACTGTACAATTAATAAAACAATGAAAGGTGTAATTTTAATGCATTATGACTATTTTTACTGCTGATTCATGTGTTTTGCTGAACTTATTTACTTCTACTCAAGTCAAATTTATAACTTTTACTGTGTGTAAAAGTGTATTCTACATTCTAGTGTTTCTACGCTGACTTTGTACAGGAGCAACTTCTATCAACACTGTAAGTAAGTTTGTCATTTACAAGAACAAATTGCTGATTATGCATCAGTTTATGGCATGTAGTGAAATTCCTCTGAGCCACATTCAGTGCTACAATGGCTTTTAGCAAGATTTACAATGACTTCTGTTTGTGTGATACTGTCTGATTGTTCAAAATATTACAAGTGGTCAAAACTCTGCATGCACTGATTGAAAACCATGAAATCTGGAAGTAATTTTCTGGCAGATTAATTCATCAGAATTCCTACCTGTTACGCTTAAGTGAACAGACTTGCTTTCTTTATAGGTTCCATAACATACATATATAGTCAAATCTCATTGACACACCAGGCCAATACATTGAAAAGCAGAAGCCTGTTTGGAAACCGGCCCTCGAAGTCGTTTTCAACAGGTCGCCACTGGTTTCCTGACCGACAGTTCAGCCTGGCCTATGACAAGCTAACGTCAGCTAGCCACTACTAAGCTACACCGCTGTTCAACATAATATAAATTAGTACTGGACTATAAATGAAGCACCACACAATGACAGGCACATTACTTGCACAATTTCAACAACCTCGGTTACTGCTGTTAGTTTGCGTCGCCGAGTGATTTTAGAAATAACAGTTAAGCTATACTAGCCTGGCAGAGCTAGCTAACGTTATGTGTTACAGAAGCGGCTGAAAAGGCCGCATATCCTTATGAAACTTCACGTGGAAAAAAAATCACACTTCTGCTCACGCACCTCTGAATCTTTTCTTGGGTTGCGGGTGAATTCACCCCTGCTTTTGTTAGGTAGCATAGCTCTCTGTTTATTGTTTACAGGAAGCCCACCACCGTTCCCACCGACGTCCATAATTATTTGGACGAAGTGTCTTCTCGCGAGACGAGAGTTGACGTGCGAGAATCTGACTGGCTGTCCTCGTTCATATGATTTATTGTATTTCAGCTCACTGTCAAGTAACTACGGCTTTAAAGGGGGCTGAACATATTGAATAACATTTAAAGAAGAGGATATATTTCGATTTTTTGCTGGTCTAAAAATTTCTGTTTTCTTCCCTTCATTCATTTTTGCTTTCTTATCTGGTTTTATATTTTTCCTTAATGTAACGATGAATGAAAACATTCACTACTTGTGATGCTCCGACTGCAGCATCTATGCCTATGTACTGCATCCATGGTGACAATATTGTCCCTTATCCAAGCATATTTCCATAATTGCAAACAAAATAATGAGTCAAATTACCACAAGCCAATTGATAAAAAAAATGATTCTGAGGTTTGGTGTCCACTGGGGGTCTGAAGCCCTGGGACAGCTGTCCACATTGCCCAGCTGGTAATCCAGCCATGACTGTATCTTATACTTACCTATACATGTGACAGGCAAGGTACAGGCAATACATTTTCAAGACAGGTAAGGTCTAATTGTGTCTGCAGAATGATGTATCTGAGCCATTGTGAAATTCAAATAGCAGTTTATTAAAGGGAACAGTGCACATAAATTCAACAGGGTACATACTGGTAAAATTGTGTTCTTAAAACTAAACTACAGACAGTGTTGAAAATATAGGCCTATACTTTATAACTAATATATAATTTACATAACTGTGTCTCCACATCAAAAACTTCACCAGAAACAGTGCACAACTGTCAAATCACAGTGGTATGTTTTATTTAAATTTGACAAGAGTCAAGCTGTTTGCTCCAGTAATAACACATTCATTTGTGTCTATAATAGAGCTAAATCTAGGGTAAAATCACTTATCAGTTAAAACAAAAGGAATTCATTATAAAAGGCATTCTTAAGTGCTGTGAAAAGATCAATGTAAGTCATCTAAATGTTTGATCGTTACAAGAAATAAAACTGGGATGGAACATTTACATTAAAATCAGTGTATAAAGTGTATACTGTAAGTACAACCGAACATAAAATGTTGCCTACTAATGTCTAAAACTGTTTGTCAGCTTACAGTAATGCATATTTTTGAGTGATGTGAAACACTGATTTAACAACTCCACCATTGCAGAAGTAGAATAATTTTTGACAGAACAAAACTGCATAGCTCTAACTGTATATTGCAGAAGAAACAGCAATGGGCATTAAAACACAGTTGTTCATGTGAATATAAATTACTATGTGAGTCACAAGGCACTGTCAACTGACCAGTAACCATGGTTACAGTGCTCAACTTGCTGACAATGATGTCCTCACTGAATGTCCTCGGCTCTGATGTCCTTAAAGCTGCTCGTGCAAAGATTAAAGCACTTCATAGTAGCATAACATAGGCTACTATACAATTTAACAGCAGGAGTGAGTGACAACAATCAACTAATTAAAAACAACCCAAATTACTGCAAAAATTAAATACAGGCATTACCTGTAACTGTAGATAAAGTTTAAGTTTTGTGGTAGGGACAGTAATACTGTCAAATGTTCAGATTAAAACCACCAGCCCACAGAGCACCAGCATGAAATACAGCATGCTGAAATGTGTTGAAGAGCTTAGAATTCAGCAAGACACAACTACCTGCACACTAAATTGTTTCAATTTTTTTAAAAAAATCACTAAACTAAGCCATCAAATGTTGCCACTAATTTAGAAAAATTACAAGTGACTATAGAGAAGAAAAAGTGACATAAAAAGCTTAACAGCCTCACAAAACAGTGCGTAAGCCTTTGGAACAATGGAAACCAAACACTGTGTTATTAGAATAGCTATAATGGTGCAGTACCACAAGATAACACAGAAGGTAAAGCTAATAAATCTGTCTAGGTAAATATGCAGACAAAAAAAAGTGTGTGATGTGTTGTGTTTAGGCCGAGAGCATTTGGATGTTTATTTTTCTGTTGAAATGGTCTTCAACAGAAAAAAAACAAACTCATCTAACTAACACAAGATCAGAGTCTTGTGACAAATCTAACAATAAACTCAATGTTGCACTTCAGCAAATACCACTATGTGATCAGATGATCAGAGGCTGTTGCATATACAACATAAACCTATGTAACACTGTTCAACATGTAGTCTGTGACTTGAGTTAGCTTTGCACAGAATATACATAGCTGCAGATGACTTGCAGATGATTTTGATCACAGAGTATCAAAATCTCTAAAGCTATTTTATAGTTCTACTGTAAATAATAACTTCATGAGGATGACATAGTCTGGCTACTATGGTCAGTGAGTGCTGATCTGGTAAAAATATATTTACAAATAATCTTAGATATCAGAATGACCTGAGGTGCAGATACGATTCTTACCAGACACCAAAATGTCATTAGTGGACACATCTTTCCAAGAAAATTAATGCCAAGCTCCCTTCTACTGTTTGCTATAGTCAAAAAGTACTGAAGTTGCTTTTTTGCCCAGATCTGCCAGAGGTTAGCAGTAATGTGGATGGTACTACAGACAACATTTCGTCTGTATTTTATGGATGGAATGTATGAAGTAAGTGAGTGCTGCCACATCAAAGCAGAACAAAAAATTTTAAAGCTGCATCAAGTGATTGTTGACCACTAGGGGGCAGAAAGACTCCAAAACAAAACCCACACAGACATTCAGTCCTGATTTACAAGCAGAGTGTAAAGCTGTTATGGCTCATTTGTAAGCAAACAATTGCCTACTTTAACATCCAGCAGACACACAACATCTAACTGGAGTCAGATTTCTGTTCAAGTGATAAATTTGAGTCCAATATTCACTGGCCTTTTAGCTCTGATTTGGTCCACCTACTCCTGAGAAACACATCTGGACTTCCTTCAGCAGCCAGAAGTTTACATCAGCTCTGTGTCATTTTGAAGGCTTGTCTAAGCTTTTCTTTCTGAAAATGGCTGCAATTGGTTTCGTACAGGTGGTTGGTGAGAGAGCCAAAAAGAGCTAACAGTGGCAAAGTTTTGTGGGTTGGGAATTTCGAGTGACCTTTAAGAATTGCATGGTGAATTTTAAAACTATGCTTTTTATCAAAAGTATCGCTTAGTGCAGGTTTAACTGATTCCACAACCATTAACATTTCCACAACAACTGCAACCCTTCCCGTCACAGTCATTTGGCACAATATATTGATACATTATTTAATATCTACCAGAACTCAAAAATAACCAAGGAGACAACAGGTTTGGAAAGAGATGGAACCAGAATATAAGTATATATATATATATATATATATATGTATATAGTATAATATAACAGATATAAGTGCTGTGGTTACACTGACTTATCATAGCCAGCAGGGTGCCATGTGCAGTTCTGCAGGAAGCAGCAAGAGAAGAGAAACTTGCTGTGGCCCGTAAAACACAACTAAATATAAGCTGTGCATCTGCAGAAGCTGCAGAATATAAAATAAAATATACATAAATCTGTCTTTGTCTTGGGGATGGATGATGTTGGGTACCGTCCACATTTAGGAGTGATGAGGTGTGGTTCCCCTGTGGACTAATACCTGTGAATATCAACAAGTTTAGTTAGGAAATGCTTATTAGCCAAATGATAATAGCAAATGCTTTATTTCATACCTGTGTGTGTCTGTGTGTGTCTACTTGTACAGCTATCTTTGTGATAACCAATTTGAGCTTTAGATCTTGGGACTGAGGACTTTTGGACAGACCTTTAAAGGGTTGTTTGAAAGTTCAGACTAGGTTTTAAGATTTAGGTTAGAGTTAGGTTTTAATTAGGGTAAGGTTTAGGGACAAGTATGTAGTTTAGGGATGCACGATAACTGTTTTTTAAAACCGATACCGATAACTTTCAGCTCCTGAAGGCCGATACCGATAACACACACATATACCTAACATCATGACATCAATACCACGAACAAAACGAAAAACAGTTTTGACTCTTTAAATGAAGAGATATTTATTTTTCCAATTAAAAAACTATTGGTAAGCCTCTCAAACATGTTCTTAAAGCTATCAAACAAACCTATTTGATATCTCACATCATTTTAAATAAGGTGCATTACTTACTTGAAATGATGCAAATACATGCATCGGGATTACAAACTGAAAAAGTGTATTCCAGAAGTTTACAAAAAATAAATATACATAGAAAATGAATGCACTGGCACAAGTTAGATTCAAACATTTCTATTTAAACAAACTGAAAAAGTGCATTCCTCAATGACAACAAAAATAATGCACAGTGCATATTGTACTGACAGAAGTTAGAAGACGGCACTCTTAAATACTCAATTCTGCGGTGTTCCTAACAGTCAGACTAAAGGGGCAATCCCTTAATGTACCAAGCTCAATAACAAATCGCCAGCTGATTTGAGTGGCATAATAAGGAGCATTTTCCGTACATTATTTTTAATTTGTTTGGAGAGGACCAAACACTTTGCTGGAGAATGATGTCCCCAGCAAAAAAGACCGCTGGACCGACAGGAGGAGCGATATTAAGACACAAAAGACTTGAGGACGCAGAGATGGACCAGATTGAAACCGACAGACACGAAAAAAACACCAAAAGAAACACAGCATGGACGATCGGTCTGCTAAAAGACTGCTGAGTGGAGACAAAACTGGAGACAGATTTTTTTAATGTCTGACGCTGAAAGCAGAGCTGATGCAGGACTTTTATACATCAGTCCGAAAAAATAGCGGTAAACCAAACTCTGTCTCCAGCTACGTCTCTCTCAGGTCTGGGATATCCCATCACTTCTCCACATTTGACATGATTTCGCTGAATATCTGTAAAGAAATAAGTTTTCCTGCCTGCCGGCCTGCGCACAGTGACAGGCGGTTGCTACGCAACGTACGTGTTTACTTTCAGAGCCGCTGCGCAGTGAGAGCGGTGACAGGCAAGAGTAGACTCATTTTAAATCAATAAAATATGTTTTAATCAGTATTTTGTGTCACACTACTGAATGCTTTAGTAATAAGCCGTGTTCTAAGCGGGATAACGTATAGTGAGCAGTTTCCTACGGAGAAGCGTCGCGTCGGGCTTCTATGTCATCCTGAAGGAAGATACATGATCCCTTACTTAGACATATCTATGTAAACAAAGTGAAGAAGGGCAGTCCATAGTAAGTCAAGCACCATCACGTCCATGATTAAATCTTCAATAACCTTAGCCCGTGGGTCATCTTTGGCAAATTTCTTGGACTCGCCGACGCGTAAGTCCCGGTGGCCTCTTTGCGGCTGGCTTGCTAACGTTAGCGTCTTTAGGAGGCCGGGCGTCCTCATACGCTTTCCAAACTCCGTCAAAGCGGTGGTTATGTTTCAGGTGACTGATCAGGTATTAAAGCTTGTGCCATTTCTCGCTCCTAGTGGAACTCGCTTGGAACATTTGTTACGAATAACCAGCGAACTGTCTCCATCGGAAACTTTGAAGAAGTCTGAACTCTGTTTTCATAAGCACGCTGTGCCGCATGCTGCATTCAAGGTGAAACGTACATTCCCCCGTTCCCACGTTTGCCAGTCGTTCTTTTGGCCTATTTAAGTTCATGTTTCTATTTTTTTGTGTGTAACATGTGAAAAAATACTGTGAATGTTAATTCAAGTCAGCAACTAGCAAAATTATGACCGAGTTAACGAGTTGTTTTCTGGCATGAGGGCGTATTCTTGATTTTTCCCAGTGAGAGAGTTTTTCTGATTATGCCAACGTCACTTGAACGTAGCATTCACTGCAGGCCATTCGGGTCTCATAGTGGAAGCGAGGCACTGCCGTGCTGACCAAAACATATATGTTATCGGGGCTATTCGTCATGATATCGGACTTATCGGAATGACGTCATAATTTCTTGTTATCGGCCCGATAATTATCGTGCATCCCTACAAACGATGATTTTAATATCTCACAATGATATAATTAGAAATGACCATCACAGTGACATCACACAGTGACATCAGAGATAACACAGTGACGTCACACAGTGACACTGTGACGTCTGTGACACTGTGACGTCACTGTGTGACGTCATGCTGTGACGTCACACAGTGACGTCATGCGATGTCATGCTGTGACGTCATGCTGTGACGTCACACAGTGACGTCATGCGATGTCATGCTGTGACGTCATGCTGTGACGTCACACAGTGACATCGCATCACACAGTGACATCAGAGATAACACAGTGACGTCACACGCTGACGTCACGCTGTGACGTCACACGATGACGTCACACACTGACATCACATCCCACGGTGACATCCCGGTGTGTGATGTGTTATCGGGGCTGTTCGTCATGATATCAGACTTATCGGAATGACATCATAATTTCCTGTTATCGGCCCGATAACTATCGGCCCGATAATTATCGTGCATCCCTAAATTGTTAGGGTGAAGGTGCTGGGAAATGCATTATGTCAATGAGGGTCCTTCACAAGTATAGAAGTGTGTGTGCGTGTTTGTGGGTGCAAGAGAGCAACCAACTACAAGCCATTTATCAGGTGCAAATTATCAAACAGCTTGTTATTACAGTAACTCAAATATTACCTTTTACTATCAAGTCTTTGTAATTAAATACTTTGGGCAACTTTGGACAAAACAACATTCTAATCTAAGTTACTAATTTTGACATTTAAAAGACTAAACAGTTGTATAATCTAATCAAAATAAAATATGTTTGTTAATAAGGAATTATTAGCTTTTGGTTTCACAGTTTCACTACAATTCTGCTGTATTCTGTAGTCAAACTCTGCAGAACTGTACCTGTAGTAGTTGGGTTTAAAAGGACCATTCTTATTCAGGCCCAGGTACTTTGCCTGCTCATCAGAAAGCTCTGTCAAGTGGGCCTCAAAAGTGGCCAGATGCAGGCTGGCGACATATTCATCTGAAATACACAGATATAATTTAATAAGACAGAGATACATAGACATACACAAGACTGAACACAGGAAATCAACGTCTGTCTGCTGGGTAGAGCTGTACTGAGAGGTCACAGCTAGTTACAGCGCCACCATCACCAGAGGGCATGAGTAATGTTACTTTACTTTATCTCCCAAATTTTCTCAGCTGGGGATCTTATCTTTGAACACTAGTACAGGTCTTGGTTCAGTATCGATATATCCTCACCCATCTTCTTGGGAAGCAAGTAAACATCCTGCTTGTATCGTCCCTCGGGAGCATTGTACAACTCTATGAGTGCCAGGGCCTGAACACAAACATGGATTAATAATACTGTTGATGCACATAATGAATTTAATGAAGAGCAATAAATGGAACTTCGGATTAAAGAGCAAAAATAACATCTATGAAGAAAGAGAGAGATGCTTTTATGAGTGTAGTGTACAGTCATAGCACCAGCATACCTGCCAGGATGGACAAATAAGAGAGCAAATGAAAAAGCACAATGCAAGCCCTACATGCCAACTGCAGTGGACAGCAGCAATAACTACTGTGCGTCTTTAGCTGCTGTATAGCTTACTGCAGGCTGTTTGCTAGTATCGACATGTTACCTGAGTGGTGGCTGTGATGGATAAGACAAAGGTAGGGACGGTGGAGCAGCTGAGGTTAAGGAGACGTCCCTATGGAAGAACACAACATGTTATCAATAATATAGGCTTTAAGAAGCATGCTTCAGTGACATGACACAAAGACCGGGACCAGCAAGGCCTACAGTTGGGTTACCTCAGCCAGAAGGATAACCCTCTTGCCGTCAGGCCAAATGACATGATCCACCTGAGAGCGCACCCTCTCCCAGGTCAGCTCAGGGGTCCGAAGACTTGCCTGCATGAGATGAGAATATCAGTCTCCCTCACATTCTTCATTAGTTCAACACAATGTGACTGACCCGCCTCTTGGGATAATCCTAAAGCAATGTATGATCTTGTTTGTGCACACTACTTAAATCTGAGGCATTTTAAATATACATTAACTCAGTCTGTATATGTTTAGCTTTGTCCATTGTAAGCAACAGTTTACCACATCAATCTCAGTGTTGGAGTGGCCCATGTTGCAGACAATAGAGCCATTTTTCATCCGGTCCAGCTGGTCCCTGGTCACCACATTCTTGTTCCCTGCAGAAAGACACAGTCTCACCTTCAATCACAGCTATAGCTTGAAAGACTAGAAAAAAAAGCAATTGTGCATGCCAATCAACATTGTTTCAGGGGAGTTACCAGTGCATGTGATGATGACATCAACCTGGCGAATGACCTCGTTCAGCTTGACCACCCTGAATCCATCCATGCTGTTTGTAACACACAAGAGGAAAAAAAGCGGTGCAGCATTCAGCCTCAGTGAGGCCAGTGACAAACAAGAATCTATCTATTATTTATTGACAAGCAGCTAAATTCAGCTGAGGGGCTGGACTCTCTGCTGGGTTAATGTAGTTTGAGTTTAAGATGAACATTAGTCCTTTCACAATATGTTTGTTAAATAATTAACAAAACTTGCTGTGCTGATGTCCGTACTGCTGTCTGTCCTTTTCATATATTTTTGACATTCAACACATTTTCGCACGCTCTAGTTTTCCTCACCAGGCCTGCAGCCCACAGATGGGATCGATCTCTGTTACATAAACGATGGCTCCCAGAGCTTTCAGAGCAGCACAGCAACCTTTCCCAACCTAGAAATAAAAGATGATATACTGCATGACCAGCCCATTATGACCCTGACCTTAACAGAGAAATGCCACTTATCGGAATTTAAACACAAGCCATCTTAAAACAAAACCACGAAGGCTCTAGGCACTGACCATGACAAGCAAACAAATCTCTGGTTTTAACATTACCAAGACTCAACAGTCAGACAACAATGTCCTGCAAGTACTTTCCAATGAAATGTGATGACAGCTATCAGTGTTATAAGTCCTTGGCATGTGTTATCTGTTTTTCAGCATTGCAATGTACCATCACCAATGTTTTCACAGCTATGTGATTAAGATTAATGTGGCATGTTAATGTTGATCGTATCTCACCTCACCGTACCCACATACGACCACCTGTTTTCCACCGAACATGACATCTGTGGTTCTCTTCAAGCTAGAGAGGTTTGAGATGTACAATTAGCACATTTTGTGGAGGTGGAAAAATCTGTATCTGTATGAGTCCAAAATCTGCCATCTTGTGGCACCATTTGTACGAACAAAAAGACATTTACTGACCTGTTCTAAAAAGCCATTTTAACAGTTTAGTACACTTTCTACAGTTTTGGATAAATATGTCAAGTCTGTGGAATAATAACAATCATGTTCTGTTCTTTATGTGATCAGTCTCCTTAAAGATCCCAGTACAATAAATCATTTAGTGTCATTACTCGTAAAAAAAAACATTTGCTCCCAATAAATCATGAGTTGTGAGTTGTGAGCACTGGCTGGATGCAGTTTTGTCCACACAGTGTTAAAGAGTACTATACTCTTTATGTCCTGCTGTGGCGATTATTTACAGGAGGGTAACAATTGCAACAGTAATGTTCAGGTTGTTCAGCTCAGCACTGAGTTGAGCTTGCACTGTGCACAGTAGAAGACTATTACAGGACCAGCTGTCCTGTGCTGACAGCAATGTTTCCTGACCTTTACGTCACTCCAGTGTTACAATAGACAAAGTTCCAATATGAGGCATTTGGCAGCTGATGATTTACTCAGCAGTGAAGGATAGGTCCTGTGACTTATCTTTGAGTGCATTAAACTTAACTAATAAAGTAATTAATTAGTTAATTAACTACGTGCAGCTTGCTAGGATACATTGTTAACAATCTCCCGATTTCTTGCTAATTTGTAGCTAATCATTTCTAATTTGCGTCAATGTTATGGAGGAAGAGAAGGTCATTTCACAGGCACTGACATAAGAAAATTAATAGAGCTGTCAACATAATAAATAAGAAGCAGTGGACTTGGAGAGCAATTACAGAGGCCATAAATGACTGTTCAGATAAAATATATGGACAAATATCTGTGAGAACATTGTCTGTGTTAACTGATTTCACCTTCAAACTTGAGACTAAGATCCCCAGACTCCCTTAAAAGCGTGCAATTGTTGTGCAACTGTTTTCCTGATACAAGCTAAGGCGTTTGTTGGATTTTAGATTAATTTCAAACTTCTTTGAAAGTGTTTCAGCGTCAGTACAACAACAAAATACCTCAGACTCAAGCTCACTCACCCGTCCAGGATTGACTCTCTGCAGCAGTACAGGTTGTCAAACTTCTGCTTTGTCACAGAGTCATTTACATTCATAGCAGGCACACACAGTTTTCCAGCTTTAGACAGCTGATACAACCTAGAAAGGGGAAAGAGGAAGGCAGAAACCTTTCACTGCATGTTGGTGCGTGTTGCTGTGGGTGTGCAGCTGAATATTTTATGGTTTTATAGTTAGGGTATATCTGTTATGCAGTAAATTACCTGTGAACCCCAGTGACACTCTCCTCTACTATGCCTCTAATCTTCTTGAATACATTGGGGTATTTCTTGTACATCCAGTGTGTCAAGTCTCCTCCATCATCAAGGATCTAGAAAATAAAAATATGATTCCCCTTTATGAACATGAATGGTAGTTAAGAGGCACACAGTCAAATATATGTACTGTGAGACAAATGTTAACATACTAACCTGTTTGTATTATTCACATATAATAATCTATGGCTGTAGAAACTCTTTCTGAACAAAAGCTAGAAAAAAAACTTTTCCACATACCATGTTGGGCTGCCAACCCTCAGTGTTGATGCAGCGGTCAATACACCACCAGAAATCATCCTCAGACTCTCCTTTCCAGGCAAACACAGCCACACCTGAAACATAACAGATGGCTAATATCTTGAAGGCTCTTACGTCAGCAAGCCCATGTTTGTCTACGATCTCCCAAAAATTACCAGTCTGGTATATATAATATTGTATATATTATGCTATAATCCAAATAAAACAGCTCAGCGTGTAATAGACTCTGCACAGTAGACACAAATTCAACCCCCACCCACCCAAAAATGCATGATCTCCACTGAGTGACTCCTAAATCTGCTGTGACCCCTTCAGCTTGTCACATCATGAAAGGTGGAACTTTTACTGTGGAAATTTAGTACATACTTAAACCATCACATGGCAACCATAGAAAAAAGGCTCTAGTAGTGCTATTACTTCACTAAATGGCAAATCTTACATGTTCCCATTATCTCTGCAGGGCTGAGTTTTCAAGAGTTAATTAAACATTTCAAAGCAGTGCCCCTGGTTCTGAAGGATAAAAGGTGCTCACATGGCAAAGCATACCTCCGGTCACAGGAAAACCTGTATGATTTCCACACTTCAGTGTTAGTGAGGGACTAAAACAGTGTACATTGCCTGTATCCGACCTCCAAAACTAAATGCTCTTTGCTTTCTCCACTGCTTACCAGCCTCTGACAGAGCAGCAGCCACTTCATTCTGTGTAGAGTATATGTTACATGCAGTCCAGCGGCACTGGGCCCCAAGAGCCACCAGAGTTTCAATCAGCACCTGAAAACACAGAGATAAGCAGAAGTGGACAAGAACACTGTCAAAGGTCACAAACAAACTGCCATCAAGTTGAATAGACTTGAAACAGAGCCAATGGTGTAGTCCTCCTCTGAACTTCAATCATTTAAGACTCAGGTAATATGAGAGTTGATGTAAAGTCAGAAAAAAGGCATGTTTTCTAGACAGTAAGTAGTGCAGAAACTGTGACTAAAATTGACCTACAATCCTATCCTCATTAAGAGGCACCACCACACTGCAGCCTTTGCGTGGATTGTTGAAGCTAAACATCAGAGACAGAGAAGTCTTACTGCAGTCTGGGCAGTGATGTGAGTGCAGCCCACAATTTTGGCACCTGCCAATGGTTTCTCACTCTGTGCTCTCTTCCTGAGTGAGATCAGCGCCGACATATCTGAAAACAAGAGGACATAAAAGGGGTGAGTGAGAAAGCAACGCAGACAATGCCAACGAATCTAACAAAAACTCACATTTTGTTCCTCGAGGCACCGACCGAGTAAAATGAAACAACATTAAACATGTAGAGTCTACAAAATCTGAATAATGCTTGGTTCAGATGCAACATATCATGACAGATGTCCTTTAGATTCATCAGAGTAAACAGTGAAGTGTTTGTCCCAGCTGCGTGTCACCTTGCTCTGCGATCTCTATCTCACGTCTGCCAAATTCAGCCTGTTTGATGTTCTTGACACAGAAGTCACTGCTGCCCTTGGAGTTGACCTGAGTTTTGTCCCGTGGTGAGGTCTCATCGTCAGAGCTGTCCGTGTAGGACGCAGCTGTAACGGAAAACAAAGTTTTCAAAGAACTCAGCAACTTACAGCCTCAGAGGAGTAAACATGTGACGAGCAATACAATGTGATGAGCAATAGGAACATCAGAAACAGAGTTCATTAAGAAACTGTAAGAACACAAAGCTGAAAATAAACTGATGCATATTGACGTTTTACAGAAAATAAAAATCAACTGGTTTAATGAAATTAGGGCTCCATATTCACTATCTTTCTTTGCCTCCATTTAGACAATCTGAAGCACAGTTAACAAATATAATACTCAAAGACATTCATAGGTTCTTGTAAAATACAGTATCATACGGCCGACAGATCGGACACCGCTGCACACATACCGGAGCTGTAGCTGTCTGTGGACGACTGGGAGATGGAGCGGGACAGGGACCGACGGCCCGCCTTAGTGGGGAACCTGCTGAACTCCTGCTTGTCCTCCACAAACTGGATTTGCTGTTAGAAGAAGAAAAATGTTACACACACCATACATTTAATGCTTTCATACATGGCTCAAACGGCATAGCAATTTAAAAGCTCTTATGTTTGAATCGTGGGCTGGGTGCTGTGGAGACAACCATTCCTTCTTCGGGTAGAAATGGACTGTTTTTATTTTTGTCTTGCCTGAGGTTTTGTTTATACAGCTTCAGCAATGACCAGATTTGGATGGAGCTAAACGAAGGAAAAATGAGGATATTTGCTAGAAAAGACTTTGGCAACATGATAATCCCACTCAAACTAGAAAGCTTAATTTATTGCACTGACAAAAATTGATTTCTGGCCGTAGACCAACACTCATTGCGCCATCAAGACAGATGTTGCAAAATTAAGCTGCCAAAGCCAGATTTTTTTTTTTTTTTCATTCAGTTAACCACACCCTTGTTGGATCATACAACTTCCAGAGAGATAAAAATCCAAAAAAGTGCACACAGTGCTCCAGCTTGAAGCAGTGCTAATTGAAACAATGAAATAGCATCACATCTCCACTGTGGTCTGTTAAACTAATTTTATTTCATTGGGTATTGGCAGTGTTAATTACTTGTGAAATGTATTGTAATATTACATTGTAATGTTTTTATAATGTAGTTTGACAGTAACTGGCAGTTTCGCCTCGTGATCCTTTAATTTTCTGCATCTAAATGAGTACTTATCCACACTCAGGTGAAGTATGTCTGCGAGGGGAAGGAACTGGTGTTTTTGTTGTGTCTACCTAACTTTATGCCTGGTCAGCCAACTTTTTTATCAAGGCACAGTTACCACAGTTTTTTTGTTGACTGGGATATTGCATGCAGCGAAGCAACCTGAGATGGTAAGAAAAAAATCCTCCATTTGCTGTAATTTTATCTGCTCAGGTACAGAGAGGTTGTCAGGCAGATCTCTACACCTCAGCGCTTTCTGGAATGTATTAGTTTTCATTTTCTTTATCAGGCCAGGTGAGAGCTTTAACTCTTTGAACTCCGAGATATAAACAATCAGAGCATGGAAAGACTGGATTAGACATTATTAAATGAGCCTACAGACTACCGCACAAGTAAGAAACCATTCCTGTAATTAATATCACTCAGTTACATCTCTCTTTAAATGAGAGTCAGGTTTTCATTCTCATACAGTCAGTCTCTAGTTTCTAGATTAGGTCTGGTACTGAAGTCCCTCCACATACCAGCGAAATTACATGCCAACAAAGAACAATGTGAAGCAGTTTTCTTGAGATTTAAGGTGACAAGACACCACATATTTTCCCCCTGGACAGGACAGGACGGGGTGGGCTGCAGGGTCCTAAAGCCTGACCGATACTGACTGACTCAGATCGACTTGTTTCCTCAGATTCGAAGAGCCATGTTAAAGATTTTATCTATTCACTGCATTACTTAGTGCATCTCTTACTGTCAATGATGTTGCAGTAGATGGTCCCGCTGACTTGATTCACAGACTCTGGATATGCACATGTTTTTTGGTCACTTGCATTGTGTTGTTTTAAGTGTCCGTTAAAGAGATTACTGGGACAAAGATGATTAAAAGGTGCATAATTGATAAAAGAAGCTAAATTTTACACAGCCATCTTCCTCGAACAGCAACCACCTGAGACCCCAAACTTAAACCATGATCTCCAACCTCATGTCCATGCATAATCATTTGTAAGCTTGCAACTTTACTTAAACATCAATGCCTAAATATTAACTACAGGACAAAAATCATTAAACTAAACATCCGTAACATATCACCTTAACACAAGCTAATCATTCTGTGTCAAAATAAATGTCTTCCACTGGGCTTTGACCCTGGATCAGTGAGGGCGTAAACCACATGGGCACAGCAAACAGTCCTCTGTTCTACCCCCAAAATAGACTGAGGCTACCTTTGAGCTCACATTTTCTTGCTGTGTTTTGCAAACATGACCACCAATCAATTCAAGTTTTCGTCATTGGTCAATAGTATTATCTTACTAGGATCATACAAAATTACATGGAAAATATGTTCAGTGTATGACCATGACGTCATTTCAAAAATGCAAGCTGTTCTATTTAAAATCCAAAAAACTGCAAGCCAATGATTGCTGTAACATTAAGTCCTTCCCAAAAAGAGATTGAGGATGTGAAACAACTGGTCTATAATGAGGCTGCAGGGCTGACTAATAAATCTGTGTTGAGACTTTGCATATGACAGACAGATTCCTGTTGACCTAAACACTCAGTTGCCACTTTATTCGGTCCACCAAGCTAAAATGAATGCAGTCTGACACAACAGTCCAGCAAAAAAAAATCTCATGTTCATGAAGGCAACAAAGGTTTTTTGTTTTTTTTTTTTACCTGTTTTACAGAGGTGTTGATTCCAATGTATGATCATTTTGGAGGATGTAGCTTATGCTGTTGAACTATATTACACTATACAGAGAGGTGTTTCTATTATTTTGTGGACCCAGAGTGTGGATTTTTTCTGAAACCGGTATTCATTTGTCTACTCCAACTTAAATGAGGCGTGCAAATACCTGCCATTGTTAAACCCCAAGAATTCAAGGTGCTACTCTTCCTTGTTCCTTGAAGGTGTCAGCTAACATCCTTCTTTTGTAAATGTTATTTGTCATTTCCTTGAGTCGCATACTGTTCGGAAATCATGCAGTTAAGGTGAACCTGAGTTCCTTTGTGAAGAGGAAATGGAACTGGTGTTTAAGATGCACAACTACGAGGCTTTGAACATTACTTTCAGATTTCAGTCTGTACATGCAGAGAATTCATCATCAGAATACTTAAGCGCTCAAACAGCCTCCACAAAGTGTCTGTTCTTACTACTTCACATTTTGGAAGAAAGAAAAACAAACATTCAACATCCCCTAACGCACGCTGTGCAAAACATATCACACATATCAAATACAATGATGATCTACTTATTCCTGCAGTGTTGTGTGACTATATGCTTTATGTTGCCACACATAGAGAGACAATCCAGATTAGTTTCCACTCTGCTACCTTCATTTCGCAAATCACCACAGGATATCAGTTACTTGACATGGTGTGGTCAGTGTATATATTGTATGTTTTTTAAATATATGTGTGATTGAGGCGGTGCAGCCAAATAATTTGCAGACACGGATAAATAAGGTAATTAGATAAAAGCCCCGTGAGGTCTTACCTTTTTAACTGGCTTGTGAGTGGGCACAGCGCTGAAGGCGGACGACAACTCTCCCATGTTCATTTCGCTGTTCTTGCTTACGGTCATGGCTGAGTATTTTTCCGCTACGTTTTCGCTCTCTTTCGCCTCCTTGCTCGCCTGTTTCACTTCCAGCTTCGCCTCCCCAACCGGATCCGACATGTTGACGGTGGCTGTCTAACGTTAGCCGGTCAGAAATACAACCGTTGAGCCTTCTCTGGCGGTCACGTCACACGCTAACGCTAGTGATACCCTCGCGCTGCTAGCACACTGCTCCGCGAGCGAGAGACGCTTTCAAATCCTGCACATGTAAAACCCGACAGTAAACGCAACAGTTGAGTAAATGCCTGAGCTTGCTCCACTGCGGGTTGGCGCTGACAGATATGGTGTGTTGTCTGTTACGTAGCGTTGAGTGAAGCCGTGCTGGTCCCCTGCTGGCTCAGCTGTCACCTGGCTGAGTAACTTTATGGGCGGTAACCAACAGAGTGAGGGGGCGTTTAATTTAGGCAGAGACGTTCATGGAAACTGGGACATCACAACTCTTCTATGTGGGTGGGACTAATTGTATGTCACTTGTCTGTGTGAGCTAAATGTATCATGCCAATCTGTGTTCTGAAAGCAGCCAAATGAATGCAACTTTCTTCTAGCTCTCTACCTTTGACCAAATCTTTAGTTCCACTTGCGTTTTAAGCAGGAAATATGTCTGTGGAGCACACAATCTGTACTCATTTGCATAATACGCTGTTTTGGCAGTTATATGTTTCAAAAGATAACATGTAATTTCAAATTATTTTACTGTATTTCCATGACATCCTCCTCGCAGTCATCGCATTTCCAGTTGTGGGAAACTTGTTCAATTTATCTCGTCATTATCTTGTCATTTCACCGGTTGAAACGCTGAAAAACATTGTTATGCTGTAGCACTGGCAACGGTCATTTCCCAGTTTATATACATGCAACATTAAGCTCATGGGAATCCTCATTCAGCACGCATGCTCCGTTTAAGTGGCTTGAGGCTGCAGAGTAAACACTACTATCACTCCTGGCACGACACACACTGTGTGTCTGTGGAAGCACAATTCCTGTTCCGATAAAGTCGGGACGCTGTGGAAAAGCTAAATAAAAGCAGAATGCAGTCATCTGCAAACGAACTGTGTTTTCAGCGGTTTTATGAAATGTAGTAACATCCATTACACAATTATGTGTTCACAAAGAGGTGAACGTCACTCCACCCTTGCTTGTGAACGTCCGAGCGTTTCGAGGATGCCCAACTTGAATCTGGGATCTGGGTTGCAGGTTTTCTATTCTGGCTTTGCACCAGTATTCAAATAATGTGTGCAACACAACCCTATCTGACACTGTCCTCATTGTACTGTATTTGATCTGTGCCAGTAAGCCTTAAACCAACAGATCCAATTTTAGAGAGTGTAGAGTACATTGTTCTAATATTATTCCTGTATAAATGAATCAATATCCTTGTTTTAGTGGCATTTACACATGGTTGCTGCCCAGTGCAATTAAATTCTTGTACTCTTCACCAAGGCATTTTTGCAGACCTTGGAAGGGAGAGCATGGTGTGCAACCATCTATAAATCCTGACTGAAAAGATTGTACTGCATGCTAAAAAAGGGTCCAGACCTCAATGAACAGCTTAAGCAGGTACAGGCTGAACTGAAGTTCACTACCTGACACAAAGCTGGAAAAATGCATGTATGTGCATCATGAGTTGTTTGATGTGCATGAGTAAAAATATGCTGCATAAATGTTGCATGGTGCAGCAACCTGATAAACCACAAACATCAAGCCCAAGAACCCCAAAGAGGAAGAGAGCTAGAGTTAATTAGTCTGTCAAAGATTAACTGGAAAGTGACATGCAGACTGTGATGAGTAGAAATCACACAGATCAGCCTTTATGCTGAGTTAACAGCATTCAGCTGGCACACTCTCTGCTCTGGAATGCACACACCCATGCACAAAACACAGTTGTTATCAATTATGCAGGTGAAGTGAGACATGTAAAGAACAGTGTTGAATTTGCATTAAAACGTAATAAGTAATCAGCTTAATTATCAGTATCTTCATTCCACACTTCAAGTTTCAGCTCACTTGTCAGGGTAAAGATAATCATAGTAGTCTCCTATTTTCAGGCAGAAAGATAATCATAGAAGTCTTCTATTTTCAGGCTGAAGAAAATCATAGAAGTCGTCTATTTTCGGGGTAAAGAGGCTTATAAAAGACCTTCCTTTTTAAGAAAGTATGCCATTTCAGTGGATGTGTTTGATAGCTTGACTGACTTTGATAGTATCAACAGAGGTGCCCTTTGTGCAATCAAATGTGTATTAGCAAACACTCTGTTAGAGTAGTACCTGTATTGGTGCTTTTTGATGTAGTTTACATCATTTACATTTTAGAACTTCTATTCTCCATAACTGTATGGTCAGATTTCAGGAATATACAGTTTACAGGAACAGCAACGTTTGCACCCAGCAGATTCAGATTGGGGCATAATAACAGCATAATAAATTTGAATGGCAAAAAAAGTCTAAGAATAGGTACATGTCTGAAAATGCATTTGCTTGGTAATGTTTGGGGTATAGCTAACTGCTTTCATGAGATTGAGCTGAGTGCAACTTTTGTTTCTGTGCATGAGGACTAGAATTTTTTGAGTAACAGAAAACTAAAAACAAGCTTCATATTTTTTTTTATTACCTTAGCTGAGTTTCATACACATAGTGCAATTCCACCAAAAAAAGCCTCCTATTTTCTGTTTTACATTAAGACTACAACATCTTGCACTTAATGTGAAACTTGTGAGGATTGTAAATGAGCATATTGCTTTTATGTATTCATTGTATACCCATCATTCTTTTACTTAGCATTCGGTTTCTTTATACGTTGTGTTGTTTTCGTTTGTTCAACTGGTGTACATTGTATATCATTATTTGTAATGAAGGTACATTGGGGTGGATAAAAAACATGCCGAGTATGGACCCACACCCGAAAAAATATCGAAACAGCGCCAAAACCATGCTGTGGTCAAAGATGGTATCGCAGCTTTACACACAGTATGCGTATTCATGTTTACCAGATAAGTGCTTTAGTCATCTTTTTCAATTTTAGAAATTTGTCTTACGGAGTCAGATCACAAGCTGTCTTTGCAATAGAAATTATGTGTTTAGAGATAGTTAGATTTAATAGGTAAGGTGAAAACGAATTTGCCCCGCCCTCCCGGGAGCAGGAACCAGCCTACTAACAAACGTCTTTTCCGTCACGCCATTTTCCATCGACGGCAGAGAGAGGAAATCATCGAAGAAGCGCGGATTGCCTGAGCTGTGAATTGCAACAATCACGGTAGAGTTTGAACTAAATTATTTTCTGTGTGTCGTACTGAAGGTTTTTGAGAATGTCGTACTTGGGTCCATGAATTGTATCGCCATACCAGTTTTACCTATTGTTTGGTTTCTGTGCTTGTGAGCCGAATGTGGCTCCTTACCACAAGGCCTCAGACAGGCGACAGCCATTTTAGCTGCCGCTATGTAGCCTTTAGCTATCATTAGCTTCCGAGCGTCGAATTACAATCTAGTTTAAATTGTGCAACAGGACATTTTAAAGCTGAAACATAGGTAACAGCGATAGGTTAGTCGTTCACTTAATCATACGGTTGCTTCATACAACATGTTTAGGGGCCAGCATTAACTTTGTTACTATGAATAAAATATCTTGTTAAGCTAAAGTTAGCATAGCTTTGTGTTTCGAGTACGACAAAAAGTAGGCCGAGCCTCCTTCCGTTTCTCGACATTTGAGGCAATTGATTGTAGATGTGGGCTTTGGATAAGTGACTGTGTTTTTCACTCCACGCTAAATCAGCAGCGTTAATACAGAGTGTTACGCATGCAACGTTACATACATTTTGGAGGTACCTCTGGCAGATTTTGTGGAGTAAATGAATTGGCGCAACGCGCATATTCACACTACACGCCCTGTCAATGTGCTTAAGTCTTTTCCCACAAGAATCTGCTGCCTGACTAACAATTTCCCGTTCTTTGTTCATTATTTTTCAGATCCAGTCATGCATCGTGACTGTCCTCTCGACTGCAAGGTCTATGTCGGAAATCTAGGCAACAATGGAAACAAGACAGAGTTAGAGAGGTCATTCGGCTACTATGGTCCTCTCCGTAGTGTTTGGGTGGCCAGGAACCCCCCAGGCTTTGCCTTTGTAGAATTTGAAGATCCCAGAGATGCAACTGATGCAGTGCGTGAGCTTGACGGGAGGTATGCAGCAATCAAATTTGGAGTTACAGTTTGAGAATTGTGATTGTTTTTGCTGAGCTACAATGGTTAATCACTTATTCTTCTTTTGTAGGACACTGTGTGGTTGCCGGGTGCGAGTAGAGCTGTCCAATGGTGAGAAGCGCAGCCGCACCCGTGGCGCCCCCCCTTCATGGGGCAGGCGTCCGCGAGACCGGGACGATTACAGGCGTCGCAGCCCACCGCCCAGACGAAGGTGACCCGTGTTGTTGTTTTTGACTGTGACTAGCGGAGAAGGCATATGATTTATCTAACTTACTCCATCCTTTTACCCACAGTATATTTCCTGGTATTTCCTGTAATTTGTACTGTTTATCTTTCTGCTGATTATACATTTGTGATAGATGCAATGTCTAAGGCTTGCAGTTTCATCTTCATTGTTATTATTGGTCAGTTTATATAGAGAGCCGAGTTAATTGACATTCATAGCCAAATCATGATATATGAATGGGAATAGGCCATTATACTAGGTTATATGGTGAAGCCTTTCTATTGCAAAATGCATCTTAAAATCTGGCCTGCAAGACTTAACTTCTTCTGTAGGCATTAATTCCTCTTTTGAAGTGCACTCTCAAAAAGTTTCTACATTTTTACTTCTTTAAAGTGGCAAAATAGGTCTGGGAAATGGGATTGGGCAATTCTATGTCAGGGGAAAAGTGTAATCTGTTTAAATTTGGGGGGGGGGGATGAAAGTGCCAATTGTGATGCATTTTTTCTTTTTGTTTGAGGATGCTTTTTATTTTTCATCTATATTAATAAGAATGAAACCCGTTGCAGAGCCACCACCATGCCTCTTCTCACCACCCTCTGAGTCAATCAACTAGTCCTCTTTCAGCATCATGTGACTGCTGACCATCGTGCCCCAATCAGCTTGGCTGGTGCTGTCACATGACCCAGGCATGGCCAGTCGTCAGGTTGCACCAACCCATTGGTTCCTCAGCATGCCGTTCTCAACCTCCTCCTCCTTCAACCTTAACCCAAACGGCAGCGGCCCACCTCACATTCCCGACCAATCAGCGTATTACGTTTCCAAATGTCTACAACCTACCAACAGCAGCCTTCGGCTAACCAATTAAAGCAGGAAAAAAGCCACAGCCAGCCCCCATCTGCCTGCCACCTAATCACCTTGCAGCATCTGGCCAGTCCTATTCAGCCAATTCTACCTACCCGGCCGACAGTCTGCCTCCCTTTCGTCATATCTAGCTTGTTGAAAACCAAAAATACTAGTAAGTTTTCCTGCTTCATTCAGTACACTGCTGATTACAGTTTTGAAAGTGAAGAGACAGCTGGTTTGAAAAGGTTGTTCTTTTTTTATATTATTATTTGATTCAGTCTGGACCTTCAGATTTCCAGAGTTTTCGATTATAGACTTTCATCTGGTATGTCTTGGGGCTCTGAGCAGAATTATGAAGTCACACAAATCAAAACTCTTCTCAACCCCCCAATGAATATCTTTGTTTTTTGTTTTGTGCTGTATGGTTGGTTTTAGTATATCTTAGCCTGGTTACTTCACAAGACTTACTCCCAGTGACCAGTATATTGTTTTTGTTACTATCTTATAATTCCTTATGTGTCCTTTTTTAAGCGCAGTGGACCAGTTTCATACAGATGGTGGCCTCTGAGTGGGTCTTTTTATTCCCACACTACGGCCAGTCCACAGTGTCCTTGAGGCTCAGACACCACAAAAATGATCATATCAATTGTCTTGCTCTGACTTTAAGTTAGAAACTGGAAGATAATTTACACTGGTAATGCGATTTAAAGATGCATGTGGCACTGTGGGATAGGTGATGGGGAATTCCTACGCACCTGCCGTCTTTATGCTCTAGGTCCATTGCCAGTGAGTTATACTTTCTGACAGAGGTTTTTGTGTTCCTGGAAAAGCACTCAAGTCTTTTATTTCCATTTTGAGTTAATGAGATAGACAAAGGGTTGTGTTGAAGGAGGACCATGTAAGAAAAGGGTTAGAATAGTGTGGAGCACTACGGCAGATTGGTGCATCTGTATTTGTTCTTAACACATTTTTATTTTCCCTGCACAGATCCCCACGAAGGAGGAGCTTCAGCCGCAGTCGAAGCAGGTATGCCAGCTGCAGAGCATCGTTTTTTTACTTCTGGAAATTCAATCCAAAATGAATTTTCTACTTTCTGTATTTCCCAACATGTGTATGTATCCTCTTTGTGTCATCATGTCTAGAGCTTTAGGAATAGCGCTTTCTTGTAATTTGATGATTAGTACACAAAATGTTGTCTAAAACAGAGATGCCACTCTGTTTGAATATAACGCATCGTCCACTCACAGCCGTAGAGTGAAGTTACAGAGCGATTTCCTGTGATTTCTTTTCGCTCTCGATTCTTGGCAAATTGCATATATTAGTTTGTAGCCAGGCAATCCGCAGACATTTTAGTGTAACTGAATTAATGTTAAGTGGCTGCTACTGGTATAATCTATGTTAGTCATTTTAAACTGCGAAGGTGAACTGGCTGAGAAACTTGTTAACATTAACTGAATATTCTGCATGGGTAGGGAAGAAGGAAATTGGAGCTTAACACCTCGTCCAGGGACCACATACAAAATTGGGCCATGAACCCAACCCTAGCTGTTATTCACCTAACATAACAGCTGAACATGATTAATATGCAGAGATTTGTATAAACATTTACATAATGGGGTGGTCTGGTTTTTGTAGGTCTTTCTCCAGAGACAGGAGGAGGGAGAGGTCCCTCTCCCGGGACAGGAACCATAAACCTTCAAGGTCCTTCTCACGATCAAGGAGGTAATGATGTCCTTTGATGAAAGATTATTTCAGTCTTATCTACCAGATATTTGACAGTGTAATGGGGGGTATGTGGCAGTTTGCTTAGCAATTTTCATCAGCTTTAATTTTTTTTTTCTCCTCCACAGCCGCTCCAGGTCCACTGACAGAAAGTAGAGGAATGTCTGTCAGGTGTAATGGAAGCTGAAGATGAGCGTTTGTACAGGCATTGCCGTTTCATTTGGTGAACTTCAACATGGCCATTGTGGTCGTTTTTGCGTTGAGTTTTTTAAACAGTTTGCATTTTAGTGTCTCTTCCCTTGTATGGTAATTTTCAAAGACATTGAGTGAGTGTGTACAAGTGTGATGCCTCACCTAAGTCACGTCCATCTCGTCAGTCCTGAAACAGTTGTGCCACCCAGCATTCCATTTCACCAGTTAATCTCTGAAGAGCTTTGGTTTTTGTCAATGAATGTACTGTGTAGTTTGACTTAGTGTGAGTTCATTTACATCGTGTAGACGGCAGCATTTTTAATTTTTTTTTTTTTTTAAGGAAGGGTTGGGATGATTTGTAAGAAACTCCCTCCTGTTTGTCTGTGAAGCCAACCTATTTTCCACCTGCTACTTTCTTACTTCATACTGAAGGTTTCCATCAGTTAATGGTTGGTTGTTTGTAATAAATGCACCCCCTCGTTCAAAATACAAAACTGTGGCATTGATTAAAAAAAGTGTTAATGAATGAACACAAGTCATTTTTGTCTATGACGTTTTCCATTACTTTTCCTTTGTTTGATACTCTGTGAAATGATCTCTCAATTAAAAATGCCAGTTTATTAAAAAGACACTTGTTATCGTTTTTTTTCCCTTATGCTTAGGAGAGGCCAATATAGTATTTTCAGTTCTATCAGTTTTTCCACATGAGGGCACCCCTTCAGCATCCATGGTCACTGTCTCAATTTATTCATGTAGTGTAGTCTCTTGACAAGATTGAGTTGAATTAAAGTGACTTCACTTGTAGATAGAAGTTTTGCACTGCTTTTCCCTGAATTTTTGTTTCCGTCATTGTAAGGTTTTTTGTCGTCAGTGATCTACGCCACTTGGTGGTGCTACTGAGACTTTGTAGACTTAATGTATCTCACAATGCGCTTATTAGGTGATACATGGTACTGACCACCAGAACAAGTCACAGCTCGAAAGGTTATGTATAAAAGAAAATCTTAAAATTTGAACATATCTTTCATTTATATAGTAATAGAGAAGTTTTGAGGCAGAGCTGTCTCTAGATTTTTTAAATCTATGTCATATAGTAGCATGTAATGTCATCTTGATTTTGGTTAATTTAAGATGCAGGTGGAAGTCAGTGGATTGATGAGGCTGTTTGTAACACTTGTGACATACTGTAAAGAAATGTCAAGGAGTCAAAGAAAAAGTAGCCGGGCAAGTTCATGCCCCTGTCCCTCCCGCAAACCTCCCCTCTTTATGTCGTACGTGACGTGCGGTATGAGGCCGTTATGTAACCCGGTTGACTGAGAGTTTAACCATTTGACCAGCATGCATATATGATAAGCCATCCAAATAATGGTGTCCTTGTGCTGCTGATAATGTCGCTGTATGTGTGTGGCGTGTAGCTCATTAAACGCTGCTGAGGACTGTGGGAATTCCTGGACTATTTTCTGCAGCGTGAGTCTCACAGTCCACCATAAAGACTGACACGCTGGGATTTACATTTACTCTGGTGAGACTTTAGAACAGTTTCATTGTTCTGTGCTGATTCGAAACGAACAGCCGTGGGTCTTTTCTGGGACATCTTTTTGCTCCTCTCCCACCGTCCAATTGTTGTCTTCGGTCACACCCCTGGCAAACCCACGGCTCCCTGTTCACGCACACAGTCCACGTGAACCGGCATAACACAGACACAAGTTTCTCAAATCTGCGCGCGCTTTTCCACGAGTTACTCAAGCCCCATGACATCACAGAAGCGATGACTCATGGTATCCACGGAGACGGGTCTCACAGTGAAGGAACCCGCGGGAATCCACTCAGAAAGCTGAGGTATTTCCACCCACTGTTATGTAACGAGCTGCCTGCTGCCCTGTCGCCCACGAAGTGCAGACATGAGTAATCACGAGTGTGAGAACAGGGAGGTAAAGTTCATTAGAGCTAATTTTAGATTTACATTTTAGATCTCGATGAGTTCATTTAATCTATCCACTTATCTCTAATATCCAAATCCGCCAATCAGGAATAAGGAATAATAGCGTTGAAATAAGTAGTTGATCAATTAGTGGCTCAAATGTGAACATGTAATTAAAATAGTTGTAAGTTAATATCGTTTGAGCAATTGGTCAGACTAAACACTTTCACTCCCCAACACCCTCTGGGAAACTATCACTACTGTACTGAACTATTACTATAACTGTGGTCAACATTTTTCACCATTTTCTGGTTTTTGTAGACAGACAGCAAGCAGCCTGATAGGCTGGTGTGTAAAGACAGCTGGCCTGACTCTGTCCAGGAGTAACAAAGTCCACCTGAAAGCTCCATTAAAGTTCACTAGTTAACACGTTATATCTCATATTGTGTAAACCATACAGTAACCAAAAACAAGCTGTGGTTGTATGGAGGGTTGTGTGTTGGACTGTGTCTTGGTCTGAGGTCTCCTCTGGTTACCAGGCAGCCTCGGTGACAGCTAGACGTAAGGTGGGGTTGCTTCAGGTACAGGTCATACATGAAATTCAATTCAGGAAATCCAGTTTGAGTCATAGAATTTGAGGTGTGTTAGTTGAAAAGTCAGAGAAAATGATCACAGCTGCACTTTTATCTTGTGAGGGAAACTGAAATACAGCGTTACAAAGGAATCCAACAGGAATGTGTGCTTGGTTGTTAATATTTGATTGGCTAATTCAGGCGATATTCAGGCGATTGCCAGGCGATATTACCGTGTGTTGCAGCAAAAGTTGAGCCAGGTTCAACTGTTTTCTCGGAGTCCCCTGAGTTGGTACCCCCGCAAACTGCACCTGATAGAATAGTCCAGATACTTGTGGGATCACTGAAATTAAATCAACTTTTTCACAATAACTTTATTCACTAACACAGACTCATTTTGTATGTATCCTACACAACTCTGCATCACGATTGCCTTATGCATTGATCACAAAGACCCCAGGTAGTGTAACCCCACCTGACCTGAATGTAGCTAGTCAAGCTCTGATGTTTCATATACCTTATATGACCATAGTGAAAGGTAATAAAGCTGCAAAGAGCAGAGCTCTTGTGATGACCTCGTGTCACACAGTAAATAGTTAACCATGTAGCCATGCTTCATTTGGTGCCTTTTATGTCATCAGTGTTTTCAGAGTGGATGCAGAACAAAGGCCTGAATATGATGAAGCACACAATGAAGAAGCTCATTTGATGGCGCTCTGCACTGTGCAGCTGCCTGAGAGTTGAGAGATAATAAAGCATCTACTCAGCTGTACAAATGTAGAGCCTTTCTCTGTAGCCACACAGCTGCTGCTCAGTACCCGCTCATTGTGTTGAGCGCATTTTGTTAAAACTTGATTAACTCCAGCACATATCACCACTGAACGTAGCTGTACTGTACATTTATAAGTCCGAGTGTGTTTCTCTTGTGTCCCGTCAGTCTCAACAAAGGACTCACTGTGGTGTCGGATCAGTTGGGCCTTCATACGCTGCATCCTACAGTTAGGGCTCTTGTTGTTGACGTGCTGGGAACTAGACTGAAGGGCAGATGTGACTGGGAAACGTGAGGAGTTGCCTCTTGGATGACCTGTTGCCAAGATAAACAAGCCTGGCTCCAACAAGAGAAGACAAGGTGGAGCTGACTTTTGAGTACAATGTGTAAGAGACTTGTAAAAGGCATGTTAGGAGACGGAGTTACAAGCCCAGAGAGTTGGGTCACA
Organism: Chelmon rostratus; assembly: GCF_017976325.1. Classification (NCBI taxonomy): domain Eukaryota; kingdom Metazoa; phylum Chordata; class Actinopteri; order Chaetodontiformes; family Chaetodontidae; genus Chelmon; species Chelmon rostratus. Next base: position 16,456,618 of record NC_055659.1, on the reverse strand, counting down.
ATGTAACACGGTAACTGATAAGACTGCTAGTCTAAATAAATGTTTCAATCAACAGGCCCAAAAAACTATAAAAACTTTAAGCTTTTTACAAGTTACAAGTTTGTCTTACTACCACAGTCTCACTAAATTCTTAACAGTTTTAAAACTTTAATACTTTTGAGATTTTTTTTATTAAAAGAGTTGAAGGGTACTTTGTTTCGCTGACTGCACAAGCACGATGTTGAGTAATGCTGTACTTTGGACTCCACTACACAACACTGTAGTTGAGTTTTACTTTGCAAATTAAGATTTTGTACATAAAACATATGATCCATTTTTCCATTTTTGATCCAAGGTTCATTTATGGATCTACAACAACACATCAATCAATGGGATAAGATGTTAAAGTGATTTCCAACATGGTTCTAAGGTGTTTGAAGACGTGAAGTTGAACAATAAAACTAGGACTGCATCAGTGCGAAAAGACCAAATCATCGAATATAACATAAAACGTAAATAAGCTCTAACCTGACCTCTTACCGTCCTTATTGTTTTGTCAACTTCATAGTTAATCTCGTTAAACTAGCACCAGCGCAGCCCCAGACTGAAAAATGAGCATCTGGCTACATTATTTACTCAAGGCACCACACACAAACACAAACTGGCCGTGGAGTGAAAGCCAAGCTGAATGTGGAACATTATTATCAGTCAGCACAAATGTTACCGGAGCATGCCTGCTGGTGATTTTGTACTGAGCTTCTGTTGTTTGTTGTTTTTCTTTGAATTTATTATCATCATGAGTCCAAGGAGACATGTTCAGTGAATACATAATGATGTTATTCAGAATAAGCTGCACTTTGTCTCTAAATTTAGCTGTAAAAAGTCAAAGTTTTAAGGTTGTGTCACATAATCATATATATATTTTCATATATATACATTATTGTATTATTTTAAGCATGAAATATATAAGCAACAATTTTATACTATAGCTGGTTGAGATGGAGCTAATTTTACCTACTTTTTATATTAGTAAGTAGTAGAACTCAATTTTCCTGCGAGCTCTTACTCACTGTGGTCTCACAGCTGCAGACATCGCACCCCCAGGCCTTCCTCCTCCTCTCTGGAGATTTCAACCACGCCTCCCTGTCGTCAACTCTCCCCACTTCACCCAGTGTGTCAAATGCCACACCAGAGACAATAAAACACTAGATTTAATGTATGAAAACACACAAGACGCTTACAGCTCCTCACCCCTCCCCCCACTGGACAGATCTGATCACAGTCTGGTTCATCTGCAAACTACTTACATACCTTTGGTGAGAAAACAACAGCCAACCATTAGGTAGGTGAACACATGGTCAGATGAGTCCAGTATGGCACTGAGGGACTGTTTTGACACCACTGACTGAGAAGTGTTGTGCAGCCCAGAGAGGTATTTACAGTTTGTAGAAAAAGTCCTCAGTATGTAGGACATTACTGAGGACCTTCTATGACTCTGTGGTTGCATCTGCAGTCTTTTACGCAGTGGTCTGCTGGGGCTGCGGAACCTCTGTGAGGGACAGAAAGAGACTCAATAAACCGGTCAGGAGGGCTGGTTCTGTCCTGGACTGCCCTCTGGACACCACTGAGGATGTAGCTGAGAGGAGGATATTAGCCAAGCTGACATCGATCATGAACAACCCCTACCACCCTCTGCATGACACAGTGGGGGCCCTTAGCAGCTCCTTTAGTAACAGACTGCTGCATCCAGTGTGTAAGAAGAAACGCTACCGCAGGTCCTTCATTCCAACAGCTGTCTGATTATTCAACTCCAGCATCACTTCACATAAGACTGTGTTGGGTTTTTTTCTCATCATTTATGCCAACATACACTCATAAATAAAGTTGTATCATGTCTTATCTTATCTTTTACTTAAGTAAATGTAGCAATACTACAGTGTGGAAATACGCTGTTACAAGTTCAAATCCTGCATTTAGTGTAACTTTTACTTGATTAAAAGTACAAACCTATTAACATCAAAATATACTTTAAGTACCAAGCACTTATCTTGCAGAATGACCAATCTCAGGATAATATATTCTATTGTATAAATAATCTAAATCTACAACATAACAACTAACTAAAGCTGTCAAAATAAAGGTAATGGAGTAGCAGGCACAATATTTACATCCAAAATGTAGTGCAGTAGAAGTATAAAGGAGCATAAGGTGGAAATACCCAATCAAAGTACACAAATGTCTATTTAAGTACAGTACTTGAGTAAATGTACTTAGTTACATTCTGCCACTGTTGTTTCTTTAAAAATGCATATTTCATTAGATGTTTTGTATTTGAAATCCTAATTTCCAATGTAACCAATAAGTACAAGTACAAAAGAGTAAAAAGTACAATAATGACTTTGACAAGAGTAGAAGTACTTGAAATTTGCAACTAAGTACAGTAAGTAACTTGAGTGAGTATACTGAGTATGTACACTGGGGTATTTCTACTTTCAGTCTTCCCCCACCTCTGCTCTGTGTAGTTCCTCCGTGTACTTGTGTGACGTGAGATGAACGAAGGCCTGAACGCAGCACTCCTGCCGGTCATGCGCACTGAGGGCCACAGAGAGCTGCCGTGCCGGTCCCGTTCCTCCTGTGCTGGAATTTCCTCCCGGGTCCGCTCCAGAGCCAAACCTTCACGTGTCCTCATGTGTTTACCGGGCGAAATCCACGTGTGTGAGCCGGCAGGCCCCGCCCCCGCACGGGAGGAGAGGGCCCCCGCCCACCGGAGTTCATAAAGCCTGAACCCGGGTACATGACTGGGAGAATACTTGGAGACATGGTCGAGGAGTCCCATTTGTTTGATATCAACTTCGAGGAGTCAGATAAACAGCAGCTTCATTCAACAGGCTTGAAATAAGACGTTGTACTGTAACTGGACTGAACTGCAGACGACTGATAATGTAAGTAAAATGACACTGAACTCATCCTTCAAATGTTCTGTTTCGGCATTTTATGGGGTTAATTTCGTGTTGAATGTCTGTATAGCATATGGTCTACTTTCAAGTTTGTATATAGGCCAAAATTTATATTTTCAGTCTTACGAACTACATGTTTACATGGCTGATATCTTCCACTCCCCACACGACCTTAAGTTATGTGGGTTTATATCTCCTCCAAAAATCCTCCACACTCACCGAGGCCTCTTGTGATAGTTATTTTTACGGGAGTGTTGACGGTGACGGGAGGGAGGCTCCAGTGACAGCCCAGCTTGACTGGCCGACACGAGCTCCAGCCTCACGTGGAGCGCTGTAGTAAACTGGGCAGGGTCTCGTCTCGAGCTCTGCCCGGCGCCTCCGTCGCACACGCGCTACTCGCTCTCCCGCCACAGCCTTGAATCACTCCTCCCGGCGCGGCCCCGCCCCTTCTCCCTGTGACGTCCAATCCCCTGAGGTGGAAGGAACGGAGCGGTTCGGGGGGGGGGTGGAGGTGCTGGGGTGCACGATGATGGCTCGCAGCAGTGCGCCCCACATTTTCTACCACGTATTGCCCACAATAAATGAAGATTTAGAGGATTTTTTTTTTGACCCCCACTGCAAGGTACCCCACCTGACCTTAGGCCACGCAGGTCCACAGTTACATAACAGTGGGTGGGGAAGGGTCAGTGAAAACCTATAATTAAAACAGGTCAAGTCATCATTTTCCACTCTGGGACAGCCTCTAGCAAGTGAAATAATGTTGAAAAGAGTGCATTGAAAGTGTACAGTTCAAAGATGTCTGGGAGTCCCTCAAGGGGACACAGTTTTTTTGTAAACAACAATAGAAACATTTGTTCTCAGAGTTATTAGTTATGATTCATCTTTGGAAAACCATTCTGTGTGTTTGACGTGAGTTCTGTGTGAGTCTTGAAGCTGTAAGTTGTAGATTTTGTTGTTCTGTTTCTTCGACGGTGTGAACATGAATGACCTGCAGTTCCTGGAAAAACGCCACATTACATGACCTCAGATCAGCTTGCTTGGCTCTGCTGTGCTGTGCAGCCAATACAGATGATGCAGCAGGACATGTCTTACCAGACTTCTGTCCATATTTATATATTTTTGTTAAACAATTTGTGAGGGATCATTTGGCGTAAAGCTTTGTTTGAATGTCAGATTTGCCATCATCCCCATAAAACAGAATCGCTTCTGTACTTGTACAAAATCTAATCTATTTTATCAGTGACAGTAAAGTTCACAAGGGTCTTCCATATTATTAATATTATTCTAATTACAATGACCTCTCCTCTTTCAAAGTGCTTTAGCTGGATAATTAGGGTGGGCTGAGATTCTCTTGATTGTTCCCTCAAATAGGAACCCTGCCCAGTCCTTCCCGGATGACTAGAATGACTTATTATTCTCCTGAGACACGGCTGATTCCTTCCTGCAGCTCTTACAGTACAGTGTCATGAGCGTTTAACACTCAGAATACTTTTAATATGAGTGCTTTGCAAATCTATTTCCACGAAAATTCATAGATCTGACATTTTTATGATCTTCAATACTCCTGATCAGCTGCTCGTTGTAGGTTAATCTGTTGAGCTCGCTGGCTGTAGATGGCCAGACACCGCCACCTAGTGGTGACTCTGTGTATCTGCAGGCATCATAAGCCGTGTGAAGAACTTGTCCTCACATGTCTGAGTGAGATTATGTCCAGGCATGTACCAGAGACTCTCAGAGGAGGGCTCAGTGAGTCACTGGCTGGTCAAGGCTTTATAACGAGCTCCCCAGTGACTCCAGTGTTAGATGCTCTGTAGTCTTTGTAGAGGAAGCTGATTAGAGCCATGGTAAGCCTGATTTCTACTTTCACTTTGAAAAACAGCTTCTGCTTTATGTTTTCTTTAATTTGATATGGATTATTACCATTGATTCAAATGATTTTTTCCTTAATTTTAGAGTCATTTTATTGTCAAGACTCAGCTTTTTGTACACTTTGGAGAACTTAGTGCATCTTTTACCTGTGTAACATATAGATCGACAGAAAATTATTGGCAGCTATTTTGATAATCGATTGATTGATTTGGTAGGTAAATTGATAATGAATATAAATGTTTGCAGCAGACCCACTGAGTCACCATCACTGTCTCAGCTGATCATCAGTGATGTCCAGCAGCAGCTTTTCCAACTAACCGGTAGCCTTTTCTCTGTTTCCTGCAGTGCAGAATTATGGCTTCTCACAAGCGGATCCTGAGCACCCTGAGGAACGGCCCTGCTCGACGTAACCTGTTCGGCCCCGTCGACCGGGAGCAGCTGCAGGTGGAGTACCAGGCAGCCCTGCAGAAAGACCTGGAGGAGGCTTCGAATCGCTGGGGCTTCGATTTCATCTCGGACAAGCCTTTGGAGAGCAGTGATTTCCAGTGGGAGGGCATCCCAGGCGCCAAGGTGCCACTGCTCTACAGATCCTGTATGTTTGGTCTGGGACAGGCAGATGGTCAGAGGGCAGCAGAGGCAGCAGGTACATCCAAGGGAGGAAGGGTGGAGTTGCCATGGAATGACAAGGAGAACATCCCCTGTTCGCCAGATAGATGTACCGTCGACACAGAGAACCTGGAGAAGACGCCGGTCAGACGAGAGAGTAGAGGGCTGAAGAGGAAACAGACAAACCTCACAGGTACAGATTTAAGATATCCTGTGTGAACCTGTGGAGTTGTAACATCATGTAGATTTACATGTGCTGAACTTCCTGTTCTTTATCCCAACAGATTTCTATCAGGCTAAAAGAAGGGTAGTTTGGATGCCACGCAAATCCGGCGAGTGATTTCCGGTGCAGTTTACTGCAAAGGTGCCAACATCCCAAAAGAACCACACAAACAGTACTACACTCAGGAATACCACGTTCTGCACAGACTCTGCACAGTCACTCATCTGGGGGTTCTTGTACCCGGCGAATCATCTTACAACAGAAGGGACCTCAGCTTCACATCATTAATATCAGGTTAATTAGGGTACTGTATTCACTCTGAGGGGGTTTGGTGTTTTTCCCACTGGTAAGAAGGGGACATTTGAGCAGAGAAGATTAACGGTAATCTCTGGAATCAGTGGGTTTATACTCATTTGGATCATGGGGATGCCAAATTGTAGACTGACATTTCCTACTGTACATTCCACAGTGCTGAAAATGTAAAAAATCTGTACCGCTTGCAGCACAGAGATACGATGGATAAATGCATAACTGTGTACACTTGAAACTGATGCCATGTTGGCTGAAATCACTCTGTCTCATGATGAAATTAAGGAGTGACTGTGATCAAACTGCAGAATGGTTGAAAATGGTAGAGAACAGGGAAAGCCTTTTGGCCCCTTTGTTCAAATCCACTATTGTTTTTCTACAATGTTATTTCTTTATGTGTATCGTGTGGGCTAGGAGTCTTTTTATACGAAACATTTATCATACTTTATACATTCAGATGTACAGCTGTGTTTTCTCTACCATCATGTACTCATAGGAACATACTTGAAGAGTTCTGATATCCTGTACATGCTGTTGCTTTGCTTAGATTGTTAATGACAGAAGTGCCATCATGTCCTCTTCCTTTCTTTCCATCCACTGTATGTAGATTGATTTTCAGAGGAGACCTCCTAAAGTGCCCCCTGCACAGCATCAGATATTGTAGGTTAGGAGTGTAGTACCATGTCTATTGAAGCCTTAAAAACACATATATTAGGTTTATTTAGATATATATCAGAGATTTATCTATAGAGTTTAATAGAGCACTGTAATGTAGCAGAACCGCAAAGAAACATTGCAGTATTGCACATACATCTGATAGGTGGTGTGTTTGAAACACCCAGGTTCAAGTGTCTTCACGGCATTTGTTTCGGTATCTGAAGCTCCAGAAAGGACAATCAGAGGAAGTGTTCTCAGAAGCAAATGTATTATTTTCGAAGCAAAGTGCTTAATTCTTTCCTATTTGGACGCATCGTGCAATTATAACAGACAATGTGTTATTATCTGCCTCAAAACAAATGGCGTGTTTGTCCATGACACTTATTTATGTCTATGTTGGCAAATCCTGCTGCTATGGGTAATCTGAATGAGTGTCAAACAAGGTCACTGTAATGCTAATCCTCACCTAGTGACAGCTTAGAAATGTCCGCCGCCACCGCCGCAAATACAAAGCTAAGCATATAACAGCATTACCCCAAACAATGAATGCACTTCTGTTCATAGATGCTTGTGCACAGGTCTTGTTTTATGTTAAGCTACAAATGAAAAGATCTATTCTTATTTATTGTCAGATATATATTCCTCGTGTTAATTTAGTTTTTGTTTAATTATTATGAGAATTCCAAATTCCAATAAAATATCCAAATGAAATTTCTTGTCAATGTGTTGCTTTATTGTGTTCTTTACTGTGTTTGTACTTTTCTACTTTTTTGTACTCGGGTATCAAAAGTAAACATCACTGAGGTTGATAGAGTCTATGTCCGTGTTATTATGTGTGTTACAATGTTGTATTATCATGATCATTGATCCATTAATGACTAAATACAATTTTGATGATGTAGCTGCCCAAGTTTAACTAATTTCTGTTAGTTTCATCTTTAATAGGCTTCACGTTTTTGCATTCCTTATTGTTTGTGTATGTAAATTCTTATTCTGGAAAGTAGCCTCTAATCATAGCTGTGAAATGTACAGTTTTGGCTCTGAAATATAGTACAGTATTTCAGAGTACCAAAAAAAAAACAAAAAACTGCGCCTCAACCAAGTACAACAGTGCACTGCTTTTTATTCCACATGATTGCATCAGTAATGATGATTTCTGAGTGCTTACATTTTTAGTACTTTAGTATATCAGGTCGAGGCCAGGTTTGCAATGCAGGACTTTTATTTGTACAGTGATATTCCAAAATATTCCAGATTTTGTAATCAACTTTATGTCAGGTGTGAAGACACTGAAGGGCAGCAGGCGTGTTTCTGGTGCCTCCTACAGTGCTCCTGGAGGGGGAAAAAAGCTTTGAAGATTTTAAAGAGGTAAAAATAAACCGTCATCCATGGACAGGGTGTGGCACAAAATAATCAAATTCCCAGCGATCAGGTGGCTGGCTAACAATTTAAAGCTATTCACAAATGTGGGTTTGTATATTAAGAAAAAAACACTGTTACATTGGTGCATCTATGGTGCATTTTAGTTTTAAACATCCTATTGAGGAGTGGTGGAATATAATAAGTACATTCACTCAAGTGAGTGAATGTACTTGAGGTACTTAATCTAGTGATTCCATTTAATCCTGCTTTATACTCCTACATCACAACATTTCAGAGGGGAAAACCTTTTATTTTGCTACCGTTATTCTATATATCTGCATGCACTTTCACATGGATGCATCAGTAATAACAATCCAAAACTGTAGTTTATAGAAATATAGACGCAATATGCTTTTACCTCAGTAAAAGATGTGGGATTCCTTTTTATGCCACATCCAGTATGTGGATGAAGGCTTGTTTTCCCCTCTTTGACATTTATTTAATGTTTGTTTCTGAGATGAAAGCTCGCTCACATCCATGTTCAGCGGGTATCCCGCACACACACACACACACACACGTGCCAGCACAGAGAGAGATCTTGAAGTCGCGTGAATACAACTTGAATCAGACACCTTCTTCCTTGATGATGAAGGTAAATGAAGAGAGTGAGTCACTGCTCAGACAGACACTGTGTGCTTTGGCACCACATCACTGCGGCCCCACATCAGCGCGCACTGGGTGTGTGTGTTTGTACTGGGGGGGGGGGGGCTGCCACGTCCCACCCCCCTCCCAGCGCCTCTCCTTTGGCCCCAGCAGCACAGAGGCACCTGCACGCCTGCGCTAAGCTCTCCCATCCCCCCGCCCATTTCCCTCCATCATCTGTCCCTCAGCTCCCACATCCATTATAGGTCAGGACAGCTCGCGTTTGCGTTTAGACTGAGCGAGAGAGAGGGAGAGCGGGAGAGAGCGACACAGGGGGAGGCGGAGGGAGCATATGACACAAAGGGGAGAGAGAGAGAGAGAGAGAGATCGGAGCGTAGGAGAGAGAGAGAGGGAGAGAGAGAGGCTGCAGATATTGATGGTATTAACAATGGAGCGTTAGGATCCAGTGAGGGGATAGTCAGCCACACAACGGCTGAGGGGAAAGATATTTGAGGAGGGGGGCTCCTCCTCGGTGAGCACAGGGGGAGGTGGAGGAGGAGGTGGAGGAGGAGGAGGAGGAGGATGGGCCTCGAACACAGACTTGCAATGGCACTGCAAAAATTGGATTAAAGCAGTATGGTAACGTTTCTAATTTAATCTATCGCTGTGCTGCTTGTGTCTCATCCTCATGTGTTCGCATCCATCGGCCGTCTCTCGTGTCACAGTGCGTCTCCCGCCGAGTGAGGGAGGCGCGGGCATCACCCCCTGTCCTCCTCTGTGTGTGTGTGTTCTTTGATGCCATTTTTTAATGGAAATCTGTCATCTCCATCCTCACCACAGCCCCGCGTCTCTCCCGACCTCTCCATCCATCGCCGGACCGCCACCCCGTGTGTGTTTTTTGGGGGGGCACCACTACATTTGAGCATCTGCTCTGTGTTGTTTTTGTTTTTTTGTTGTTTTTGTCCGTTTTTCACCCATACGTGCATCGCCTCCTCCATCGCTTTGCTGCTGCATAAGCATCTCACTTTCTCTGATGAGATCAGGAAATGATTAACCGCCAGGGACTGCAGGCATCTGTGTTTGCTCTCCATTGCAATTTGATTGTAACCTAAAAAAAAAAGGTACCGCAGTCATTCCATACATAGCCTGTATAATATTAATAATTATAAGAAGCTTGCTCTCATTTCACACTGTCACGCAAATCAAATGCATATAAATCCTCGCACCGTTCCGTCTGGGGAAACTGGAGCAGCGCTATGAGATGTTTGGTGTCATGTGTTCGCCTGAGCTCATGTTTGCAGGGTCTGATTACACTGTTTTGACGTCAGACAGAGGGTCATTAACCGTCCCTCCATCTGCCCAGCTGAGCATATAGGCTGATACGACCCGGAGCAGGGGATCCCCTCATGCATCAGTGAGGTGTCAGCGCAGGGCTCATTGAGTCAGACAGAATGATCCAGAACACATAGACATGTTTACGTACATGGAGACAATGTAGAGCAGTTTTAAAAACTTCATCGTCATTGTCATAATTATGTTGCGCTATTTGGCTTTGAATGCACCGTGCAGCGTGCTTTAACGCTCTTAATCCCTCATATGCACCCAGCGCACTTTTAAAGGAAGGTGGCTGAAAGTCTGGAGTGAAGCTGAGTCTCTGAGGCTGTGCAGGGCAGGAAGCAACATAATTATGTATCATCTAATTAATGCATGATGGCCTTTCTGTGTACTCTCTGATGCCTGCACCAAATCAATTAGCGGCATTACCACCAGGGGAGGAAAGTAACTAACTGGATGTTTATTTATATTGATGAGGCTGCGACTCCCTAATAATTTCCAAGAAGTTTCCTGCAACAAACTCTGTAATTCGGTAATAATCACAGAGAGAGAAAAAAACTGCTCCATTTAAACGCAAGAATATATTCATTCATCATTCACTCATATGCATATATGTTGAATTGTATGATTAGGTGTTACCTGTCGCGCCTGACTCTCTGCGTCACACTGAAACATGTTCATTTAAAGTGTACCAGCTGAACAATTATCTACAGTATTTTCCTATAATTATCTACAGGTAATTTCTAGGAAATTATCAAGAAATTATTGACCTGTAAACTAAAGCATCACCAATATTTGACATGTTGCCTTAGTATTCTTAAAAAACCAAAAACTACCAAGGAGCCCACAGTTTGTCTGTCATGGCACCATCAGATGTGTCAAGTTTGAGTTTCCAAAAAGAAAGGACACATGAAACTGGATGCACCACTGGCCCTTTTCCCAGATTACTCAGAATAGCCTTTATACTTATACTTGAATAGATTTCAATGCATTTGATGCTTCTACTTGACTATAATGTAATAGCGCCTCATCTGTAGTGGCTGTCGAACTGATCACCTCCCCCTGCCCTCAGCTGGACAAGAGCGAGGTGGCAACTCTAGGCCTACCCTCCACCACCAGCCATGGAGGCTCTGACAGCAACATCAGCGCGGAAGGAGCGGCGGCAGCGTCTGGGGTCACGGCCGGGGGTGCTGAGTGTTCGGGGGCCGGCGAGCCGCAGAGGACGCGCGCTGCTCTGGAGCACCTGCAGCAGAAGATTCTGAAGGTCACGGAGCAGATTCGCGTGGAGCAGGAGGCCCGAGACGACAACGTTGCAGAGTACCTGAAGTTGGCCCACAACGCAGACAAACAACAGGCGTCCCGGATCAAGCAGGTGTTTGAGAAGAAGAACCAGAAGTCGGCACAGACCATCGCACACTTGCACAAGAAGCTAGAGCACTATCACAAGAAGCTGAAGGAGATAGAACAGGTAGGTGAGCAAGAGAGCGCTGAACACGGACACATGATGTTGTTGAATGATTATCTCATGACTGACTCGAACAAGTGTTGAACTATCTTTGTGAGGACAGTTGTGTCCGACTGATGATTCTCCTCTGCTAACACTTAAACCAATGCATCATCCTGTGTCTCACCTAATTCTCTGCAGGGCCTGCTTTCCTCATCTTCCTGCAGTTCTCTCCCTTAAACCTAGTCACCTCTGTCCTACCTTTAAGATCCTCCACTTCTCTGCTTCCTCATTTCTCTTCCCTCTCTACAGAATGGACCAGCCCGGCAGCCTAAGGATGTCCTGCGGGACATGCAGCAAGGATTAAAGGACGTCGGGGCCAACGTTCGTGCTGGGATAAGTGGTTTTGGAGGTGGCGTAGTCGAAGGGGTCAAAGGTGGAGTGTCTGCCCTCACTCACACAGCTGTGGTCTCCAAGCCAAGAGAGTTTGCCAGTCTTATCAGGAACAAGTTTGGCAGCGCGGATAACATCGCTCACTTAAAGGACACACTTGAGGACGGAGTCGGGGGCCACTCTGAGGACGCCCCCACACCTCGTGCCCTGAGTGGAAGTGCCACTCTGGTCTCCAGCCCAAAGTACGGCAGCGACGACGAGTGCTCCAGCGCCACGTCCGGCTCCGGAGCGGGTAGTAATTCTGGGGGTGCAGGGGGAGGAGGAGGAGGAGCAGGAGGAGGGTTACTAGGACCAACGATGGGGAGTCCCAGACTGGACGGGCACCACCACCACCACCATCACATGCACAGCTCTTGGGACTCTCTACTTGAGGGTCTGCAGGAGATCAAAGCCAGCCAGGCGCACATGGAGGACGCCATCGAGGACATGAAGGGCCAGCTGCAGAGTGACTACTCCTACATGACACAGTGCCTGCAAGAAGAGAGATACAGGTGCACGTCCAAATAAAACAAACAGTGGCACACTTTTAAACTCTGGTGTATTCAGTCCAGGCTTTACAATGTAGTTCACTGGAAGGATAAGGCTGGCAATATTCTACTTTTTTGTTAAAGTCAACAAATCCGATGAAAAGACCAAAATCATCATCACTAAAGGATTATCTACAAACCAATTTTCTTACATCAGTCTCCCAATACTTCTATCCCTGCCGTGTCGGTGGCCTTGGGCCTGTGCCCATTTGTTCCTACTGCAGATACAAGTCTTAAAAACGAGTCATTTCATTTTTAAAAAAAGGAACAGCTGGGCACTGTTGTTTTTGCCAAACTTTATCCAAACAGGACTAAATAGTGAATTTGCTGGGAACTATTTTCAGCCGCAGATTAATAAAAATTTGGGGAGTTAGCGAGTTGTTACAGCTACAGGACGGTGAATGTGGGATCAGCTCAAAATGAACCGCAGTGCCCACGTTCATCGTAAAGACAGTCGGCCAGTGCAACAGTGTGTCTCACTGATGTGGTTTGAATAGTTTTTGGACAACAGTGGAGGACCATGGCACAGAGGGACCAGGCTATAAATGCATTTTGACTTTGGTGTCATTTTCAGAGTTGAAACATTTTCAGGATCTTTGGCACTATTTTGAGTTTTTTTTAGTTTGTGTTTTGTACTTGTATGTTCAGGTATGAGCGACTTGAAGAGCAGCTGAATGACTTAACAGAGCTGCACCAAAACGAGATGACGAATCTTAAACAGGAACTCGCCAGCATGGAGGAAAAAGTCGCCTACCAGTCCTACGAGCGAGCGAGGGACATTCAGGTAAAACTCCAGACAACTTGTCTTCAGGTATTTTCCTATAATATCGCATATTCATGACTTAATAGAAAACAACGTTCTTTGGTTGTTATTAAGAGTAAAACACTGGTTTGATCAGAATTGATTGACAGCAACCAAACAACCCACCCACAACAGTCACTAGAGTCCTGATTGGTCCACTGTAGTGCTGACATCACACTGTTCTAACTGAGCCCTGCCCACATCATCACAAGTTTTCAGGGCCCTTAAAATCCCTCTGTGGTTACTCTGTGTGGGTGTTTTTGCACACAGGAGGCCGTGGAGTCGTGCCTGACCCGCATCACCAAGCTGGAGCTGCAGCAGCAGCAGCAGCAGGTGGTCCAGTTGGAGGGAGTGGAGAACGCCAATGCTCGAGCTCTGCTCGGTAAACTCATCAACGTCATCCTGGCGCTCATGGCCGTGCTGCTCGTCTTCGTCTCCACCTTGGCCAACTTCATCACCCCGCTGATGAAGACGCGAGCCCGGGTGGCCGCCACCGTCCTGCTGACCTTGCTGCTGTTCGTCCTGTGGAAGCAGTGGGACTTTGTGGAGCCGTGGCTGCTGCCCAGCTGAGCTCCCCGCCTGAGAGGGACTCCAGAGCGGAGACGCTGGTTTCAACTCTGTCGCCGCCGCTGAAGGATGCAGGGACTGAAATAGAATAAGAGCGACTGCAATTGTTCCCTTTGAGCGTGAAAGTGGAGCATCTGAGGACAAAACATGGCCCTTTTAGTTGAGGAGCGGACACGATCCGGCCAACGTGAGAGGTGTTTACAGTGAGAAAGAACAGAAATTCTCTGGCTGCCAAGCAACAAAAGGCATCATCTCATCTCGCCCAAATCTGTTGGTGTTGATGGCCAATCACCGATTGCGTTGCTGTCACCAAAAAACTGAGTTTCTTGGAAGAAACCTTTGGATCGTCTTTTTTAATTATTTATGATACATGAATTACAAGGTCTAGAGAAACTTATACTGACTTTAAAACGCTGATCATGTTCGCTGTAACCTTCATGTTGAAGCTATAGGAAAAGGTTTTTTTTTCATGAATGTTATGTGCTCATGCATGTCCTCATATGTGCACTAAGATGCATCTAGCTGGCATGAGTTAACATTTCATTAATGACTAAATGAATCTTCTATAACTGCCATTTTGTTGTCAGAAATACAGTGCAGATATGTTGTATCGCAGCATCCCTGGTTTGTTTCACATGCTGTTCTGGTGTTGAAGCAGTGCTTTTAGATGCATTTCTTTCTTTTCTGTCTTTTTGTTGAAGTCGAATGAACTGTTAAAAAAGAAAACAAAAACTGATATCCGCAGGAAACTCACCATAATAATTCAACTACATAAAATCTGTTCTGTCCATAAATGCTCTTTCATAACCACTATTGTAGAACTGCTACTATCCACAGTGTCAATTACCTGGCATGTCAAATTGTATCAAAGTTTATATCCAGTTTGCAAAAAACAATTATTGCTGTTTTACTAAACAATGTAAAAAATAAATGATTTCATATATTAGGCTGACCTTGAATATATGCTTATCAACCTTTTTCTGAGACTGAACTTTTTGATTGAAATGTTCTCAGACCGAGAGCAAAATCTTCCATCACATGAGAAATGGAAAATAACGGCACTATTTTGTAAAAGGCACCTTATTCTGAAGGGTTCATAAATTGTAACAATTGGTTTTATTATTAACAGCAAAATATTTTCCAGAGCAACATGAATCTGTTTTGTCATTAATAAGGGCAACTTTTGGGTTGCAAGCTTGTGAAAAATCCCCTCACTGATTGGAAGGGCTGCAGCAGAACTGGACCAAAATCCATTTCACAAACAACGTGTTAGGCATCTATTAATGGATTGATGCCAACATCTAGGACAAACACCAAAGGACTTTTTCACAACCTGGCAACCCAAAATTTGTTTTCATTAATTTCTTATTGCTGCTCTATAAAGCATTATTAAATGATCTATTTACTACTAATAAAGCCTTTGGTTACAACTTTTAAACCCTTTATAAATGTTTTTCTATCAGACAATTTGTACAGAATTAAAACTAAAGCATACATTCTTATTACTATCACACATATTCACTTAATACTATAAAATAAATAACTGCTCATAAATAAAAGTAACTAATAAGTGAGTAATTAGCTCAACATGAAACTGCATGACGCTGCTGACTTTATGTAGCGTAATCAGCGGTTGAGGAACTGCTCTTGGAAATAGAAACAAGCAATGCTAAAGAACAGCTGATCATATTTCACTGCAAATTACAGTGCGACTTTCGTGCTTGTACTGTTTAAATGTTCTGACTTTAAAATGAAATTATGTAAGTACTGGTCAACAGCAGCCGCTCCACTCTGATAATGATAATATGGGAAATGCTGGCATTTACTTAAAATGCTAAGCTACTGTGACAGTGGCAAAGAGGTGTCATAGAGCCAGTGACTCGATGTTAGACAGCAATATTTCAGCAATACCTTAAGTCTCCACTAGCCACTGGTCATACCAGACCGAGTGAGGCTGTAGCATTAAAAGCCCTGAATGTATTGAAATGAGCAACAGTGCATTTTATCTGCTTATGAAGAAACCTTTTCATTTGTAAGAGGAAGATGTGTTACTACTTCTCAAAAGCTTAATAGTCTCGCTTTAAAGCCAACAACAGTCTCATAGCTCACATACAGAAGCAATGAATAAAATCTTGTAAACAATATATTGTGGTTTATGGTACGTTTTCCTGATGTTTTATATGATTTCAATCAAATGTGTCCAGGACTTGATTTTCATAATGAGGACCTTTATGGGGGAAAACTCATCATGGTACATCTGTGATAGAAACTGGACAGGGGACCATTTCTTGCTAAGAAGAGAAATAATCTTCAGAGATTTACATCTAATGCCCTCTCATCAGCAGCATCTTTGTCTGGACCAGATTACATTTAGGTTGCAAATCTTGAAGAAAGCTTTAGAGAATCTTAATTAATAGGAGGATGGGAATAGGAATCTGCTAATCCTGTGGATTATTTCAGCTCTATTTCACCGCTTCCATTTCTGTTATGCTAAATTTGCGATGAATGCAACACAATTTTCCTGAATTTCCTCACATGCATCCTCCTATAACGCTATTAATGCAGATGTCTCAGACACCGTGAAGCTACATTAATGAAGCTGCGTACAAAATGCTTGAAATGAATACATCCCAAAACAGCTATCAAATTTGCTTTGTCTTTTTAATAATTACTGTCAGGCAAAACCCATATGACCATTACATTTATGACAGGTATTCTTACAGTACAAGACAGAACTCAAGGGGATCAGAGCCAGTGGCATGGCCACACCTGACCACTAAAAAGTAAGACATTCATCGTCATTAGATTGTTCCAACTTTTACATAGAGTTCACAATTTTATTTTGCATTTGACTCGTATCAAACACAACAGTATCTAGCAAATTCTAAAGACCTTGATAGAAACAGCAGAGTAGAAAAAAACATTGTATAACAAGCAGAAGAATTCCTGATTTTATCTTAATTTCCTGTCAAGATGCAAGATGTACAATATATTGCTTTCAGGTGCTCAACTCAAAATGGGTACCCCAAGTCTCCCACAAACACATTCTTCAGTATCGCAGTCTGCCCCTTTTGCTCACTTTGTTTATCTCCTGCAGTTAAAACACAGGTGCAGTGTCCGCGACCCGGGCTTGGACTAGTCTAACCGTTACACCACAGGGGGAGCTGCCATTTAAAGAAGATACAGGAGCTAAAAGATGAACAATCACAAAGATAGGACCAACAATATTAGCCCCTCCTCAAAAGTGCAGCTTTCTGTCACTCATCATCAATCCAAGTGTCTGAAACTCATACTTTAAGCTTCTTTTCATGGACGTGAAACATAGAGTGACCACAAAATAAACTAAAACAAAAAACTATTCCTGCTTACTGAGAGCACAGGACACAGTATCCAGTCATAGCAGTACACTTGAGGAGAGGACATGATGAAGTACAAATGACACAGGGATTAAAAGTATTAAAAGTGTCCATGAGTGACATTTCATAAGAATTAAAAAAGCTGAAAGGGAGGCAACACAGAGTCTGGACTTCAGCTGGTTCTGTAACTAGATCCAGATCATTCAAGTGGAACTACACAATGATGTTGAAAGATGTACCTCTTATAATATCTAGTGTATTGGCATCAAATGTAGTTTTATATAAAACGCACATGAACAACATCATTGTGACAAAATGCTCCGAAATCCAGAATCGGCGTTGTCTTTGAATGTAAAATGCCGTCTCCGGAGAGCGCCTGGTTGGTTCCAGACTCAACAGACATGAGCCTGATTGTTTTTTAAAAACATGGACACACAAGTTGGTGTTCAGCAGGACAGAATCAGACCCGCTCCCACAGTCTTCAGGCCATTAACCAATATGCTGGTCCCATAGGCCGAGAAACCCGTGGCCTCATTTATGAAAAGGTTTTTGATTTCCTTTTATTATTATTATTATGAAATCAAATATAAATAATCCAAAGATGTCCATTAGAGAATTTTAATTCAATTCAGTCATTATTTTTCTTGGCAACATTACAGTAGATATACCATTATTAACATCTTTCTCTCTGGATTATGCTGCCAAATCTTCACCTTGACTCATGATTGTGGCCGTCCTACTGCCCTTGTTGCTATCTTTTTTTAGTAAATCATTTTAAAGTGATTGACATCTGGGAAAACATCAGAGAACATTTTCATAAATGCAGCCTTTAGTTGCCGCGTACAGGTCGACATCACAGCGAGAGGTACCTAAGCAGACCTCTGGGTATAGAAGAGAATATAGGCCTGAGTGTTGCACACTTCCTCCACACTGCAAACCTTCATCTCAGAGTCATTACAGTGGACCCAGAAACCTGAGGAGGAGGAAAGAAAGGTTAAATATGTAGCAGAACTGCAGGACTTCACAGGTTGATCTGAATCACATCCAGTCTCTTCCTCACCTCCTTCTGTATTGTAGCAGTATGCGGTGTAGTGCCCTGAGCCAAAGCCTTTACCATGATGCATGACTACAGCAGACAGATCGTAGGTGTAGCCTCCTCTGTGGACAGAGTGACCTGAGCCTGTGCAGCAGTACGGTTTGATGTTCAGAACTTGGTCAAAGGCCACATGGACGCCGATTTTCTCCCTATGGTTCCGCCCCGACCATCTGCCATACGACAGGAACGAGTTAGCGTCACAAAGATTCAAAGGCATCATGATAAACATAAACGCACCTGTACTTAAATGTTTAGCTCTCCGCTACAAAAAAAGATGATAAACAAGACTGGGTTTCTCAGGCTGTCATAAATGCTTAAATTACGGAATTAGAAGTAAACATGATAAGAAAATGAGCCTGAGGAGAAACTTGCCTGAAACGTTTGAGGTGCAGCCGTAGAACCTGAGGTAAACGGTAGATCAGAAGCTGCTTACGTGCCTCTGACAGAACTAAGGGTTTGTGGGATGATTTTCGTCTTCTTTCTGTCAAGCCATGAAACAGTGAGATGGTAAGTTATTCCACAAATCAATTCAAATACATGTTACCTATGAGAGGCTTTGTTTTAGTGCAGAGGTGACACGCTTTCTTCCAACATTTCAGGCTTTCTTACACACTGCCATTTGCTGTAGATATTCTTTTTTGTGCAATACTTTTCATCACTACCGTTTGCTATTTTATTATCATGTATATAATTTTTTACTGCTCGCTATTTTGCTATTTTATTATGTATAGTTTGTTCTTTATAGTCTTATTTCACAATTTTTCTATCTATCTATCTATCTATCTATCTATCTATCTATCTATCTATCTATCTATCTTTGTGAACAGATAAAGCATTTTGCAAGGCTTCTACCAGCCTAGTTTTCAAGTCGCTGCCTCCTCCAGGGCTGTCAGCAGTGGACTAACACTCGTCACTCTCCACAGTCCCTGCTCGGTCACTGAGAGGAGCAGTGTAGCCCACTGCTGGAGGCGCTGCCTCTCAGTCAAAACTCAACTGCTCAAGATGCTGAATTCTGATTAAGGCATTTAAAACCCTGAAAACTGAATTGGAAATTACATCCTCAAGACAATTTTCATAAAAAATTTATAATTTGTAAATTTATTTAAAAGCCAGTTTTTAAAAATTTGATTGTCATTTTAACTAAATTTCTGCAGGCACTCATCTCCAGTTTCCTTTTCTGATGGAACTCTATTTGCATGTACATGGAACACAACATTATTAAAAAAGCCATTTCTCGGAAGTGGATATTTTTAAAGGCGTATCTAAGGCTTTATAAGAGAAAAAATAGGATTTTTAAATCTAATGCATTTAAATGATGTTAAATTGGCATCCTGAAATCATTCAGACTGATCTAACTCCAACGCCTTCAAAAGCTGCAGACTTTGATTTGGGTTGTATGAAACATTGTACTAACTGTTGCAGTGGTTGCAGGCATAGATGCTGCCTTCAAGAGCCTCCATCTCCGTAAACTTGGACAGCATCTCGGTGAGGGTGCAGCTGCGCTGGTAAGCTGTGGAGCCTGAACTTTTGCCTATGCTGTGGTATCGCTCTGGAAACTCCAAAGACAAATCCCAGAATGGCTCAACTGTGTTAGACTTGTGCTTACAGGACAGACATGTCACCTGAAAAATTTCACAGCGAGAAGAGAATAAAAACAGGTGAGGCCTCCAGTAGAACGTAGTCGTCATGTTTGTTGATGATGCCGAGTCTCGGGTCCCTTTCACACATGTGCTGCAGCCCTGACCTTATCTGGACATTACTCAAAGGAGCTGTACGTGTGAACGCATATGTCTGAATCAGTTGGACTGGATTTTACCCTGCGAGCTCCTGAGTACAAAGTCTTGTAATGTCCAGTTGAGCCCATGTGTGAACAGAGCAGGTCATTGTCTGGAGAGCTCACGGCGAGCGAGTGTGCGTGCTGATGATGTTGCATGAAGTGTAGCTGCTTCGTACTAGGCCTGTCAAAATTGGCCAAAAATTCTATTTTTGTGCATTATGTCCATAAGAGGGAAAATCAACACCACGAGACACACTTCTTCTTTTAAAAGAACAGCATAACTACACATTACAAAATAAATTATATAAAGTCCTATACCTTAATGTTAAATTATTTGCATGTTTCAGATTGACCTACATTTAATTTTCAATTAATGAGTGTGACATTACGTGCAGAGTTTCCAAGAAATGGGAGGAATTACGGTCAAATAGTATCTGTTTTTACAGACCTTATTTTCCAACGTTTTTGTGTCTCAGTTACTAACAGAAGCAACAATTTTTGAGTTTGGTCCAGTATTGAGCCAGAGCGCCACGAAAGAAAGGGGCTGCAATATAATCCCTTCAGGCCTCTGCACAGCGTCAATATCCATCCACTAAAAGTGTTTTTGCCACTGATAGGCTCAGATTGTTAAGTGTGTGACAACATTATGGAAAGGACCCCTGAAGAGAAAGACCTTTTTGCTAGAGAGCAAGATCCTTTTTGCTTGACCAGAAACAGCTGAAATATCGCACTCGCCAAAGGCACCAGAGTCTATTTACAGAAGCAGTAATATTATTTAGAGAGTTTAAGATGTTGGACTTGTACAGATTTCCGAGTTAAAATAAAAAAAGTGCTGTTTTTGTCCACAATCACATATATATTTGGATTTAGAATACTCATTGACAGCCCTGCTTCATAGACTTTTCTGCTCGCCTGTATAGTGCTTTACACTCTTTCAATGATATTGAGGATAAGGCCAAATACATGTAATATTGATATCAATGCAAACAGTCATTTTTACGGATGAGGCCTCTAACTGGGCGCCACCTTCCTCCTAAACCAAACAGAGTATTTTCAGTAGGTGAGAACACGTCTGACACTGACAATCTGTTGTTGTGTGCAACATGTGTGAAAGTGCAACTCCGACTTCATATGAGAAAACGGCTTTAGTCTCAATTTCAGGAACATAACTGGCTCTCCAAAGACAATTCATCAAGCATCCCAACAATGTCCCTTTTTGCTAAATAGAAAACATACAAGTATTAGAATATTTTAAGAATCAATACAATACAATACAATACACACTGAATCACTTTTTTTGTTACACTGCCACAGGTTTATATCAGGGATGCTGCATCCTGAAATTGCTTTTTTTTTTTTTTTGGAATGATATTCACAATTCAAAACATGTTACTGTGTATTTTTGTTTACAATCACATCTCACTTGTAAAGAGGAGTTGTAAGATTGTGATAAGAACATGAAGAATGGTTAGGAAGAACACATAAGGGCGCACAGGTCTGCAGTTTAGATCATGATAATTATCTAAATGACTCAGTCACCCCATTTACACTGTGTATCAAAATGGGATCTGAATCCAGATATGTTATTCAGATAACAAATGATCTGATGTTGCCTTTGTGTTTACACCTGGTATTTTTAATGCACTGTTGTTATCCTCATTGAGATCGGATCTCTATCCTCCAGAGGAAAACATGCATGTGAATAATTTGAGGTAGCGACAAAGCAGGTGTAAATGGGGTCATAATGTCAGGTCTTTGTGAAATACATGCAAGTGGTGTATGTTTAACATTAAATAATTTGGGGCATGTTAATCACGCTATAAAATGTTTATATCTGCACATGTGTTGCTGACGTGTTGACAGTCTTACCTGGCTGAGTAGCTGCCCATGAAAGATGGTGTTGAGAACCTTTAGCACTTGCTTGGATAGCTTCCTCTTGGTGATGGGGATAACTATCCTGCGTTTGGACCCCTCTGTGTCCAGCTCCTGCTGCACCTTGTCCAGCAGCTCACACAAGAACTCCTGGGCATCCTGCTGGTCGTACCCACGGAAAGCTGGGATGAGGTTCCACACCGAGTGCAGCATGGCGAAGGGAGACACTAAAGACCACCTGCCCGACCACATGACCCTGAAAAGTGTATGCAACTCATGGCACAGAGACATCTGCTGGCGAGTGGAGCAGCGGGGCTCCTTGGGCTGGACCAACTCCGCAGCCTGCGGGGAAGCCGGGGCACTTTCTTTTTTGCCCATGGGCAAATTCCAACTGCCTGCCTTCCCCATACGTCCAAGAGGGCAACCTGACAGCGCTGTGTTACCACTGCTGACTACACCTGCTGTCACCCCCTTCATCCCCTGGGAGTGATTGGTCTTGGCCAGCAGCTCCTCAGTCTCACACAGGTCCAAAGTGAGAAAACACTCCCTGAATTTCTGCAGGTGACTCAGCACTTGCAATATTGAGTTCATGTAGCATGTGTTCCCCAAATTGCGCAGACCAGTGACACCTGGAGCAAGTCTCCGGCGGGTTACTGCGTGCGTGGAGTAGTATCTCCTCAGTTTAGCAGCTCTGCCATTCTGAGGAGCCTTTCGGGACAGGGTTAGAAGGGAAGGCTTCTTGGGAGGAGGAGGTAGGCGTTCAGGAGGGTCGCGAAATTTGCGAGGAATGAGTGTGATGGTTGAACGTGGCGCCTGAGTAAGAAGCCTAGCACTCTTTCTGGGAGGGACATTGCCAAGCTCTTCCATAAGTCTCCTTTTCACGTCTTTTTTTTGTCTTCTAGCTTCCTCTAGTTTCTCTTTACGTTGATTCTGCCGCTCCTGATGTTTGCTGATCCACATCTGAAGCATCTTCCCAAGAAGTGCTTTCCTCCTGTGACGCAGGGCCAGCTGCATGGCGGGCTGAGGCCCACCTTCCCCAACCCAGGGGGTGCACTCCCCTCCAGCCGAGGAGCGTAGTGAGCGTCTACCTGGGCTGCGAACAGTGGAGAGCGCCCCTCTGAGGAGCTTGAGGTCTCCCTCCGCGTTATCATTGAGTACATAGTCTCCACAGGCAAAACAGAACACGTCCAGCTCACGCACCTCCATAGCAAGTGGGTGGTGTGACTCCTGAAAGTGTTTGAGTGAGTGCTCCTCCATGAAACGTCCACATGCCACATGGGAGCACTTGAGGCAGGCCCACACTGAATCGGTGGTGCTGCAGTCGACACAGTGCCATTTTTGTGGATTGAGGATGGAATGGTCGTGGCCCAGACGAAGGCGTCCCACGTGCTTACAGCGATCCATCTCTCCTGATACTCATGTGGCCTCAGTGATAGGACACACGTCCTGTAAACAAGCTGCAACTCATTCTGAAGTAAGATTTATAGGGAAAAAACAAAACAAGATTAAGACCTGACCATGCAATGCCGAGAAAGGACTGACACATACACATGCTATGTTTATTCTGGTGTACAAGAGTATTCACCAGTATTCAAATTAAAGAGCATACACACTGTGCTTTTTGTAAAAAGTGACAGAAAATTAAAGGGTATACTTACTGTGAAAGCAGTCTGCTTGATCGGGTCTGGGACAATACATCACAACATCTGCAGAGAACTCAACAGCACCGTTCAGCATGATCACCCATGTCCACTATCACCACCGGCACCAGCGGGAACATTCTGAGAAACAGGAATGAAATCAAATTAGTAATGCATAGTTACATCAGGACTCAAGTCAATTAAAAAAGAGCTGTCTCTTTTGACCAACAGATTTTTCATTTAATAATGAGACCACAGATCAAAACTAGTAAAGTCAATAACTATAAAATAGCAATTTACAAACAGTACAAATAAGACATTTTCTGAGAAGACTGGTTACCACAAAACAACACATTTCTCCATTCCAAGGATAACAAGCATTCACAAAGTTCTCAGAAACACACACACTGATTGGCTAGCCACTAGTGTGGGATAATATTAGAGCCTTTACAATAATGAAAACATACAATGGTTTAAATTCACGTCTATCAAAATTTGGGTTTTCTCATATGAATTTTTTATGTCCTGAAAATCTACTATTCACACACATTTACTCATTTGAACAATTTATTAAAAACAACACCAAACCCTGAAAACTGAATGCGACTGCAAAACTTTTGGGCGTTTACAATTTGAGCATGATTTTGTTTTGACTCTAAATAATTAAAACAGGATATACACCATGTGTAAAAACCACTTGATGAACGCAAAAAGTTTTCATACAACGCTTTTCTTCCCTTATGTGTTTAATGGATTTTAGAGGATTTTTTCTTGGACCTCACAGAGAGCTTGGGCTGGGTGGTACACCATTAATATAATGGGCCTGTAACGTCCATTGAGACAGTCTGTAAAAATGGGCTACAGCTTGATTTGATGTGAGATAAGCTAAATAGTACAGATCACTGGCAACTATTTCAGTTTTAACAAAATATAGTTACTACGGTGAAAACGCAGTATGTGTGTTGTGATGCAGCATGGGTTGGTAATAATAAAGTCTGATACTGAAAATATACCCCTTATTGAAACACAATTTCTGGTGCTCATTTCCATAGAGACAACGTTTTGAGCTCTTAAACCGCCAAACTTACAGGCAGAAATGTTGGCATGAAGGAGAATGGCTGTCTGTCCATTTAAATGATGTGATTAATCCATGTAATTGTTTACCTCACCAGCACCAGCGCTGTGCGACACAGCTCCTCTCTCGCTTTTTCTTTTCCTCTTTGTCTAAGGCCATCCACTACTTTTAAAATTACATTTTTTAATGCAAAAACACCATTAACTTGCCAGTCGGTGCAACTGGTTCCTAGTTAGTTGCATATCCAAATCGTGCTGTTATGTTGCTCTAATGACGCCATGCTACTGGAAGTGTCTATTAACGCGTGTGAGGTTAATATTCACAAATGTTACAACATCCCAACTGCATCTGTCCGCGTTTTAAAGCTTGCTGTCCGTACCAGACTGGCTGTCTCTTAACGCCATGCTAAGCTACCCCACCATCACCATGTTCAGCCAGAACAAAGAGCAGTCAGAGAGCCACTCTCCAGGAACATCCACCAACTTTGTTGGTCTGAGGCAGCCCTGCCAGCAATAAGTTAGCTAACGCCGCTAACCGCTAGCTACAGCAGCTCTGCACAGGATTAGCGCTGCCTAGCCTTGTGCCGTCTTACCGAATAATGTACTTTGTTTAACACAGATGATTCGCTTGGCACCAAGTAGCTAACATTTATGTTATTAGCTTGCTATAGTAGCTAGCGTTAGCTAAGAGCTACACGGCTAACGCGTTTGCTGAGGACAATCGAAGTTAACCTAACGGTTGTTGTTGGTCGCTAACGTTAACTAACTATTAACAGTGTACGGCTTAGCTCGCTAGCGAACTGCACCGTTAATCGTTAAAAACTCCCCGGTGGCTTTCATCACAGAAAGCCGGTTAATGGAGTCTACAATAACACCGGGCTTTATCTGTGTTCGTTACTACATTTGAAACATCTGATAATGGAAAAGCTGGGTAACGTTACCATCGCCAACATCCATCCATCCGGTACACTCAGAGCTGGTTGTTGTCCTCACAGATTGAACAACCCAACTCTCGATCCGAGCCCAGACCCTGCTGCTCTCATTGGACTGGAACTGAGCGGCAGCCGGGCTCCCATTGGCGGAATGGCTGAACAACAGGCAGCAGGATGGACCGTCCGTCCGTCCACCCACCGAGGCCACATGGAACAATAACCGAGGCTAGACTGCAAGCCGGGCAAAGAGGACGACTGCCCCCGAGCACCTGACCCCAGTGTCCCCGAAAGCCCCGTGTTCGCTCTGTGTCAGCTAGTTCGTGGTAATCTGATAAAATGCATTTGGGTAGTGTGGCATTTAAGCACAGTATTAGCTGAATGTGGTGCTGAAGCTGTCATGTAGAAGGGACTTGTTTCAATCTAGACTTGGGGCCTCCAGCACTGCAAGTGATTTTGATTCAAGTTAGCAAAGGATGAAATGAAGTAGTAATCCAGCACAAGACTGTTTTATATATTAAAAAATAAATAAATAAATAAAGCAACAACTATGAACTTTGCCCACACATTTTTTGACAATTTGTACATAAACCTTCAGATGCATTAGTCAGTCATTTGTAAAAGCACCATGAGAGTCCTCTTCTCTACGTTTCTGCCATTTTTTTCTCATTAATTTATTCATACTTTCTTCCCTGCAAATCCTCTCACACTCTGTCAAATAGACCTTTTCCAAAATGGACATTTTTACCTGTGGAACACCAGCAGAGAAGCAGGTGTTCAGATCCTTTACTTCAGTTTAAGTAGCAATAACATAATGCAAACACATGTAAAAACACTGTTCTGAGTTGCATATATTACATTAGTGGATAATCATTATTGATGAGTTAAAATAATCTGCATGATACATCCCACAGGTGTTTTCAATTATTTTGCCTAATTAAACTTGCTCGTTCTCTTTTATGGAAGACATTTTGACATGTCGCAGCAGAAAACACACACACACAAACACACATATATATACATTTATATATATATTATTGCTACGATTCAAAACCTCTATCACGAAAAAGTCTTGTGAATGTAACCCATCAGTGAACCAACATCCTTGGGTCTCTGCACAGATGTACAGACATCCTTGTGCATTCTTCACTAAGGTTTGTCTTGCTCATAACTTTATTAACTAATTAAACATAAGCCTCCACCCATTACAGGAAATCTAATAAGATAAGTGACAAGAAAAACTATCCATTATGTGTTCACAATGTACATCTAGACATCTCTAGAGAAGGTTATGCCCAACCAAGAGGACATTTGTAGTATGCATGCACGATTATAAAAGGATCATCACAATATAAACAGCCAGAAACACAGAGACTATGACTACTGTTCTCCTTTACGTCTCTTTAATACAAGATGCTGTCATCAGATAGGAAGATGTCATGCAATACTGAGGCTCCAGAAATGGAAATAAAAAAACTCCAGGCTTCAAAAATGCCTAGATACCGTGCTGATCCACAGGACCAGAATTAAAGCAACATCAACACAAACATACAAAAATAGATCTCTCCATTGGCACTGACAACTCAACGCACATTACTTCCTGGGATTTGAAGTTTACGTAGTTTGTTGAACAACTCCAGGTACTGAGTCATGGTGTCAACGGAGTCGGCTGGTGCGAAGAGTCCTTCGGGCTTGGCAGCAAACACAGACGGCAGTTCAGGGACACTGGAGCCGAGAAAAGACTGCATGAACTCCTTCATGAGATTCCAGCAGTCCCCTGGAACCACACAGGGACAGTACTCCACCTGAGGAAACACAGCAAGCATTAAAGCTGTCACAGTGGGAAAACATGATGTTTCCACTCTCGCTAATATTCATTTACTAACATACCTCTACTGAAATCCCTCGGGCACTGGAGCTCATTGTCACAGTGCCGACTTTTATCAAGAAGTCACAGTAGCGGTATCTAGAACCACGACACTCCACCTTGTGCCCCTTGGCGTTTTGGAAGTGGCTTTTTAGCTTCACCATGAGAACATCAAAGTTTGCGTCGGCTATCAGGCAGGGTCCACCTTCAAACAGAGCCAGGCAGCTAAGGGGCGTTTCAGAGTTGTGCATCACGTATAAGAGTTTGGAGGGCTGGCCTGTAAAAGACAGGCAAGTTTGACTGTCAGAGGTGTCAAGTAAAAAAGTTTATTTACTGAAGTGCTGTACTCATGTACAGTTTTGAAGTATTGGAACTTAAGCATTTTTACTTTGAGAGATACTTTTACTTTAACACAATGCAATCTGTACGTTTTAACACTGGAGTTACTTAAAGGAGCTTTCTATACAAAAATATATCAAAATATTAACATATGATAACTTGTTACAGTTTAAATTAGCCAGCATCATAATTTAGCATATAGCAGTCAATGGCTCTGTCCAAGTGCATGTAAATACTTGTTATAACAACACTATAAACAGTACTCACACTATTTGACAGTGAAAAACCATTCTTTTACCATTTCTTACACAAGCTGCCTCTTACATTTTTAAATGCAGGATATTCACATTAAAGGAATTATCACTTAATTTTAACTAATTAATTCAAATCCTTCATTTAAGTAAAAGTCCTAATACCAGGCTGTCAAAATGGTCTATTACAAACAAAGTCTTGCATTGAAAATGATACTTAAGTAAAAATAGGCAAGTAAATTCAGGAAATGTACTTACAGTATTTAAAGTACTCATAAAATTCCACAGAACAATGTCCCCTGTAACTGTTAGACTATTATATATCAAATCATTACAATTTTATTACTAAAGCATTAATGTAAAAGCAGGACTTTTCTGTTGTAGCTGGTTGAGGTGGAGGTGATTTTATTTATTCTGTATAGGACTGCAGTGAAGGATGGTTTATTCATCTGCTGATTATTTTCTCCATTAATCGACTGATTGTTTTGTAAAAATTATGAAATGGTGAGACATGGCGTCACAATCAGCCCAGAGCCCAAAGTGAGGACTTCACAGTGCTTGCTTTGTCCAACCAACAGTCCAAACCTTAAAATTATTCAAACTGACTTAAATTAAAAATAATTACATAGTTCAATTTGATTAAATTTATTTAAATAATTAAAAAGGAAAAGCAGCAAGTCCTCACATCTGTGAAGCTGAAACCATGAAAAAGGACTTAACAAAATGGTTGGCAGACAATTTTCTGTCAATCCACTTATAGACAAATCCTTTTGGCTGTACTTTTCTAAACTGTTGGCTTGTTTAATTTATGATATAACACATTTTATAACATCTTCATATGTTTTGTGCAAAGTAACAAGGAAACCAACGCTGTCAAATAATTGTAGTTAAGTGAAAAGCACAACATTTCCCTCTGGAATGTAGTAACAAAATGTATACCTAAGTACAGTACTTAAATAATGTACTTAGTTGCAATCCACCTGGTTAAAAAAATGCTCAGAGAAGGAGAGATTTAAATGTTACCGCTGGCATTTCCCGTCGCATGGTATGTCTCACAGTCTACACAGAAGCTGCCCTGCTTCACAGCGCTCAGCTGCTCCAGCTTCTTGTGCAGGATGTCCACTGTCTGCTGCACACTCTTCCCCTCAGCCACCGGCACCTGGCACACACTACCGGACAAACAAAGCACGGCATCATGTTAGCAAACAGCAGCAGTATACTGGAGGGAAGGCGGGCAGAGTAACATCTGCTTTTTGTCTGTTATGGACATGTAACGTTATCAGAAGTGCTCCCTGTTTTGCAGAGTATGGTGTGAATGAAACTGAGCGATGCAGCGCTGTCAAGTGATATACGCGTGTTTGAGGCGAGATTCTGAGGATGAAAGTAACTGTAAATTAACGAGACAATGTTACAAACATCATAAAATTTTCAAATATGGATAAAATCATGAAGTAATCATCTCACCAAGTGACCCCCATTGATGTTTTGTTCCAACTGCTGTCTCGGCTTTCGGTTGAATACTTCCGGGTAAAATGTGACTCTTCCGGTACAGTTAAATCAGCGTATTTACCATTTTAAACAGCTAAGACACATTCTTGGCAATTCGTGGTGCTATATATTCATACAGCGTCGACAATAAAACAGATAAATGTCATCATCAAAAGCTAACACTACTCTCCTTTTTTTTTGCTAGCTCAGAGATGTTTCGCTGTTATGTTACGTAGTTACGTCACTTCCTCCTGATATGGCCGTCTACACGTGTTGAACAAGTGACTGTTTACAGTACTTGTTAGTCGTAGACTTTAGGTAGCACATGCCAACAGAGAATAGCAACATTGTAGCTACTTCTTCTGTCAAACTACAGTGATGCCGAAAGTGAAGCGATCCAAAGGCGGGGGAGGAGAGACGAGCGAAGGAGCGGTGGCGCTGGCGGACCAGATCCTGCAGGCGGACGCGCTCCGAGTCCGAGGCCGGGTGAAGATCAGAGACAGCCGGACCGAAGACGAGGACAAGTACGTAGACGAGCGGCTATCGCGGAAGATCTTACAACAGGCCCGAATTCAGCAAGAGGAGCTTCAGACTGAATATGGCCTGGCACCGGAGAAGAAGAAAACACCGGTCACTGTTCTCGGTAATGTCCCCGTCAACATCAACTGCGTCCACAGTATTGAAAATGTCTTCAGTTTTGTTTTACATGAAATGCATGAAATTGACAGTTATGTGAATAGAGTCTGGTGTGTGTAGTATATGTGTGTATGTGTAAATGTATGTGTATACCGGACTCGACTATAACTATCCAAATTGGTACACTTTAAGCATTTAGTTAATTGGACTAATTAATAGTTTGACATGTTGACCATTAATTATGCAGTACTTACTTCAAATTATACTACATGGAATTTGTTAAGAAAGCATGATTGTTCCTAACAGAGCAGTAATACAATCAGAATATTTGATTAAAACTAAAAAACAGTCCATTAAAGTTTGATAATGTTGAAGAAGATCAATTGACTGCAAAGTGTGTATCTTAAACAGTCCAGTGAAAGTGTGACTACCTAATAGACCATTTTAATCTTGTAATGAAATTTTAGGCTCTGGCTCTCAGGATGCAGACTCGGACGAGGAGTGGCCCACGCTGGGAGCAGCAGGTGCTGGTGACGGCGATGCAGAGTGTGACACGGAAGTCGTCGTTGACCCTGACGATGAGAAGGCCATTGAGATGTTCATGAACAAAAACCCCCCGATGAGGCAAGGCGCAACATCGTCCTGACTTTATCTCGAAACTATCTGGAGACACTGAATTTAAATGACACACAGCAGAAGCTTAATTTCTACTGTTAATGCTCAGCTCTGTTTTCTCTCTTTGGTGTTTGTAGACGGACTCTGGCTGATATTATCATGGAGAAGATTACAGAAAAGCAGACAGAGGTGGGAACGGTGATGTCAGAGGTGTCAGGCTGTCCGATGCCCCAGCTGGACCCGAGGATAATAGAAGTGTACAGAGGTGTCAGTAAGGTGAGTCAAGCCAGTTGTCTGTTACTGAGTGCACAACGCACCAACAGACAGTATACAGACAGGTCTCAATAAAGGAGCGAAGAAAAAGAATGAATGCAAGATGCTTGAATAGAGGGAACAAGTAGTCCCTCTATGGTATGGACGTTATGTGACTCTTATACTATGGCTTGCGAGTTAGACAGCGGCCTCTCCCTCCATCATCGAAAAACACCAAATGATTCTGTTGTATTTATGTTTTAAACGTTGTTCCAACTTTTTTGGAATCAGGGTTGTAGTCAAATGACTAACAAGGATGGTGGCCTAAATCTGAGCGAGGAAAATGGAAGGGTAGTGCTTGCCCTTACTGCGTACCACTACTGAGGTGCCCATGAGCAAAGCTATTGCTTCAGTGGAGCTGCCCAGTGGCCAGCAGGTCAGACCGCTAGTTCGACCTCTGCGTGACACTATGTGTGTCACTATAAGTCGTGTTTTTATTGCAGTATCCCCTGAAGCTCCATTCATTAGTGGAAGTGTTTTGTCTAAATCAACTAACACGCTAGCGGTCTCTTGAAGAGGCCTCTGTAAGAGGTCCTCTGCAGTACCTGAACATCTGTGAAGCAAGTGTTCATGTAGTGCCTGACTGTAAATGTGAAGCTCTCCTATAGAGCCGTTAAATGATAGTTGCCATTTCTGTTCTGTCGCTTCAGGTTCTGTCAAAGTACCGCAGCGGTAAATTGCCGAAGGCTTTTAAAATAATCCCGGCGCTTTCAAACTGGGAGCAGGTTCTCTATTTGACTGAGCCTGAGACCTGGACTGCAGCTGCCATGTACCAAGCAACAAGGTGAGTCTCCATTCGCTGTGGGCATGGCTGTCCACCAGGAGAGTTATCACACTCACTGCAGATATTTCAACATGGTACAATCAAGTGATTCCATTCTTTCTATATATCTTATAGAATCTTCTCGTCCAATCTGAAAGAGCGAATGGCTCAGCGGTTTTACAACCTGGTGCTGCTGCCCCGAGTGCGGGACGACATCGCAGAGTACAAGCGACTCAACTTTCACCTCTACAGCGCTCTGAAGAAGGCCTTGTTTAAACCAGGAGCGTGGTTCAAAGGTGAGATGCAAAAGTTGTACTGATATTTAGCTTTTTTTATATGAGAGACAAGATTGTTATTAGAGCCACAACAACTAGACACTTAATTGACTAGTTGTCCAAAGAAAAAAATGTATCAACTATTTTGATAATTGATTGATCATATAAGTCATTTTTCAAGCAAACATGCCCCAAATCGTTAGTGAAAATGTGCTGTTTTTTGTTGTCCTACATTAAAATGAACTGAGTATCATCAGGTTCTGGATTGTTGGTTGGATAAGACAAGTTATTGGAAGACTTCTTTTAGATATTGTTAAAGACATCTTGACCTTGTAGACCAAATGATTAAACAATGGATTGAGAGTTGCCGCCCAAACTAATATTAATCTCATCTCATGTCTATTAAAGAGTAATTTAACACCAGGCTGAAAAGCAGGGTTTTGCTGTCACTGGTTCCAACAGTTGGATGGCAAATAATATCCCACTTCCTCTTGGAGGGTAAAGTCAAAGTCGTGTTAAAGTGAAATGGTTCCTGATATGCCTTGCAGTCCTGTAAACAGTAGCCATCTTTTTAGGCATTGCTAGTTATTGTTTGATTTAATGCTTAATGAATGATGGGCTAAGCTCTAGTCACACTTGACCCTTGAAAATAAAAAGTAGGTGAAGTGAATGAAAGAGAGGATTTGACAGCTTGTTGCAAAGAAGAAGATGTGGGCTTTCTGGGCCGTGTCACGTTTTTAATTTCAGCACTAAATTTAGAGATTTTATTCTGAGGACACTGACAGAGGATTAGTTGGTGTCCACAGGGTAAACAACGCCAGTGGCTCTAGAAGCACAGTAATTAAAACACTCCATTTTAATTGGGTCAAATCATCTTTCATATATCTAGAATTAATTCAGCCAGTGATTGCTGAGGATTTTTTTTTCTTCCATTTAATCGTGTCGGTCCTGTGTGTTCACAAACTGTCCCAGTTTGATGGGACTATTTTCCCCAAACATCCCGTGACCCGTATTTTGAAAACCACCCGTATGAGACGACACCACTAAGTGGCAGTGTTGCTCACAAATCCACAGTACTCTACACCAGTGCTCTGTGAGTGAGAGAGCTAATTGATCACCAGCGACTGGTGTTTTCCCTTAATTCTTCCACTATTAGAGTTCTTTTAATTTACTTTAAAATTTAAAAATGAATGGAACTGATGAAGTCATAATTTATTTGATGTTTTTCCATGTAATCAATATACCCGAAGGCTCTGAATTGATGTCATATCAGTTTTTTTTTAATTCCATTATCATGTGAACAAAAACGAAACCAAACATAGCACAGAATCAAACCTCGGGCAATTATTAACTGTGATATGGAGTGCGCAATACAGTGTCAGATCTTGAATTACACTGTCACCATCTTTTTTTTTTTTTTTGCTGAATGCAAGATATTAACCTTTTGTCAGTTAAATCAAAATTGGAATCTCTTTCAGATAATTAAACAAATTTTACAGACGTTTCCATAATTAACAGCCTTGAGTGTGTGCTTTTGAATCAGAATAAGCAGAACAGCTATTGGTATGTGAATTATAAGTACCTCTAAAGGTTTATATTATATTGGCAGTCG
This sequence comes from Chelmon rostratus, assembly GCF_017976325.1. Taxonomy (NCBI): domain Eukaryota; kingdom Metazoa; phylum Chordata; class Actinopteri; order Chaetodontiformes; family Chaetodontidae; genus Chelmon; species Chelmon rostratus. The sequence continues at coordinate 16,422,984 of NC_055659.1, read as the reverse complement.
GCCAGTTTTAAATTTCAAAGCCAGTTTCTTACAGTGTTTGAGTTTCTG